>NC_138236.1:1383372-1600872 GCF_964197995.2 Scardinius erythrophthalmus
GCTGTCATTCTGCTTTATTGATACACATGCCATGAGAACACTAGACGCTTTCAACTCTCGAGCTGCCAATAGATGAAAAACATCTTTTGAGTTACAGTCACTTTAAATCAGCCGAGAAAACCAAGACAAGCATTTCTATAGACTCTGATACAGTGAACGCCGTGCACATCTCACACTCCAGCCGAGGATTAGCCCACACACTGCAACAGCACCACTGCAATAACATCATCTGTGTGATACATGCTCATGACTGCAAAGCACGCTGCTTTTCTGTGATTTATTTCTAGAGCAACCCCATCTGTCCATTGATTTGGAGGCCAGCAAAGCTGCTACTCACTGAAATCTGGCTCGCTGTCAAAATATTTGTCTCATATCAATACGACTGAAAATAGATGTAAACAAGCAGTGTTGGGGGTCACGTGTCACACAATCAGATTATCTTTTCCATGCATCGCTTGTTAAATTTGCGTCACTACATGCATTTTCTGATCAATGATTGAAAACGGCTCTCCTTCTTGTGTCGGGATTAATATGTTTAAGGTGTGCGCGAGTAGCCTATACGAGCATGATTCAATACACTTCAATTCACGTTTATTTGTATAGCGCTTTTCACAATACACATCGTTTCAAAGCAGCTTTACAGAAAATGCATGAGTCCACATTACAATTTACAGTGATCTGTTATCAGAGGTGACTGTCTAAGTTATGTATTTCAGAAATGCACATATACAAAGTCACAGTTAGCTAAAAATGTATTCATTTAAACAGTGTAATAATTTAAGGCAGAAACAATGAGCTCATTGAAGTAATGAATTCTAAATGAATTCATTTAGAAAAATGGCATAATCATGACAAAAATGGCATAAAAAATGATGGGAATTGAAGTTCTCGACATGCACTGCGGAGCAAACTCTTCTTTCAGCTCACCCTGAGATTTATGTTTTAGAAATGCCAAAATACTGCTGGTAAGCAAAAATAAATCTGGGCGTTTTAACAGAATCAGGTTATACTTGTTATTTGTGACAAAACGGCCGAGTTTGGGGTTAGCATGGATTTGCTCTGCCCTGGAGCTCGAGGAACGGACACTGTGAACTTTACCAATGCAATTTTCATGGAACGGCCGATATACGATTGCATGCAAACATGTCTGTGGGCAACAGCAAAGAAACAGCACTTCTGATGTGCAAAACACCTCGAATCTGGAGCCGAGAGACCTCAGTCAGACAGAAGGAACTGAGCTGTCCACAACATGTAAAGAATTTCAGAAATTATAATATGATGTAATATTATATAATATAAAAATAGTAATATGTAACAGATAGGGAAAAGTATAAATCTAGTGCATGCTGTTAAAAAGGCATTAAAAATAAATTAAAATAATTAATATAATATAATATAATATTATATATATATATATATATATATATATATATATATATATATATATATATATATACTGTATATTACATGGCTTGGTTGAATTCCAATGTAGAGTGCGGTCTGTTATTTCTTGATAACAGACCGCTACGAAGTATAACACACCATTGCCATGAAAAACAGAGCGTTGCTATGGACGCAGGATTCTATATATATATATAAAGAAATAAAAATGCGTATTTTGCTAATGCATTTTCATGGCACGGCCTACATACTGTATGGTGGCATGCAAACATGTCTGTAAACACTAGTCCACAGCAAAAAAACAAGAGACAAAAATGTAGCGCAAAAATAAATGTGCATGTTATTTTCTACAAGAGGATTTTATAATGAGTATCGCAATATTGTCACCCATTACATTCCCCAAATGAATGAGCAAAAAAAATTAAATAAAAAATAAGTGTGTCAAGACCCTGCATTAAAACACATGCCCACACAGAAGTCATGCAAGTGTTTGCATCATTCACTCTGCATCCTGAACACTGAGTTCAACACAAGCCCTGTGGGCTACAGAACACTGGCAAAGAGTTTCTGTCATCTTTAATACAGCTTTGAACATGACGGAGGTAGGATGTGCGCTACTTGGACATTTTAGGCTTTGATTTGGGCTTCATTAACATAGATTGAGAGGGAGAGAGAGAGAGCGGGAGAAAGAGAGAGAGAGAGAGAGAGAGAGAGAGAGAGAGAGAGAGAGAGAGAGAGAGAGAGAGAGAGAGAGAGAGAGAGAGAGAGAGAGAGATGGGCTGGAGTTTCTGCACTGGTAACAATGGTCTCCATCTGAAGGTCTGGTTGAGAGATGAGAAGCTCATTAGTGATGCACTTTGCGAGTTCTCGTTCGCTCTTCTGGACAATTTAATAACCAGCCACTCTCACCTCGTCTGATCCGCAACGCTTTCTGAATCCCAGGCAAGTCCCTCTCACAGTCCTTCACATTCATTCTGTTAACCGTCGAGGTGCTTCGTCCATTTCTACCTGGAAACACGGATCTCACAGTTCTATTCAATTCAAGGTTACACTTTATTTTCGTGTCGTTGTTACAGTGTAATTATATATTTAAGTACTGAGTAATATTAAAAAACTACATGTACTTACTATAGGGTTAGGGTAGGATTAGGACTTGGATTTGGTTGAGGGTTAGTTGCATGTAATTATGCATAATTAACTGTTATTACTATGGTAAGTACATGTAACATATGCAACAAGGACACTGTAAAATAAAGTGTTACCCAATTCAATTCAAAACACTTATTTTGTCCCCGAAGGGCACTTAACAAGGCCACGTCGAGTCACGTAAACAGTATACATAAAAGCATCATACATTAAATAAATAACACTATATGGACGGAATACATATTATTCTGCTACAAGCGGATACCTGGAAAAGAAGTCCATGCCATGTGTAAGAGTGAATAAATGCGTGTCAGCCGCCGAAGGTCGTTGAGCATCTCTCAATGTGATGACAGAGGAATGTTGAGCTGCACTTTATCTGAGATTGCTGGAGAAAACATTAAACATTGAGTTTTCAACAAGTGTTTTTCTGAAATGTCTGTTATTTGAGGATTTCAACCATTTTTAAAGTGTGCAATTTGTTCTTTGGTGTTGTTTTTAGCATAGGAGGTCCATCATACCTGGAGGACGCATCCGTTTATCTGTGTGGTTCTGGAAGAACGATGAGGTTTGACTTCAGCCTCAGTTCTGGGAGAACGATGAGGTTTGACTTCAGCCTCAGCTCTGGGAGAACGATGAGGTTTGACTTCAGCCTCAGTTCTGGGAGAACGATGAAGTTTGACTTCAGTCTCAGCTCTGGGAGAACGATGAGGTTTGACTTCAGCCTCAGTTCTGGGAGAACGATGAGGTTTGAATTCACTCTCAGTTCTGGGAGAACGATCAGGTTTGACTTCAGCCTCAGTTCTGGGAGAACGATGAGGTTCGACATCAGTCTCAGTTCTGGGAGAACGATGAGGTTTGACTTCAGTCTCAGCTCTGGGAGAACGATGAGATTTGACATCAGTCTCAGCTCTGGGAGAGCGATGAGGTTTGACTTCAGCCTCAGCTCTGGGAGAACGATGAGGTTTGACTTCAGTCTCAGCTCTGGGAGAGCGATGAAGTTTGACTTCAGCCTCAGCTCTGGGAGAACGATGAGGTTTGACTTCAGCCTCAGCTCTGGGAGAACGATGAGGTTTGACTTCAGCCTCAGTTCTGGGAGAACGATGAAGTTTGACTTCAGTCTCAGTTCTGGGAGAACGATGAGGTTTGACTTCAGCCTCAGTTCTGGGAGAACGATGAGGTTTGAATTCACTCTCAGTTCTGGGAGAACGATCAGGTTTGACTTCAGCCTCAGTTCTGGGAGAACGATGAGGTTCGACATCAGTCTCAGTTCTGGGAGAACGATGAGGTTTGACTTCAGTCTCAGCTCTGGGAGAACGATGAGATTTGACATCAGTCTCAGCTCTGGGAGAGCGATGAGGTTTGACTTCAGCCTCAGCTCTGGGAGAACGATGAGGTTTGACTTCAGTCTCAGCTCTGGGAGAGCGATGAAGTTTGACTTCAGTCTCAGTTCTGGGAGAACGATGAGGTTTGACTTCAGCCTCAGCTCTGGGAGAACGATGAGGTTTGACTTCAGCCTCAGTTCTGGGAGAACGATGAAGTTTGACTTCAGTCTCAGTTCTGGGAGAACGATGAGGTTTGACTTCAGCCTCAGTTCTGGGAGAACGATGAGGTTTGAATTCACTCTCAGTTCTGGGAGAACGATCAGGTTTGACTTCAGCCTCAGTTCTGGGAGAACGATGAGGTTCGACATCAGTCTCAGTTCTGGGAGAACGATGAGGTTTGACTTCAGTCTCAGCTCTGGGAGAACGATGAGATTTGACATCAGTCTCAGCTCTGGGAGAGCGATGAGGTTTGACTTCAGCCTCAGCTCTGGGAGAACGATGAGGTTTGACTTCAGTCTCAGCTCTGGGAGAGCGATGAAGTTTGACTTCAGTCTCAGTTCTGGGAGAACGATGAAGTTTGACTTCAGTCTCAGTTCTGGGAGAACGATGAGGTTTGACTTCAGTCTTAGTTCTGGGAGAATGATGAAGTTTGACTTCAGTCTCAGTTCTGGGAGAACGATGAGGTTTGACATCAGTCTCAGTTCTGGGAGAACGATGAGGTTTGACTTCAGTCTCAGCTCTGGGAGAACGATGAGATTTGACATCAGTTTCAGCTCTGGGAGAGCGATGAGGTTTGACTTCAGTCTCAGCTCTGGGAGAGCGATGAGGTTTGACTTCAGCCTCAGCTCTGGGAGAACGATGAGGTTCGACTTCAGCCTCAGTTCTGGGAGAACGATGAGGTTTGACTTCAGTCTTAGTTCTGGGAGAATGATGAAGTTTGACTTCAGTCTCAGTTCTGGGAGAGCGATAAAGTTTGACTTCAGTCTCAGTTCTGGGAGAACGATGAAGTTTGACTTCAGTCTCAGTTCTGGGAGAACGATGAGGTTTGACTTCAGTCTTAGTTCTGGGAGAATGATGAAGTTTGACTTCAGTCTCAGTTCTGGGAGAACGATGAGGTTTGACATCAGTCTCAGTTCTGGGAGAACGATGAGGTTTGACTTCAGTCTTAGTTCTAGGAGAATGATGAAGTTTGACTTCAGTCTCAGTTCTGGGAGAACGATGAGGTTTGACATCAGTCTCAGTTCTGGCAGAACGATGAGATTTGACATCAGTCTCAGCTCTGGGAGAGCGATGAGGTTTGACTTCAGCCTCAGCTCTGGGAGAACGATGAGATTTGACATCAGTCTCAGCTCTGGGAGAGCGATGAGGTTTGACTTCAGTCTCAGCTCTGGGAGAGCGATGAGGTTTGACTTCAGCCTCAGCTCTGGGAGAACGATGAGGTTCGACTTCAGCCTCAGTTCTGGGAGAACGATGAGGTTTGACTTCAGTCTTAGTTCTGGGAGAATGATGAAGTTTGACTTCAGTCTCAGTTCTGGGAGAACGATGAGGTTTGACTTCAGTCTCAGCTCTGGGAGAACGATGAAGTTTGACTTCAGCCTCAGTTCTGGGAGAACGATGAAGTTTGACTTCAGTCTCAGTTCTGGGAGAACGATGAGGTTTGACTTCAGTCTTAGTTCTGGGAGAATGATGAAGTTTGACTTCAGTCTCAGTTCTGGGAGAACGATGAGGTTTGACTTCAGTCTCAGCTCTGGGAGAACGATGAAGTTTGACTTCAGTCTCAGCTCTGGGAGAACGATGAAGTTTGACTTCAGCCTCAGTTCTGGGAGAACGATGAGGTTTGACTTCAGTCTCAGCTCTGGGAGAACGATGAGGTTCGACTTCAGCCTCAGTTCTGGGAGAACGATGAGGTTTGACTTCAGTCTCAGCTCTGGGAGAACGATGAGGTTCGACTTCAGCCTCAGTTCTGGGAGAACGATGAAGTTTGACTTCAGTCTCAGTTCTGGGAGAGCGATGAGGTTTGACTTCAGCCTCAGCTCTGGGAGAACGATGAGATTTGACATCAGTCTCAGCTCTGGGAGAGCGATGAGGTTTGACTTCAGTCTCAGCTCTGGGAGAACGATGAGATTTGACATCAGTCTCAGCTCTGGGAGAGCGATGAGGTTTGACTTCAGCCTCAGCTCTGGGAGAACGATGAGGTTTGACTTCAGTCTCAGCTCTGGGAGAGCGATGAGGTTTGACTTCAGTCTCAGCTCTGGGAGAGCGATGAGGTTTGACTTCAGTCTCAGTTCTGGGAGAACGTTGAAGTTTGACTTCAGTCTCAGTTCTGGAAGAACGATGAGGTTTGACTTCAGTCTTAGTTCTGGGAGAATGATGAAGTTTGACTTCAGTCTCAGTTCTGGGAGAACGATGAGGTTTGACATCAGTCTCAGTTCTGAGAGAACGATGAGGTTCGACATCAGTCTCAGCTCTGGGAGAACGATGAGGTTTGACTTCAGCCTCAGTTCTGGGAGAACGATGAGGTTTGACTTCAGCCTCAGTTCTGGGCGAACGATGAGGTTCAACATCAGTCTCAGCTCTGGGAGAACGATGAGGTTCGACTTCAGCCTCAGTTCTGGGAGAACGATGAAGTTTGCCTTCAGCCTCAGCTCTGGGAGAACGATGAGATTTGACATCAGTCTCAGCTCTGGGAGAGCGATGAGGTTTGACTTCAGCCTCAGCTCTGGGAGAACGATGAAGTTTGACTTCAGTCTCAGCTCTGGGAGAGCGATGAGGTTTGACTTCAGTCTCAGTTCTGGGAGAACGATGAAGTTTGACTTCAGCCTCAGCTCTGGGAGAGCGATGAAGTTTGACTTCAGCCTCAGCTCTGGGAGAACGATGAAGTTTGACTTCAGCCTCAGCTCTGGGAGAGCGATGAAGTTTGACTTTAGCCTCAGCTCTAGGAGAGCGATGAAGTTTGACTTTAGCCTCAGCTCTGGGAGAACGATGAAGTTTGACTTTAGCCTCAGCTCTGGGAGAACGATGAGGTTTGACTTCAGCCTCAGCTCTGGGAGAACGATGAGGTTTGACATCAGTCTCAGCTCTGGGAGAACGATGAGGTTTGACTTCAGTCTCAGCTCTGAGAGAGCGATGAGATTTGACTTCAGTCTCAGCTCTGGGAGAGCGATGAAGTTTGACTTCAGCCTCAGCTCTGGGAGAGCGATGAAGTTTGACTTCAGTCTCAGCTCTGGGAGAACGATGAGGTTTGACTTCAGTCTCAGCTCTGAGAGAGCGATGAAGTTTGACTTCAGTCTCAGCTCTGGGAGAACGATGAGGTTTGACTTCAGCCTCAGCTCTGGGAGAACGATGAGGTTTGACATCAGTCTCAGCTCTGGGAGAACGATGAGGTTTGACTTTAGCCTCAGCTCTGGGAGAACGATGAAGTTTGACTTTAGCCTCAGCTCTGGGAGAGCGATGAAGTTTGACTTCAGTCTCAGCTCTGGGAGAACGATGAGGTTTGACTTCAGCCTCAGCTCTGGGAGAACGATGAGGTTTGACATCAGTCTCAGCTCTGGGAGAACGATGAGGTTTGACTTCAGTCTCAGCTCTGAGAGAGCGATGAGATTTGACATCAGTCTCAGCTCTGGGAGAACGATGAAGTTTGACTTCAGCCTCAGCTCTGGGAGAGCGATGAAGTTTGACTTCAGTCTCAGCTCTGGGAGAACGATGAGGTTTGACTTCAGTCTCAGCTCTGAGAGAGCGATGAGATTTGACATCAGTCTCAGCTCTGGGAGAACGATGAAGTTTGACTTCAGCCTCAGCTCTGGGAGAACGATGAAGTTTGACTTCAGCCTCAGCTCTGGGAGAATGATGAAGTTTGACTTCAGTCTCAGCTCTAAGAGAACGATGAGGTTTGACTTCAGTCTCAGCTCTGAGAGAGCGATGAAGTTTGACTTTAGCCTCAGCTCTGGGAGAACGATGAAGTTTGACTTCAGCCTCAGCTCTGGGAGAACGATGAAGTTTGACTTCAGCCTCAGCTCTGGGAGAACGATGAAGTTTGACTTCAGCCTCAGCTCTGGGAGAACGATGAGGTTTGACATCAGTCTCAGCTCTGGGAGAACGATGAGGTTTGACTTCAGTCTCAGCTCTGAGAGAGCGATGAGATTTGACATCAGTCTCAGCTCTGGGAGAACGATGAAGTTTGACTTCAGCCTCAGCTCTGGGAGAACGATGAAGTTTGACTTCAGCCTCAGCTCTGGGAGAGCGATGAAGTTTGACTTTAGCCTCAGCTCTAGGAGAGCGATGAAGTTTGACTTTAGCCTCAGCTCTGGGAGAACGATGAAGTTTGACTTTAGCCTCAGCTCTAGGAGAGCGATGAAGTTTGACTTTAGCCTCAGCTCTGGGAGAGCGATGAAGTTTGACTTCAGTCTCAGCTCTGGGAGAACGATGAGGTTTGACTTCAGTCTCAGCTCTGGGAGAACGATGAGATTTGACATCAGTCTCAGCTCTGGGAGAGCGATGAAGTTTGACTTCAGCCTCAGCTCTGGGAGAACGATGAAGTTTGACTTCAGCCTCAGCTCTGGGAGAGCGATGAAGTTTGACTTTAGCCTCAGCTCTAGGAGAGCGATGAAGTTTGACTTTAGCCTCAGCTCTGGGAGAACGATGAGGTTCGACTTCAGCCTCAGTTCTGGGAGAACGATGAAGTTTGACTTCAGCCTCAGCTCTGGGAGAACGATGAGGTTCGACATCAGTCTCAGTTCTGGGAGAACGATGAGGTTCGACATCAGTATCAGTTCTGGGAGAACGATGAAGTTTGACTTCAGTCTCAGTTCTGGGAGAACGATGAGGTTCGACATCAGTCTCAGTTCTGGGAGAACGATGAAGTTTGACTTCAGTCTCAGTTCTGGGCAGGGATGTTGTTGAGCCAATCACTTGAGCCGTAAATGCCATGTGACAAATCACTCAGGAGTTACAGGAAAATGACATCTGATGGCACAAGAACATGAACAAGAAAGACATATATACAATATATACAGTATACATATGTGTATATGCTTATATACGTATATATGTCTTTCATACTGTATATGTTTATATATATATATATATATACTGTATATATATATATATATATATATATATATATATAAACAATAAACGTGACATAACATAGTGTATTGCATAATTCAATGCATTCTTTTAAGAGCCATACATTTAAAAAAAATACATAAAAGCATACATAATTTCTAAATGTATTTATATACATTTTAAATATGTTAAAACCCCAAAACACTGCACAAATGTACAGTAAATACATGAATAAAGTGAGTGATATTACATTTGTTTAAAAAAAATCCATTATGATGTGACAAAATTACATTTTATGTGTACATCCCAAACGAATAGCTTAAGTGTAAAAATAGGCACTGATAAATTAAAATTGCAAATCCAGTGTATAGAGTTTGGATTGCAGCATAAAACCAACTTCACACTACACTAAAAAAATATTGTTGGTTTAACTTAAAAAAGTAAGTAATCTGGTTGCCTTAAAATTTTAAGTTCATTGAAACAAAAACAAAAAAGAGTTGATACAATGTAGGAGATTGGTTTAATCAACAGAAACTCCAAATATTATATTATCTGAACCACATGAATTAAATAAAGTTGATTTGATAAATGAAAAAATCCAATAACAAATCATGTAAATAATGTTTTTTTTATAGTGTATAATGCTAATAATCATCAGCACACATATTGAACAGGCTCATCTTCTCAGATCTGCAGAGATGCTCACCTGGACTCGAGAACACACAGAGGAATGAAGACTTCAGTGTGTTAATTCAGCAATAAATCACAGATCGGCCGGCCGGCGGCTCGGCTGACGGGAACACACTGATTCAACACACATTGACTTCGCTACAGTTTCACCATGAATATTTTACTGTTTCTGAGGGGAGAGGTTATGGTTTTATAAAACACTGGACTACAGAGTTATGGTCAGCTGGATAGATTTGATGGGGAAAATGACTAGTAGGTAGTTGACCAAAACATTTCATGTTTTACTTGAGGCAAATGCTATCCTGAAAGACATAAAACCAGACAAGAAGGTATAAGACATTGTAAAAATAAAAAACTGGAGGCAAAAAAAAGCTTTATGACGTTAGTGAGCTGCTATCACCATATGTGCACTTCTGATTCAAGGGTTCTTCATGAAAACACACTTTCCCCCCGACATTTATCCATCAGAAAGTAATCCAATACATTGCAAGAAAAAATCATATTCAATTATATTAATTATTTTTCAAAGTATATTTTTTGTTATTTTAATTCATTTTTTCCAACCTTAAGATTTATCAGTGGCTGTTTTCTTTGACTCTCTGTGTTGTTTTCCCTCTCTATTCTATTCAATTCTATTCTATTCTATTCTATTCTATTCTATTCTATTCTATTCTATTCTATTCTATTCTATTCTATTCTATTCTATTCTATTCTATTCTGTTCTATTCTATTCTATTCTATTCAATTCTTTGCTGTCATATCTATTAATCGCGAATAATTGCATCTAACAAAAGTATTTGTTTACATGATATATGTGCATGTATAGATATTATACATATATATACATATATATATATATATATATTATATGTGCATGTGTGTGTGTGAGTATGTGTCAGTGTATATATACATACACATACACTCACCTAAAGGATTATTAGGAACACCTGTTCAATTTCTCATTAATGCAATTATCTAATCCACCAATCACATGGCAGTTGCTTCAATGCATTTAGGGGTGTGGTCCTGGTCAAGACAATCTCCTGAACTCCAAACTGAATGTCAGAATGGGAAAGAAAGGTGATTTAAGCAATTTTGAGCATGGCATGGTTGTTGGTGCCAGACGGGCACAATCTGCTCAGTTACTGGGATTTTCACGCACAACCATTTCTAGGGTTTACAAAGAATGGTGTGAAAAGGGAAAAACATCCAGTATGCGGCAGTCCTGTGGGCGAAAATGCCTTGTTGATGCTCGAGGTCAGAGGAGAATGGGCCGACTGATTCAAGCTGATAGAAGAGCAACTTTGACTGAAATAACCACTCGTCACAACCGAGGTATGCAGCAAAGCATTTGTGAAGCCACAACACGCACAACCTTGAGGCGGATGGGCTACAACAGCAGAAGACCCCACCAGGTACCACTCATCTCCACTACAAATAGGAAAAAGAGGCTACAATTTGCACAAGCTCACCAAAATTGGACAGTTGAAGACTGGAAAAATGTTGCCTGGTCTGATGAGTCTCGATTTCTGTTGAGACATTCAGATGGTAGAGTCAGAATTTGGCGTAAACAGAATGAGAACATGGATCCATCATGCCTTGTTACCACTGTGCAGGCTGGTGGTGGTGGTGTAATGGTGTGGGGGGTGTTTTCTTGGCACACTTTAGGCCCCTTAGTGCCAATTGGGCATCGTTTAAATGCCACGGCCTACCTGAGCATTGTTTCTGACCATGTCCATCCCTTTATGACCACCATGTACCCATCCTCTGATGGCTACTTCCAGCAGGATAATGCACCATGTCACAAAGCTCGAATCATTTCAAATTGGTTTCTTGAACATAACAATGAGTTCACTGTACTAAAATGGCCCCCACAGTCACCAGATCTCAACCCAATAGAGCATCTTTGGGATGTGGTGGAACGGGAGCTTCGTGCCCTGGATGTGCATCCCACAAATCTCCATCAACTGCAAGATGCTATCCTATCAATATGGGCCAACATTTCTAAAGAATGCTTTCAGCACCTTGTTGAATCAATGCCACGTAGAATTAAGGCAGTTCTGAAGGCGAAAGGGGGTCAAACACAGTATTAGTATGGTGTTCCTAATAATCCTTTAGGTGAGTGTATATATTAATGTACAAATATGTGTGTGTATACTGTACAGTACATATACACAGAGACAATATAATAATATTTATACACACACATATATTATGTAAACAAAGACTTTTGTTAGATACGATTAAACGATTCGACAGCACATATTATATTATATAATATAATTTGAATAGTAATATAATTTATAATTATATGTAATACATATATATAT
Source organism: Scardinius erythrophthalmus (assembly GCF_964197995.2). Classification (NCBI taxonomy): domain Eukaryota; kingdom Metazoa; phylum Chordata; class Actinopteri; order Cypriniformes; family Leuciscidae; genus Scardinius; species Scardinius erythrophthalmus. Next base: position 1,395,326 of record NC_138236.1, read on the forward strand.
AATTAATTTACTTTATATATATATATATATATATATATATAATTAAAATTAAATATAAATTATTTGTAATAAATCTATAATAAATTAACAATATAATATATAAAAAATACATAGATAATAAATACTGACACAATCAGAACGAGACACTGCATTAGAATATTGTTTTTACCTCAGCAACATACAAACTCCAAACTACTGAAACCACCAGTGAGACGAGTCTCCAGTGACGCCAAGCACTCCAGGGCTCTTCCCAAACGGCGAACTTCACGTGCACTTAAACGGTCTAGTGGACTTACAGTGCCTAGCAAGTGTGCAGTCCATTAAGTCCTCAAGAATGTCACTAATGAGGCTCATATCAGTTAGGGTGCCTATGTAGTCGGCAGAGCGTGAGGAAGCTCACTGTGTTTTGAAACGGAGCCAAAAGCAAGTCTCTCGTCCCATATGAACATCCACTAGTGAACTTTTAGTAGAGGCGTCCCATTTTATAGTGATAATATTTCAGAGTAAGTGCTCTTACAGTTAGAATAACAGACTGGCAGAACACACACTGTCTGCACATTTCCCACAACATCTTTGCTCTGCATATCATTTTATTAGTCTTCGCTGGATTTTGGGGGCGAGGTATTACATATTCTCCCCAGATTTACTGAGCAGACTCCGGTTAAGTGTTCTGCTCAAGGGCACAACAGCAGTATAATCCCTACAATATTACTATCAAAGCCCTGAGCAGTGTTTCCTCGCGCCAGGAGGCTTCGACTCATGAATCTGATCAGCTCGTTTGGCCCGAACACTCGCCTTTGCTTGACATTGCAGACTGAAAGAATGGAATAGCAACTAGATCTTTCCATCTTATGAAGAAAAGCACAGTGCTGTGGACGCTGTGGGAGATGTGATCCTTACCAGCTGAACTCGAAGGAGCCGATCCACATGCTCTGGCATGGATTGGGTCAATCCTTCAATAAAGGTCTTTCTCTGGAGAGAACAAAACTATTTGGACTGATTAAATAAAAGCACAAATAATAGTATAATATAATATATATATACACACTCACTCACACATATGCATGCAGTAAGTATGCATTTGTGTGTATATACATACATATACATATACATATAGGCCTATATGCGTGTATGTATATAATTATATATATATATATATATATATATATATATATATATATATATATATACACATACCTATACATACATATATATACATAAATACATATACACACATATATTTGTATACTGACCTCAAACTATTGAACAGTAGTTTATAACTATACAAAAGCTTTCTATTTCAAATAAATGCTGTTCTTTTGAAATTTCTAGAATTAAACAAAATGAACACTTTACTCAAACCCATACCTATAACACACACACACACTCTTATACATCTATCTTTATGAGGACATTCATTGACACAATGCAATCTCTAGCTGCTTACCCTAACCTTACCCATCACAACTGAGTGCCTAACCCGACCCCTGACCCTAAACCGCCCCTTAACCTCATTATAACCTTATCCCTAAAACCAAGTCTTGACCCTCAAACAGGCCTTTAAAGGGGTTTCAGAATCTGAGGACCCGCCAACATGTCCTCTCTTTACTCTCTTTGTCCTCACTCCAATGGTCTAAAACTCAAACTGGTCCTCACGAAGATAGTTGTACAAGTTCACACACACACACACACACACAAACATGCTAATTTGCCTCCAGAAACTCAATATTGACTAAAATAAGCTTGACTCAATCCCTCCCTGTACAATACAATACCCCGCGCCACCGTTAATCATTCAGCCAAGACAGGTGTCTGGATTCTGGTTCTAATTAGCGACCTAAAACAAGAGTCTGATTAATATGCAGTCATTGTAAGTCTTGTTTAACAGAGAAAGAACAGTCTAGCTTGTTCAATTCAGGTTCAAGGGCTCACAAGGGCTGCTTTGTGTTTGAATGAATGTGTATGCTCAAACATTTGATTAAACAATATAGAAAAAGTGCGTTTGAATAATGAAAGCGTATCGGGTTCAAACAGATGATAAACACACCAGGTATGAGCCGTATTGGAAAAGAGCCGAAGTTTGCTGTATCATGCCTTTGTTCGAGAGATACACGACTTGATGGACCACAGTAATTAAGGAGGAAAAACTCTTGAAGCAAAAATTGGCACCAGAAACACATTTTAAGACCGGACTAATCCCTTAAGCCTTTCTTTGCCTTTCTACAGTTGATTTTAGACTCGTTTATAATGATCTGTTCAAATCCATTTTTCCTCGTTAAAATCAAATGTTCTGGAGTCAAGTGCTTCGCGGCCCTCAGGGCATTAAAAGTCACACTGTAAATGTTATGGAAATTGAAAGGTCAAGGTTAGCATCTAAAGAAAAGAAGCATAAGTTTTTATAATATATCAAAAGACCAAAAGTACTCAACCGTGGAGACAGTATCTAATAACTACAGACCTCAGGGCCTCCGAACGACAGAATAACTATTCATTCAAGTTTTACAGCGACTATTGACTCTAGAGATGGTGATTTAGTCAGTGCCGGTGAATCATTCTTTACCTTTATGTGTCGGTTTTGAACAGAAAGTGGTTTGTTTGGCCATTCAGCCACCGAAGAACATTGACAACAAATCTACCTCTCATAAAAGCCGGTGTTGCTCTACAGACGTGCATACTGTCTGAATAAACGACGTGTTGTGACATGTGTAGAGCTGAAACCCATTTGACTCTGTGTGAACGCAGGTTAATGACTTTCATTGAGCTGTAATTGCCAAATAGTTGTTCGTTATTTAATTACTGCCCATTAGTATGTAGGTAATTATAGCGACTCCATGTTACTCGTCAGTTCTTATAGAAACTCATGCGCTCTAAATCGCACACCGAGAGCCGAATCATGTCGCTATACTGGGATTGGGTGGATGGATGAACACATTAATCCGGATGGATGGATGGATGGATGGATGAAAACTGGATGGATGAAAACTGGATGGAAAAATGGATAGACGAACACATTAATCTGGATGGATAGATGGATGGACGGATACATTAATCTGGATGGATGGATGGATGGACGGATACATTAATCTGGATGGATGGATGGATGGATGGATGGATGGATGGATGGATGGATGGATGGATGGATGGATGGATGGATGGATGGATGGATGGATGGATGGATGGATGGATGGATGGATGGATGGATATATTTATCCCTATGAATGGATGGAAAAATGGATGGATACATTAATCCGGATGGACTGGAAGGAAGGAAGGAAGGATGGATGGATGGAAGGATGGATGGATATATTTATCCCTATGAATGGATGGAAAAATGGATGAACACATTAATCCGGATGGATGGATGGAAAACTGGATGGAAAAAAGAATGGATGGAAAAATGGATAGACGAACACATTAATCTGGATGGATAGATGGATGGACGGATACATTAATCTGGATGGATGGATGGATGGATGGATGGATGGATGGATGGATGGACGGATGGACGGATGGACGGATACATTAATCTGGATGGATGGATGGATGGATGGATATATTTATCCCTATGAATGGATGGAAAAATGGATGGATACATTAATCCGGATGGACTGGAAGGAAGGAAGGAAGGATGGATGGATGGATGGATGGAAGGATGGATGGATGGATGGATGGATGGACGGATGGACGGATACATTAATCTGGATGGATGGATGGATGGATATATTTATCCCTATGAATGGATGGAAAAATGGATGGATACATTAATCCGGATGGACTGGAAGGAAGGAAGGAAGGAAGGAAGGATGGATGGATGGATGGAAGGATGGATGGATGGAAGGAAGGATGGATGGATATATTTATCCCTATGAATGGATGGAAAAATGGATGAACACATTAATCCGGATGGATGGATGGAAAACTGGATGGAAAAAAGAATGGATGGAAAAATGGATAGACGAACACATTAATCTGGATGGATAGATGGATGGACGGATACATTAATCTGGATGGATGGATGGAAAAATGGATGGAAAAAAGAATGGATGGAAAAATGGATAGACGAACACATTAATCTGGATGGATAGATGGATGGACGGATACATTAATCTGGATGGATGGATGGAAAACTGGATGGAAAAAAGAATGGATGGAAAAATGGATAGACGAACACATTAATCTGGATGGATAGATGGATGGACGGATACATTAATCTGGATGGATGGATGGATGGACGGATACATTAATCTGGATGGATGGATGGATGGATGGATGGATGGATGGATGGATGGATGGATGGATGGACGGATGGACGGATACATTAATCTGGATGGATGGATGGATGGATGGATGGATGGATGGATGGATGGATGGATGGATGGATATATTTATCCCTATGAATGGATGGAAAAATGGATGGATACATTAATCCGGATGGACTGGAAGGAAGGAAGGAAGGAAGGAAGGAAGGATGGATGGATGGAAGGAAGGATGGATGGATATATTTATCCCTATGAATGGATGGAAAAATGGATGAACACATTAATCCGGATGGATGGATGGAAAACTGGATGGAAAAAAGAATGGATGGAAAAATGGATAGACGAGCACATTAATCTGGATGGATGGATGGATGGACGAGCACATTAATCTGGATGGATGGATGGATGGATATATTTATCCCTATGAATGGATGGAAGGATGATGGATGGAAAGATGGAAAGATGGATGATGAACCCTGTGTGAACGCAGGTTAATGACTTCCATTGAGCTGTAATTGCCAAATGGTTGTTCGTCAATTCTTATAGAAACTCATGCGCTCTAATCGCACAATCATATCGCTATATTGATAAATCTTTATTGCAGTCACAGTCACAACACAGCAAAGCCGAGGTTATAACACTACACACACACTGACATGCAGGAATACGATTCCCAGGAAATCCTTCAAAATCTCAGCTCAAAAAGCCAGGAAAACATAAAGATGATTCGGCATCGACGCACAATCACAGGTTCCAGAGGCCAAATCTCAATCTCTGAGATCTTACAGACAAAGTAAAGCGATCTCACATCTCATTTTTCACGGCTCTTCTGTCACTCGCCTAGTTTCTGCTCAAGCCTCACCAGATCCCTTGAAGAAAGCTAATTTTAAAGTTTCATTTCAAGTTTCCATTGTTTGCAATCATGCAAAAGAGCGCATGCCTCCTGCCAAAAAGTTTGGAGATGGACTTGGAATAACTTGACAAACAGTCGGATAAAAGTCGCCAGCGCTAGGTCTCGAAATGTATTTCTGTCGATAGCTCTTGACTTCATACAGAAGTCAGAGAGAGAGATGGACGAGCTCGAATGCTCTCGTTTATAAATAGTTTCAGTGTTTGAAGCGTCGCAGATGAAATGGCTCTTTGAGGCGAGCGGATGAATCGAAATCAAGAGAAGAGCAAAAATAGAAGGATCAGCGATGCTGTTAAAAGCACCATTTCACACAACCTTCTCGACGTCCATGACAGGTCAGTTAACCTTTTATTAAGGATAATTACGACCCTCATTTCCTATAAGTCAGTTTAGCATGTGATGAGTATCCATGAAGCTGCTAATAAGACTCTGGAGATCACGCTCAAATATTGGCTCTCGCTAGGGCACGAGATCAAGGTTACCCTTTCTTTGCGTCAATGCATCACTCTCTTAAAGTGTATTACACTTCAAGGTGAAATGTTGTATTTTTCTCTGTTAAGATCCTCAATCTTAGAGACAGACTTAGAGATAAACCAATGGCAGATGTTTGGGAAACCTGGAAAACTTAAAATCAATAGTTACAATAGCAGTTCTGTTTGATGCATTTAGAGTCACAAAAATGAACAGTGGTAACCATCAATCTTCAAAACAGAAACACAGGATTGGTCAGAAGTGACTGAAGAGTGGACCTCACAAGCTCAGCCACTTGCACTGCATTGGGGAAGACGTGTGCATTGATACATCAATCACAGGGAAATTTACCCATCAGCCACTGCACACCATAACAACATAACAGAACAGACACTACTGTAAATTAACCAGAGCACATCTGTTTACTTATTAAATACCGCAGTACACGCATTACCAAAGGGGGTTCAAGCATGATGAACTACAAAATTAGAAAATTATAATGTTTTTGCATTTAAATATCCAATAAAACACTAATAACGCATTGTTACTTATTATTAATTGTCAATAATATAAGAAAAAATATTTTAAAGAGCCATTTTATAGTTCAATTAATAATAATATTAGCAATAACAAAAATAACTATTTACATGTTAAACACAACAGTCAAGTATCTCCATGTTTAGGGTTATCGAGTATGATGAATTACATAATTACAAAAATTATATTATGCATTTAAATATTTAATTATATGTATGCACAATAATAATAACTTAATAACGGTAACACTTAAAGCCATTATATAAAATGCAATATAAAAGTATATGTTAATTCATTAATTATGCCTTGTAATGCACCTTATGATGATCTCATGAATACCTGTCACCACAGTTATAATATTATCTATTAATCGCTACACCTTTAGAAAGTTCAGTGCACTAAAACCCATGACGAACAACCAATTTCAGATGAAACAAGGAAAATGCAAATATTATATTGCATTTTAACTTTAGTAACAATTATTTATGAGCAGATATAATGCATTATAGGCTTTAATAAAGTGTTACCTTAATTACTATTAACACTCATTAATATTATATCAAATTAATAATAAAAAGAGTCACAGTTTTTGCCTGCCTCTGTTCAGTAATGTTGCAGTGTTCAAAATAAGCAAAACCCTAAACCCTCATTCACTATTCCCTACGTTAGTCCACTAATACTGTTCACTTGAGTGAATGAAAACGAGTGTGCGAGTTTGGACAGCCCTTGAGCGTACATCGGTTGTATACTCGTTATTGCGGTGCATTGTGGGATTGAATGAGTGCACCCACTATGGTTTCGGACACCACTACAAATGGCTGTCCCCTTAAATAACACCCTATTTGAGGGTGTAGGGGGCGATTTTAGATCCAGCCCTGGTGTTTCCAGCTGATTGTTTAGCTACTTGAATAGCTACACGATCCATAGGTCGAGTCTTCAGCAGAAAGTCATCTAACCCATCGATTGATTGGCTCTTCACCTGTTGAGTTTCATCTGCAGGAACGAAGCCCGATCCATGTTAGCCTGTGCTAGCAGTCTCAATCAGTCCCGCAGCAGCTCTCAGTTCTCATCAGCGAATCTCCAGACCTCTCACACACAGAGCACTGTGTCACACACACTGCGGTCCATCGGTCCTGCAGTAATTACAGTCTGACCTCCCTGATTTCCTCCATATCAGTCCATATACAGATGCATCGCCCACACAAATAGCTTCCATTCTTCCCCAATGCATTCACACGTAGAAATGAGAGTAAAGAATGGCCTCTCGCTTCTCATTCAGAACAGCAGACCCAACTTTTTACTCTTCCACACAATTAAAGATGCATTCAGTACATTTTCCCATATTAAAAATGTTTAAGAATAGTCATTTTGGGAATGTGTGGCCAGTGTGTTCATCTCATGCATGGACACCGACAGGTTGTGATCACATGACCAGACAAATATGACAACATTTATCTCAGCAATCCCCATCAATATACCAGAACTCAGGCAAAAATACTGAGTGCACCTTTAAATTAGGATAAATGGATGGAGGTCTGGGCTACGTTTCCCGAAACCTTCTTAACGCTACATCGTTCCTAAGTTACACCTTATCGTTAATACGTGTTTCCCGAAACGTTCTTAGTTAAGTATATCTTCTGTAAGTCATACGTTCGGAAGGTTGTTCTGGACTGCTCTTAGCTTTACCTTATCACTGTTGCATGTCTACATGAATATAATTCTGAAGTTTTAATACACCCAGACAGTGTTCTTTAGTATTAATTTAATTAAAGAGTGCTAAGGTCAGTGAAAGCATAGTCTACTGTCAGTTAAGTCCTAGGCTTATTCGGACACTAATTGTTTCTCATGGGCTTGTGTGGTATTTTAAACATTTAATGGGGTTAGTCGGTGATTTTAGTGCCGTCCGAATCCATAATATCAGTGTTTTTTCTCACCCAACCCGCGTAAAAAATCCCTGGCCAAATTAGTACCTCCTGTTTTTTGACAAACAGGTTGTGTGATTTAATTGCCCTCTGAATCCACATCTCTGAGTTTACAAGAAGAGACTCAAAATCCACTGTTTAAATCCTTTTTTTTAATCACTGCCGAGCACCGTACGTAAGATACATATGTAAGAAAAAAGCACTTTTATTACTGAAATGCTGGAAAGTGTTTACAAGAACAATATTTCAGCTCCAGCTCAGCGAACAAAAATGGGAAAGAGAAGAAAGCATGTAAACATTTGAAATGGTTATTATGGCAGCAATATATGATACAATTTTAAAAATATGTAGGCTAGGCTATTATAGGCAATTATAGTTTTGATTTTTTTTTATAATCTCCCATGAGTCCTAATAAATACAATTTCAACTATTTCTGAAGTGCTTCTTTTATAAAGAACACCACTTTCTCTCATAACGCAGTGAAACAGCCCCTGCACGAGAGAATAGTTGATTCTCGAGCCATCGATATCAGCAGATTCAGTGGCATCGCCACGGACAGCACCGGGTAACGTCACACGTAATACGGTATATCATAAAGGGCAACTCTGGCCCAAAATGCAATCTAGGCTCTTTTTGTTAATCTACACGAGGCACACTTTGGTTTCTAAGCATAATTAGAATGGAAACGCCACTTTTAAGTTTGACCGTATTTTCGTTTTACGTTAAATTGCTTTTTGAATGGGAGTGCTTGGGGCACGACTATGATAGCATCAAAAATCGTTATTTTTAAAACAATAAGAAGGCTCGACACAACATGAAACTGTGCTGGAAGTATCACCAGGGGCTCTACACGTGAACTCCAGCATTGAGAACATTGTTTGTGTACACAGAGTTTACTAAAAAGAAAGATTTTGAACAACTCACTGTTTCTGTGTGTCCGCCGGCATTTTGACAGTCAAAAATAGTCGATTTCCCTTTAAGCGGCTTCCTAAGGTATGGTTCGGGGAACACGCCTAGAAATGGTATACCTTTAGTTAAAGGAGAACTCCGGTCAATTTTAACATTAAGCTAATTTTTTTGTACATTTGGAGTGCTGTCAATACAGAGAACAACGACAAAAATCGGTGTTGCCTACACCGAGTTATTCTATTTTTAAAATTTGCACCCTGTTGACTTCAATAGGGCAAGTACTAAACCTGCTTTTAGGCTCTTAACATCCTTGATGTGTCATTACAAGTGCACAGAAAATCGATTGTCGAGTTCACGCGCGTGATCATAGGTAACTAAACCTATGCGGTGAACTCGACAATCGATTACTATGGACTTCGACTGTAAACAGGATGTAAATACAGGTATGTGCGCTGGCTGAAATAACATCATTTTTATACATTTCTTTCACATCTACTGCAGTCAGATTCACCCGTGATCACTCTGAAGGAATCACTCACATGACCTGTGCACTTGTAATGACACATCAAGGATGTTAAGAGGCTAAAAGCTGGTTTAAAACTTGCCCCATTGAAGTTAACAGGGTGCAAATTTTAAAAATAGAATAACACGGTGTAGGCAACACCGATTTTTGTCGTTGTTCTCTGTATTGACAGCACTCCAAATGTACAAAAAAATTAGCTTAATGTTAAAATTGACCGGAGTTCTCCTTTAAGTTATACCTTAAGAGTCTTTGTAGCGCGCTAAGAGACGCAGCCATGGATGGACAAAACAATACGGATGGATGGATGGATGGATGGATGGATGGATGGATGGATGTGTCCTCTTTACATGTCCTTGCTTCTTTAATTAGTAAAAAAAAAGTGGAATCAGAATCAGAATCATTACATTCCTTACAATCCCTGATGCAAACGGACAGCCACTGGTGTTGCAGTCGTGTCAGAGTCTCAGGAGCCTGTGAAGCCCGTGAAACTCGTGAAACACGTGAATCTCGTGAAGCCCGTGAAACACGTACTAAAGGTAATCAAGCTCCGGCTCTGCCTCCTCTGAGGCGCTGGCATTAGCGGTATCAGCTGGACGACTGTAATTCACCTGTGTGTGCATCTACTGTGACGGACCTGCAGTCCAGGAGAAGCTGTCTCTTCAGTGTGAGTGTCTGTCTACTGCTCTGCACTGGGAAAATAGATCTCACTCAAAAATGCCATTTCATTTGAAGTCGATTTTAAATTCAAACATGAATGGAAGTGTCTGAGCGGGAGAGTTGTTTAAATATACTGTAATTAGTCCGTCCATTTCCACAGATTTGAGCTGATCTGCAAACACAAGCACAAGAGGCAGACATTATTGCAATTGCAGGGTAATCAGCCAATCATAGTGATGAATCATATCAATGATCATGAGCCAATCACAGTGAGCAGAAGAGCAGCAACCAGCGCAAGAGAGGCAAGAGAGACACCGGGCTCCTTTAAAATACTGGTGCTTTTGATTTGCATGGTATTTGATCTATTTTTTTTTTTTTTTTTTTGCTAATTTTAACAAACATAAGATACAAAAACAGACAAACTTTCAGACAATAAACAAGCTAAAGTTCAATAGTCAACAAAAAAAAAATATATATATATATAAAGAAGCCTATAAATTACCTATTGAAAATTATTTGTAAAGAAATGTCAAAGAAAGAAGGAAAAAAATAAAAAAATAAAGTGGAAACAAAAATGAATAAAAGCATATTATTCAGGAATATTAAACATGACACAAATTCTAGATGCTTTTACAGCTTTCTTCAGACATTGAAATTTTACTTAAGTACAAATTAAATTCTTGTTTGAAGATGTCAAAGCGGGGTTTAGATATTTAATCTAATGTTTCTTATTTTGTTTCTCTTTCTTATTTTTCTTCAGACATCTTACTAACTATAAGTAAGTTTTCTACTACATGTGAATTAACTCTCATTAGAGTATTAGTAGACTGTAGGTTAGAGTTCAGGTTATAAGTTGACATAGTTGTAAAGTTACTTACTGTATAGTCAGTAGAATATCTGTTGAGGAGCATCAAAATAAAGAGTTATTAAGCAGACAAGCAAGTTGTTATTAAGCAAGTTATTTTCTCATCTGAACTCTTTCTCACTGATTCGCGGGTGAAAAAAAGCCCTTGCTTACACAGAAAGCATCTCTAATATCTGTTATGAGTATATTAAATACGAGCGCCATTAATACGTTCAACACTATTGTGTGTTTCCGCATGGCAGGATGGATGTGAAAATAACAGGTATAATCGAATGATCTATTCCGTGGCATAAAGTAAATCAGTGGGCTAATAATTTTACTAAAGGAGCTTCAAGATAAATAACAACATTAGATTAAAGCCCGCACTGCATATTAATTATGGAAACAAGGGAGCCAGTTGGTAATTTAGGTGGGTGAAATGAATCACAATGTAGTTCAATCAATTTTCCGCAGAAGCTCCAGGATTCCTCACGGATCTTCCCAGGTGGTGATTGAGGAGAGTGGCAGAAAGCCAATTCAATCCCTAGATAGTGGACAGGCTTTTGTACCCTTGGGCAGGGCATTCAGAACGAGAGTGCCAAGAGGTGCCAAAGCACAAAGAACACAATAACCCTGCCTTTTCTTACTTCTATACACTGGGAATAAAAAGACAGGAGGAATCCGTCGGCACGGAGAGAGGAAAAGATTTGTTGAGACTCATAATATAGGAGTATATACTCTATAAATCGGAATACAGGTATCACTTTATTTTACAGTGTCCTTGTTACATATGTTACATGTACTTACCATAGTAATAACAGTAAATGATGCATAATTACATGCAATAACCCTCAACCAAATCCTACTCCTACCCTAACCCTATTAAGTACATGTAGTTGATTAATATTACTCAGTACTTAAATATATAATTACACTAAAGTGTAACCCTTTATTTTAAGGTGTCATTGTTACAGTGTAATTATATATTTAAGTACTGAATAATAATAATTAACGACATGTACTTACTATAGGGTTAGGGTAGGATAAGGATTTGGTTGAGGGTTAGTTGCATGTAATTATGCATAATTTACTGTCATTACTATGGTCTCTATGGCTCTCTGTATGTATGTCACTCGGGTAAAGAGAGGGGCGGAGCTGTCAACTGATCACCACCTGGTGGTGAGTTGGATCCGATGGCGGGGGAGGAAGCTGGACAGACTCGGCAGACCCAAGCATACTGTAAGGGTCTGCTGGGAACATTTGGCCGAGTCTCCTGTCAGAGAGATCTTCAACTCCCATCTCCGGCAGAGCTTCGACCGGATCCTGAGGGAGGCTGGAGATATTGAGTCCGAGTGGACCATGTTCTCCACCTCCATTGTCGAAGCGGCCGCTCGGAGCTGTGGCCGTAAGGTCTCCAGTGCCTGTTGAGGCGGCAATCCCCGAACCCGGTGGTGGACACCGGAAGTAAGGGATGCCGTCAAGCTGAAGAAGGAGTCCTATCAGGTCTGGCTGGCTTGTGGGACTCCTGAGGCAGCTGACGGGTACCGACGGGCCAAGCGGACTGCAGCCCGGGTGGTTGTGGAGGCAAGAACTCGGGCCTGGGAGGAGTTTGGTGAGGCCATGGAGAAGGACTATCGGCTGGCCTCGAAGAGATTCTGGCAAACCGTCCGGCGCCTCAGGAGAGGGAAGCAGTGCCCTACCAACGCTGTTTACAGAGGAGGTGGGCAGCTGTTGACCTCGACTGGGGATATCACCGGATGGTGGAAGGAATACTTCGAGGATCTCCTCAATCCCGCCGTCACGTCTTCCATTGAGGAAGCAGAGGCTGAGGGCTCGGAGGCGGACTCGTCCATCACCCAGGCTGAAGTCACCGAGGTAGTCAAGAAACTCCTCGTGGCAAGGCACCGGGGGTGGATGAGATCCGCCCCGAGTACCTCAAGTCTCTGGATGTTGTGGGGCTGTCTTGGCTGACACGCCTCTGCAACATCGCGTGGCGGTCGGGGACAGTGCCTCTGGGCTGGCAGACCGGGGTAGTGGTCCCTCTTTTTGAGAAGGGGGACCGGAGGGTGTGCTCCAACTACAGGGGGATCACACTTCTCAGCCACCCTGGGAAAGTCTATGCCAGGGTACTGGAGAGGAGAATCCGGCCGATGGTAGAACCTCGGATCCAGGAGGAACAGTGCGGTTTTCGTCCAGGCCGTGGAACACTGGACCAGCTCTATATCCTCTCCAGGGTGCTGGAGGGTTCATGGGAGTTTGCCGAACCAATCCACATGTGCTTTGTGGATGTGGAGAAGGCATTTGACTGTGTCCCTCGCGGCGGCCTGTGGAAGGTCCTCCGGGAGTATGGGGTCCGGGGCCCTTTGCTAAGGGCTGTCCGGTCCCTGCACGACCGAAGCAGGAGCTTGGTTCGCATTACCGGCAGTAAGTCAGACTTCTTCCCGGTGCATGTTGGACTCCGGCAGGGCTGGAGTACTATAGACCTACTATGGTAAATATCCAGAAAAATAGAGTATTACTCTTACAAAGAAAAGTATCTTGATGCAGTGATGGTATTAGATATGAAACATAGATTGGATGCACTGCAATTCTTCTACTATGGTATTTACATAGTACAAATGTACGGTAACACTTTATGTTACAGTGCCCTTGTTATATGTTACATCTACTTACCGTAGTAATAACAGTAATTTATGCATAATTACATGCAAGTAACCCTAAACCAAAACCAAACCCTATAGTAAGTACATACATGTACTGTATGTAATTATAATTACTCAGTAGTTGAATATATAAATACACTGTAACAATGACACCTTAAAATAAAGTGTAACTAACTGTAGCATCACAGTATATTTTTTGTGTACTTCAAAGAATCCCATGGTGTTCCCAGGAACAGTAATACTGTGGTATTTAGTTGCACTGATGACTCCTTGTCCACACTGTGACGGCCTGTTGGCCTGGCCTGTTTCCTTGTGTCTGGTTTGTTCTGTGTTGCAGGGGGCATGGCTATAGTTGTCAGTGAGATTGGGGACACCTGGGCCCAGGTGTTTCACACCTTCATAAACCTACCACTCTCCTTGTTCCAGTAGAGCCCTTCTCTCCCTTGCATTAATTGTTTTGTTCATGCAACACGCAACAGCATACATTCCATTCATCCAAACACGCACCTCACTCTACGGACCTTACTGATTTTCACACTTCATGGTTGTATTATGTTACGTTAGTTGTTGTATTGGTGTTTTTGTTTAGTTAATAAATTTCATTTTTGTGGTTTAAAACTGCGTCCTTCTATTTTTGTCATGGCTTTAGAGACAGGTCATGACAACTCCAATAAGTTTTCGTTTTGGCCTTTCGTCCACACATAAGCCCTATTCGGACGGGACTAGTTTTCCAAACGACGTTTGAGTTACAATTCTTATCAACCTACGTCTGTGATTTCATGTACGGATTCGGACAGGACTAACATCTCCGAGTTTATTACCGAGGTAGGAGCGTCTGTGTTTTACATGTGGGCGTTGCAGAAGATCACGTGTTCAGAATGCATGGATTGCGTATGAAATTTGATCAAATGTATTTTGAAATTAAGTACTTTGAAATATAAAGTAAACCGTCCAAACGAATTTAGTGTTTTGTAAACATTTTATAAAAATTGTAGTATAAAAAAGGTAAACATACATTATCATCATGATTTTATAGAACTGGGTTCTTATAATAAACCCACTGGAATAAAAAGTTTTAACTTATATAATTTACACGTTATGTAATTAAGTGCAGAAATGAAAGTAATCTTACCTGAAACTGATATTACAGTTGCCAGTCTTAACAGTTTACGTGATTTGGCTCTTCTTGTTGATTTAATTTTCTTATTTATTCGCAGTGTAACGTTAGGCTACCAAACACATCTACATCCATTATCGGTGCGCAAAAAGCAGAAACTTGAATACCGGCGCGATAGCGAGAGATTGTACGGTAGTTCACGTTGACCAAAAACACAAGAAAAAGCGTTTTGGAAAAAAACATTTTCGGCAATCACAGACATTCGCATTCGGACGGGATTAGATTTCTCTGAGGACTGCCGAGTTTGACGAAAAACAGTAGGTAATTTGCTCTGGAATTTTTACAGAGGTCGTGTGAGAAAAAGACAGACGTGGCAGATTCGGACAGGATTAAAATCTCAAAGTACGTCTGTGAAACAGAAATTTCTCTAACGACCCCCTGTGAAACTAGTCCCGTCCGAATAGGGCTATAGACGCGTTTTTATTAATGAAAACAAAGCTTTTGAAAACACTCTCCAAAGTGAATGAATTTGAAAATGCTGTTTTTGTGCTGTGGTGTGGACTGGGAAAACTGAGGTATTTAAAAACGATGACGTAAGTTTAGTCACGTGACTTATTTTGTACTAATAGATATTCACATTTTAGACCAAACATATAATGGTGAGTGAGAGCGACCTGGATGATCAGTGAATGCTGAGATATTCTGCTAAATAGAATTATCCTGTCAGAAGAATTGAACGATAACATTTTTATTTATTTTTCCGTCTGTATCATCTCAGTGAGCTTTTGTGAGGTTTTACGCATGCGCAGTAAAGGTGAATTTAGCGTTTTCCAAAAGTTTCGCATCCGCACTGACACTGACGTTTTTTAAATGAAAACGATGTTTTCAAACGTGCCCTCAGTGTGGACAGAAAGCCAAAACGGAGAGAAAAAGATGCGTTTTCAAACGAAAGTGTAGCCTAGTAGTGGCTGTTTACACGACATCGTTTTCAATGCACCGTTTTGGCCGTTAATTAACATGACAATGGCATTTTGGGTGCCTGAAAACACAAACTTTTGAAAATGGGTTTCAAAGTGCAAGTTTTTGAAAACGGTATCCGTGTAAACAACAAAAATGCGAATCTCTCTTTTCAAATGTATTCGGATTAATGTAGACATCGCCTCTGGCGCAGCTCAAATCTAACGGAATAACAGCAGGCCTGTCCTCTGCTGAGCCGTGATGGAGCACACACACACACACTGTGATGGAGCAGACTCACACACACATTCTCACACACACACACACTCTCTCTGTGATGGAACAGAGACTGTGACCACCGGCTCTTCTCAAATCTGTGGCGGCACAATCACATTACTCCTCATGGAGACCCTCAACACACGGGACCGGGGCGCACGGGGCGCTCGGAGAACTCGGAGACTGATGAGATTTTCACCCTCTCAATTATTCAATTCAATTCAATTCAATTCAGTTCAGTTCAATTCAATTCGTGTTTTATTGGCATGACAATTGTTTCAATGTATTGCCAAAGCATTTCCAATCATTATACATGTACTCATGAATAAAAAAAAAATAAAAAAAAAGGTAAGTAGCCTTGAAAAATTAATCAACATTTCAGCATTATATAAACAATTTACATTTACATTTATTAATTTACATTTATTATTATATTTTACATTTATTACATTTATTCATATACATTTATTCATTTAGCAGATTGCTGTCCTGTTGTCCTAATTGTTTATAGAATTCTACAAACAAATTAGAATTCAGTGTGTGTGTGTGTGTGTGTGTGTGTGTGTGTGTGTGTGTGTGTGTCCATGCGAGTGTATGTGTGTGTGAGCTCATCACTGATTATTCGATTCCTCCCTCTTTTTGTGACAGGCATCAATGTATCCTGCCGCTTTTTTTCGTCTAATAAATGTTGAAGTTGTGTTAGGGCAAAGTATTTCAAATTTTGTATAAAATGTCTCTCTAATGTCATCATAGTTTGTGCAGTCTCTCAGTCTCCAGTCTCTACAGTCAGAGTGTGATTTCTTTCTCTCGCTCTCTCGCTCTCTCTCTCTCTCTCTCTCTCTCTCTCTCTCTCTCTCTCTCTCTACCGAGCGAATCTCGCACGACCACCGGCGTCAGACTTGCATTCAGCAGCTCAATGGCAGCCATAGCAACAGTGTCTGTTCACACACACACACACACATACACACACACACACACACACAGTCAACCGGCCTTCAACTCTACAATTACTGTACAGCTGCAGCATGAGAAGATGCTCCTGCTGAGATTGAACACGGTTTGAGTGACAAAATGCAGGTCTCGCTCTCGCGAGTCGGGGGGGTGTCGGAGCAAATCCTGCACTTAAACTGCCCTTTTTACGCCACACTTACTTAAGACTAAAGCCAGTGTTGCGGGATTGACAGATGGATACACAGATACAATATTGCTTGTTTTCTTTTGGTAACAGTTTTTTTTAAGGTGACGTATAAGTTACACATTTAAATATATAGACTACTGTAAAAAAATATTTGTTATTTCTGAATAAGACAAGGATGCATTAAATTGATCAAAAGTGACAGTATAGACATAGTTGGCTAAAGAAATCATCATATCAGAAAGAATCATGTGAAACTGAGGACTGGA
Organism: Scardinius erythrophthalmus; assembly: GCF_964197995.2. Taxonomy (NCBI): domain Eukaryota; kingdom Metazoa; phylum Chordata; class Actinopteri; order Cypriniformes; family Leuciscidae; genus Scardinius; species Scardinius erythrophthalmus. Next base: position 1,412,775 of record NC_138236.1, read on the forward strand.
GTAATGATGCTGAAAATTCACATAGAAAACAGTTGTTTTAAATTGGAATAATATTGCACAATTTTTACTGTATTTTTGAAACACAAATGCAGCCTTGGTGAGCAGAAGAGACTCTTACATTTATATTTATTCATTTAGCGGACGCTTTCATCCAAAGCGACTTACAAATGAGAGCAATAAGCAGTTAAACTAACAGTAGGACAACAATATGCACGTGCTATAACCCTTCTCAGTTTAATCTAACGCAGCACATGTCTTTTTTTTTTTTTGTACACTGTAGGTAAAAGGGAGCAGAGCCAGTGGTTGTTCTGTAGGCAAACATCAGTGACTTGAATTTGATGCGAGCGGCAACTGGCAACCAGTGCAATTTTGTGAGGAGAGGAGTGACGTGTGCTCTCTTCGGCTCGCTAAAGATCAGGTGCAGAGGTTTGACCATGCAAGCTGGAAGGCCAGGCAGGAGAGCATTACAATAGTCTAGTCTGGATAGAAGAAGCGCTTGGACAAGGAGTTGTGTAGCTCTGATAGGAAGGGCCTGATCCTCCTAATGTTGTATAAGGCAAATCTGCAGGACCGGGCAGTTCTAGCAATGTGCTCTGTGAAGTTCAATTGATCATCAATCACAACTCCAAGGTTCCTGGCTGACCTTGATGGAGTTATGGATGATGAGCGTAGCTGAATGGTGAAGTTGTGGTGTAGTGTTGGGTTGGCCGGGACCACGAGTAGCTCTGTCTTCGCAAGGTTTAGTTGAAGGTGGTGGTCCTTCATCCGGCCAGAAATGTTACATCCGGCCAGATACGATCAGCAACCTTCGGATCGTCAGGCTGGAATGAGAGGTAGAGTTGTGTGTCATGAGGGTGCAGTGATAGGAAACGCCATGTTTCTGAATCACAGATCCTAGTGATGTCATGTAGATGGAGAAGAGAAGCGGTCCCAGCACTGAGCCCTGAGGCACTCCAGTAGCTAGATGATAACCGTGATGGGAAAAACCCATGTTTCTGAATGACAGATAGTGATGACATGTAGATGGAGAAGAGAAGCGGTCCCAGCACTGAGCCCTGAGGCACTCCAGTAGCGAGATGATAACCGTGATGGGAAAAACCCATGTTTCTGAATGACAGATAGTGATGACATGTAGATGGAGAAGAGAAGCGGTCCCAGCACTGAGCCCTGAGGCACTCCAGTAGCTAGATGATAACAGTGATGGGAAAAACCCATGTTTCTGAATGACAGATAGTGATGACATGTAGATGGAGAAGAGAAGCGGTCCCAGCACTGAGCCCTGAGGCACTCCAGTAGCGAGATGATAACCGTGATGGGAAAAACCCATGTTTCTGAATGACAGATAGTGATGACATGTAGATGGAGAAGAGAAGCGGTCCCAGCACTGAGCCTGAGGCACTCCAGTAGCTAGATGTTGGGTCTTAGACACCACACCCCTTCACGATACCCTGAAGGACCTACCTGAGAGGTAAGACTTGAACCATTGGAGTGCGGTCCCCGAAATGCCCTTCATCTTTAGGATTGACAGGAGGAACTGGTGGTTAACTGTGTTGAAGGCAGCAGACAGATCCAGCAGGATGAGAACTGAGGATTTGGAAGCTGCTCTTGCCAGTCTCAGAGCTTCAATTACCGAGAGCAGGGCCGTCTCAGTTGAGTGTCCGCTTTTGAAACCAGACTGATAGTTGTCCAGGAGGTTGTTCTGTGTAAGGAAGGAAGAGGTCTGGTTGAAAACAACTCGTTCAAGTGTTTTCGCGATGAATGAAGGAAGGGATACCGGTCTGTAATTTAGAGTGGGTTTCTTAAGCAGTGGGGTTACCCGAGCCTGCTTCAATGCTGTGGGAAAGCTACCAGTGTGAAGAGAGGTGTTTATGATGTGTGTGAGTGCGGTACAACTGAGGGTGAAATGGCTTGAAGTAGATTAGTGGGAATAGGATCAAGCGGACGGGTGGTAGGGCGATTGGACAGGAGGAGTTTGGAGACTTCTGCCTCTGAAAGCAGAGAGAAGGAGGGTAGAATGTGTGTGTTAGCTGGTGAAATGTGTGTGTCAGTTTGTGGATTGGTTAATTGGCCATTGATGGTGGTTGTTTTATTTATGAAGAATGTGGCAAAATCGTCAAGCATACTCTTTACAATTGCCTTAGAAACACAGAAACACACACACACCTTGCATTACAGATTACAAATCAATAGCAAATACTTGCAAGGATTCACTTACAAGATTACAATGAGGCAAGGGTCAGTCGAGCACATAGGCAAATCTAAATTAAATAAATCAGTGTTTATTCCAAATAATTTATTGGTGCATATCATTACTGTGATAAGATTCATGTTCCTGGTAATCCTGAATCAGAATAACTTCAGCGACATGTCTTCTCTTCTCTTCTCTGATGACGAGGGCGGGGCTATAACCTGTCACTCACATGAGATCCACCAATAGCAAACCACAACCATCCAATCAATTCTCCACAGACAAAATCAAGACCCGCCCACATTTGTTCTTGCTCCAGAAGCCGTTTCACTTCAAAAGGGAAAAAAAGACTATCGTTTATCCCAACTTTAAAAGCCCCCTGAAATCAAAATTTAAGTTTTTTTAACTTCTACTATGAATATGTTAGCCTTTGGGTTATGAATAAGATGGTGTGTTCCAAAACAATGACAAAATTCACATTTAGGAGATATAAGCTTTCAAAACTCTCTCACTTCCGCTAAAATGGATCATGGATGTTTATGACATCACTGCGGACTTCAGCTTCTCATCACATCTTCTGTCCAATCAAATGCTCTCTAGAATCTAAAGCTCCACCCCCTATGCTATAAACACCACCTGACCAAAGCGACCGTTGACACACAGAGCAATATGGGTCAGAGATGTGTGTTCGGTTGCTCAAACGCTCGAGTTTTATTCTTATTTTATTATTTTAGTTTCCCAAAGTTGGTTAAGAATGAAACGGCTAGAATTAATTCACCTCTACTACTGAATCCAACGTATCATCAGCGCTTGGATTCGCTTCCATGATGCTGTCAGTCTGTGAGGGAAACTAAACGCTATTGGCTATTTGAAAAGGGGGAGGGGCCATTCAATGTCCCGCCTTTACTCCCAATTTCAGTGGAAATTAAAAACAAAGCTGTGCGTTCCAAGGCACTTCAGTGGGCCTTAAATAAAGCACATACAAAACGCCTGAACTAGAAGCAATGCAACCCGTTTTATAGCAGTAATGGAAGTTTGTTGCACATAAAGATAAACTCATGAAAGATCATCAACAGCATAATGAAATATGCAACTACGAAATATTCAATAATTCTATATAAAAGTTAGGTACCACCTTTTGCATTTACCATAAAGTTCCATGCAAAAACCATAGTATATTTCAAAGCACCATAGTTTTACCATCTCTGTACCATGGTACTGCCAGAGTTATTTAGTAACACTATTTCTTTAGTCCACTTTAGACATTCTACTGACTATAAGTAACAGTCTACTAATACTCTAATGAGGGTTAGTTCACATGTAGGGGTAAAGTTACATATGGTTAGCATGTCTAAAGACTATCAAGATAAAGTGTAACCGAGGGTTTTGTAAAGGTTGGCCAAATAAGCAGCAGGTTTGTCAAAAGCCTGGTTAAGTGGGACTAAGAAGACTCTGCGGTGCACAGCGGGCTCTCGCTCTGTTAGCAAAATGTCAGGCTAAAAAACCACTCAATAACATTTAGATTTTTTTTTAAATCAGGGGAAGGGAATAATCCCACAATCCCCTTGCAATCAGCACTAACAACTATAGACAGGCTCACAGCGAGCGCAACCTGCAAACAAGAGCTTGGTTTACTTCCCATCATGCCAACGGGACTACATGCACCATTAGTTTGGAAGAAAAGCCTGCAGTCTGTGTGCATTTACAGATTCAGTCTTGACAGGTGAAGACGCCATTATCTGTCCCGACACAATGACCTGCCAGCCAATGACAGCCTGAGGACACATGCTGCAAAGCTTTGCTTTTATAAGGTTTACCAGTTAATGAATTAATGTGCAGACCTTCATTCTCATGGAAACAGCATGTATAGTTCCACTGACTTTTCCTGTAATTAAATGTCCCTTCATTTAGATTTGCTTTACAGTGCTATATATATATATATATATATATATATATATATATATATACATAAGTGTGCAGATATCAGTGGAAAGGCCTGCTTTAAGTGGTTTATAGATGGAAAAATAAGAGTATGTGCCAAAGGAGTCAAGATAACGAAGAATTTATGTGTGGATCCATACTAGAGAAATTAAAATTGATTTACAATCATGCTTATTTACGTTTATCAGCTAATTCAAATTATGCTCATCCAATCACAGAATTCACCAGGTAACACTTCACTTAAAGTCTTTATGCATTATAAAGGTATTCATAATGTACATACATACACACACACACATATATATATATATATATATATATATATACTGTATATATATGTATATATACAGTACTGTGCAAAAGTAGGCATGTTAATAAACTGCGGGAACGTCTCCGAGACGCTTGAAGAAACCTTCCTGCAAAGCTACTGTGAAAAGCACTGGCACTTGTGTTCAAATGCTGTAAAGTGAGAATGCTTTCAAAATTAAAATCACAAATTGAATTTATTTATGATTTAACTTCTATTAGCTAATTCAAATCAATATATGGTGTAACAACCCTTTGCGTTTAAAACGGCTTTTGTCCAGATACAAATAATGTGATACATATTAAAATGGATTATTTTTAGATTCTTGTTATATCTGAAACTGTTTGTTTGTTGTGTGTTTTAATGCATTAAAGGTGTGTTCAGTAAATGTGATATAACTGTGGTTACAGTTATTCATAAGGTGCATTGCAAGGCATAGTTAATACATTAAATACTTTTATAATGCTTTATATGTAAAGGCTTTATGTAAACTGTTACCCACTTTCTCTTGTTTTGAAGTATTTTAAGCTGTTTTAGCATTTGATGTCCGACTGAACCTTAGATTTCATTTGTCAAATATTAAATTCACTGGATTATCCAAAAATATGCATGATGGTTAAGTAATTTAAAAAAAAAAAACATTTAATTACAAAATACAATATGTAAGTATATATGACAGTAAAGACATTTATACTGTTACAAACGATTCTATTTTAAATAAATGATGTTCTTTTGAACTTTCTATTCATCAAAGAATCCTGAAAAATAAAATGTATCAATGGGTCCACAAATATGAAAATCATAAATATTTCTTGATCATCAAATCATCATATTAGAGTGATTTCTGAAGGATCATGTGACACTGAAGACTGGAGTAATGATGCTGAACATTCAGCTTTGGTCACAGGAATAAATTACACTTTACTATATATTCACATGGAAAACAGTCATTTTACATTGCAAAATTTTAACTGTATTTTTGATCAAATAAATGCAGCCTTGGTGCCTTCAAAAACTTTTGAATTGTACTGTGTATATTAGCATTACTGCAGTTTAATAATGCTCATATACCATTATGTGATAGCACACACCCTTAATGTGACCTGTTATTTAATAACCGCAATAGTAACTGGAGTGAGTGCAGAAAAACCTCTGCAGAAGGGAAACTTTTTCATTACAGAGTCAATGAAAACACTTCATATAACGGAGTAATCTGGAGCATTTAGTGTGTATGTAGGACAGCATGTAGTCAGCAGTTTACCGGGACAATGCAGACCGGCTCTCCTTTCTCACGCTGTTCATCTCTAATGCTTCTGGAGCGCTGAGTTTGTTGGCCTTGGAGTTAATATGTCTTCTGATTTAAGCCAGGTGCACACTGGGCCTTGACTGGGCCATCTAATATCAGGACACAGAAAACATTTTTTTCAAAGGCAGTCTTAGTGTGACGCTCACCGACAGCTGATTAATTGCTTTGCAATGTAATAGTTTGAGTTTGGCTCAGCAGTCCTGCAGCGTGACGTCTCTCACGACAGCTTTCTGATAAACAACCAATTACAGCATGCATTACGCTAAAAATTTATGCATAGATAAACATGTAAATTATGATTAAATGCATAGGCATCAAACTAGCCCTAATCTTGCAAAAATATGGGGAAAACAAATGAGAGAGTAAATTATTTTTATTTTTACATGTCTTTTTTCTACTTTGTCATCAGTTTGCATGTAGATTTAAATTATACATTAATATAATAATAATAATAATAATAATAATAGTGAAAATGAACATATTGAGAGCTGAATGCACATTTCCTTATCTAGTAGAAAACATCATTTTGCAACAAGGTTGAGAAAACAGACTTCAACACTTCCCTCTTTGGTCAGCCACGCAGACCTTAATATTATTCCTTTTCCAGGCAAAGCATTGCAGTCATTAGCATAAGGGCTCAAGGGTTTCATTTAAAGGGAACCTATTAGTCTTGATTTGGGGTTTTGCTAGCACAGGTTTTCATGCTTGAATGTTGAGTATTTTCCTCTATTGTTGCGGCTCCTCTCTTCCCAGTCTGACAGTAACGCTCTGTTTACTTCCTGTCTCTATGAAGCCCCTCCTTCTGAAAAGCATACTGTGCTCTGATTGGTCAGCTGGAGCAGTGTGTTTGGGAAATGCCCCGCCCCTTACCATAACCGCCAGTTTAACACACTACTAACTAACTCAACCAGGCCCAGCCCCTTTATTCTGTGCATGAATTATTTAAACGTACAGTATGGAATCCCTTTAGCCGCTAAGGGTCGCTAACCTCTTACAATAACAAAGGCGTAGATTGATGACACAACATTTGCTATGAATTATGGATCTTGTCGTTAACGTCAAGCCGACCGATCTAATAATGTTTATGGATGACTGAATACATCAATGCTTTTATCATGACTGTGATATGAAGCAGTTCGGGATTGCTAAGAGACAGCTATCAGCTCCACACGCGACGTGAGTCCCGCAGATCTAAAAGGAATATGGACATTTCATTCTATCGAACTACACGCAGAATTAGTACTCACAGGTCAGTTTATTAGACAAATTAAACTTGTGAGGTAACGCAGCGCTTTTTCACTTGGTCTAACATTACACTATCACACTAAACTGCATTTCAATGTGTTGAAATGTATGTGTTAGTTTGTCTGTATGAGACTAGCAGTAAGCTAGATCAACATTAGAATAACATACAGATCATATTCTAACATTTTATCATTGTTGAACTATATAACATTGATTAGTTTTATGTAAATGTGCTCACCTGTTTAATAAAGTACATGTAGGAGCGGTCGAAGTCTCGGACGTGGAGCTCTCGTTTATATACTATCTATGGGAGCTCTCGGCATCTCGAAAACACCGCGCTGATATTGATTCTCGTTTTAGTTCTCCTTTTTTATCCAAAGTCTGCTTGCCATGGTCCATAATGTTTGAACGAAACAACAACAGCGTGCAAATAGACATTGCGAACTACATTGTCCACATCTGTCGCCTTGGTTACTATCAGAGGGCTCTGCTCATAGCTCTGGTTACCATGGCAGTACGAGCGGAAACCAGGGACAACGCGGATATGACGCCATTGACTGCGACAAAACGGAAATAAAGAAACGTGCCATGTCTTCAAATTAAATTTAAATTTCTCCTGGTTTGAAAGTTGTTGGAAACAGTCGGGATAATGTAAGTACACAACTAAAAAATATATATATAACATAGATATAGTGATTTTTGCTATTTTTAAAGCAAAAAAGTTACATATTGTGCCTTTAAAGGAGGAATATTGTGACTGTGCATAAAATAACCAGGCAAAGTTGTCAATCACAACCAAAATCTTAAGATATATACTGTCAGTCAAAAAGAGTCTGTTGTGGATTTTACTCGGGTCATATCGCAAGATCAGACCAGCACCAATTGACTAAGAAAAGGAGGATTATATAAAGAGAAAAAATCAGCTCCAAGTGGCATGCAAAATGATCTTGCGTGATTAAGTGTGTCATTTGCATTGTTTTTGGGTCGCTTTGGGTTGTCAAATTGATAATTATTAACAATGTGCAATTGTTTTGGCTTCTTTTGACTTGATTGCCGGAACGGAGAGCCAAATATCCACGCGGGCGAGTAAATAAACTCAAGATGAAGTGCCGCAGTAATTGAAAGCACATTATCACAGCTCTCAGATTTCCTTGTCTGAGTGAGTTCTGTTGAGCTTTGATCCCACAATTATCACTGAGACGTGTCATCTTTAAAGTGAGCATCCCGACTCCCGGTGTGGGAACGACTTCACATTTACACTCGAAAGACTTGATGTGTGTGTCTGAGGGAGATCCGATGCCCGTCTCCAGGGCCTGGGGAATCTGGAGCACTCAAAGCAAGCAGCGATTCATGATTAAAAGAAAGAGAACATACAGTCAGACTTCATTATCGTGAGATAAACCTTCACGACGGGGACTGGGATCATCCTAAAGGAGTTTATTCTGCGGTAAAGGCCATCTGACTGTACATTATCCTGCTTAAAGCATGCAACTTACCAAATCAGTTAGTAAATAGTCATGAAATATTGATTTGAGATTTGACATCGGCCAGTTATAACAGAATGCTGACACAGACAGATTTAAATATATTTTTCAGAAATTAGATTAGACCAAGAAATTAGACATCCCTTAACTGTCACCGTCCCGTATACGGGACGCCTAACTTTACTTCCCTATATTACTATTTAATCCTAATCTAATTATGACAAACTATATATCGTTGGAAAGTTCTAAGACTCCTAAATAGATATTTAGGACTGTTTTTTTGTTATAAATTATGTAGGAACAGAAATAGATGAATTTATGACAAGAGTGCACCTCAAAAAATCTACGTAATAACAGGAGTTCTGACCTTCATCACAAAAAGTTGACGCATCCACTTTTAATAATTGATATGTTGGTTTTTATGCTAAAATTTCATTAGAAAATATATAATCTAGTATTTGTCAATAAAAAATAATAAAATAATATTATCTTCTAAAAAGTATAATATATATATTATCCTCTAAAATATTGTAGTATATTTTTTTATCGCTTTTTTTTATTATATTACATATTTTATTAGTTATCATAAATTAGGTATCATTTGAAAGCTTATGATCTCAGAATTCATCCTGTGAAAACTGTTTTGAAATTGGACATTGTGTTACCATAGAAACGGTACTCTAAATTATTTTATCAGGCTCCTCCCCTTTTGGGCATCCTTATGTTTCATAATTTATGATCAAAATATTTTCTAATCTTGACAAAACACATATTGTCAGAAAGGTCTGAGTCTCAAGGTTCCATATTTTATGACAGAAGTGATATTTGGACAGAAATGTATTAATTTGTTATGGTAGAATGCATACAGTAAAATTCAATGGAATTCAATGACACCCGGTGGCTATTTTTGGTAATACGCCTAAACAAAATCTCATGGGAACTTCATTTTTTGTGATATCAACTTCAAATTTGGAACACAACTTGGTTAGATATTTGGCCTTGATTTTATAGTATTTTTTTTGTAAAACATATTTTGTAAAATATATATTTTATATAAAATAAAAATATTAAATAAATTATATTTGATTTAATGTAAATTTAAACTTCCATAACTTTTTCATACTTTAATTTTTTGAAGTGCTTTCACTTCAACAATAATCTGCTATTTTTTACCTTTAAAACAAGACCAAACTTAGGTCTATACTCCAAAGCATTCTTGAATTACAACCATTTAAGCTTGAATAGTGCATTTTAATGTAAATTCTCAAAAAGGGGGGTGACAGCTAAGGGGTTAAAATAAATCATTATATTTCTCTAAAAATCTAATGTATCTAAATATTACATCACATTTTTATAATATATACAAGATTCAACTGAGGTTCAAGTTTATTTTTTAATAAGTTTCGCAAGATTCAACTCTGTTTTTAATAAGTTATACGAGATTCAACTCTATTTTTTAATAAGTTATACGAGATTCAACTCTTTTTAATAAGTTATTCGAGATTCAACTCTTTTTTTAATAAGTTATACGAGATTCAACTTTTTTAATAAGTTATACGAGATTCAACTCTTTTTTAATAAGTTATACGAGATTCAACTCTTTTTTTAATAAGTTATACGAGATTCAACTTTTTTTTAATAAGTCATACGAGATTCAACTCTTTTTTTAATAAGTTATTCGAGATTCAACTCTTTTTTTTAAAAAGTTATACGAGATTCAACTTTTTTTAAATAAGTTATACGAGATTCAACTCTTTTTTTTAAAAAGTTATACGAGATTCAACTTTTTTTTAATAAGTCATACGAGATTCAACTCTTTTTTTAATAAGTTATTCGAGATTCAACTCTTTTTTTTAAAAAGTTATACGAGATTCAACTTTTTTTTAATAAGTTATACGAGATTCAACTCTTTTTTAATAAGTTATACGAGATTCAACTCTTTTTTAAAACAAGTCATACGAAATTCAACTCTTTTTAATAAGATATACGAGATTCAACTCTTTAATAAGTTATAAGAGATTCAACTATTTTTTAAAACAAGTTATATGCGATTCAACTTTTTTAAAACAAGTTATAAGAGATTCAACTATTTTTTAAAACAAGTTATACGAGATTCAACTATTTTTTAAGTTATATGAGATTCAACTCTATTTTTAATGTTATACAAGATTCAACTCTATTTTTAACAAGTTATACGAAATTCAACTCTTTTTTTAAATAAGTTATTTGAGATTCAACTCCATTTTTAAGTCAGTTTAATATAATTAAAGTTGAAATTATCTTTAAAACCAAGTTGAAAATACACAAAAAAGGCAGTAACTGAAGTTAAGTTGAAATAAGTAGAAATGTTTTACAGTAGTTGAAAAACTTAAACTAAACAGAATTTTTTTTAAGTCGAAGCAGAAAAACATTAACTCAAATTGACTAACTCAAACTGAAATAAAAAATAAAAGCTAATTCAAAATATTATTTAATATAACTAAAATAACACTGAAATAATCTGAATTACACAACATAATTCCATAAATTATTTATGAACCTATAATTTCTCATTGAGCGTTAGCTAATAGGTGATGATGTTTGACATGCAATTCATGCGTGTATAACTCCATAAATAATAATAATTAAATTAAATAATAAACAGCAGCAACAACATGCCACTGGAGAGCTCCTGCCCTGATTTCTGCAGGATTCAGCATATATACTGTACACTGTGCATCGTTCGCAGATTTCCTGACCGAATACAGCAAAGACTGAATGTGTGTTTCCAGTCTGATAAATGAGACCAGCTTGACTTGTTTGATCAGGCTGTCAAAAGTTTGATTGTTTAACAGGATTGGATTAAATACACAATAACAATCTTCAATTCCAAGGTATAAACTCTAAGCGTGTGAAAAATGTAGCATACTAGCATTTGAAATGCTTTTCATAGCATATTACGCCTTGACAGTTTGCTTGAATCTTTATGACACCTAATGAATTTGTTCAACCAACAAAATACGCTATTTCAATTCAACGTAACAGCTAGCATAACACATGCTAAATGCAGCTTATCCAACATAAATTTAACGAACAAGCAAGACATAGTAGTCATGTGAATAACCTTCGTGTAGCCCCTCACAACTTAACAATAAGCTCTACTGCTAACATGCTCATAACATTTAAATCATGCTAGCAACATGTTAAAACATGCTAAAGCATGGCAGCATTGTGAGAAATCATGCTAGAAATGTGCTTATTCATACAAGCAACATGCTAGAAATGTGCTAATTCATGATTGAAACATCCTAGCGAAGTGTTAAATCATATTGGAAACATGTTAGCAAAAATGTGTTATAGGATGCTAACATGTTAAAACATGCTAACAATGTGCTAATTTGTACTAATTCGTGCTAGAAGCATGCTAGAAATATACTATAGCATGCTAGAATTGTGCTAATTCATGATATAAACATGCTAGAGAAGTGTTAAATCATGCTGGAAACATGTTAGCAGCAATGTGCTTAAGAATGCTAACAGCATATTAAAACATGCTATAATTGTGCTAATTTATGATAGAAAAATACTAGCGAAGTGTTAAATCATGCTGGAAACACGTCAGCAGCAAAGTACTTAAGAATTCTAACAACACATTAAAACATGCTATAATTGTGCTAAATCGTGATAGAAACATACTAGCGAAGTGTTAAATCATGCTGGAAACACGTCAGCAGCAATGTGCTAAAGAATGTTAACACTTTAAAACATGCTAGCAATGTGCTAATTCATGTTAGCAATATGCTAGAAATGTGCTAAAGCATGCTAGAATTGTGCTAATTCATGATAAAAACATGCTAGCGAAGTGTTAAATCATGCTGGAAAGACTAGCAGTGTGCTAAAGAATGCTAACATGTTAAAACATCCTAGCAATGTGCTTATTCATGCTAAATTGTGCCACTTCATTCTAGAAACCTGCTGACATCAATGATAACCACAGAAACTTCAACAAACTATTTTTTGTCAAACATAACTGCTTTAAAAATGCTTAAAATAACACTTCATTTCAAAATGTATTATCCTTCTCCACTCATGGTGGGAACTAGAAATTTATTAACTAGAAAATTACTACAACTTAAAAAAAAATAACTAACAAAAATTTCAGTTAAAAACACAATGCTAAGTTGATGCAAGGATCATCATTATGTCAACAGAACTCAAAATAATGTTTGCAGCTTAAAATGTTTAACTAAAGTGATGCATTTTAATTTTTTACTCAGCCATGCATTTATTCAAGTTGTGATAAGGAACTTCTTTTTAGAGTGTACAAAAATAGTAGGCAATATATAAAATGCTTAATTTATAGTCAAATATATTTCAAAACAAAACAGAAATGGTGCATTTTCCCACCACAATTCTGAGCTAACATGAAAATAATACACATTAAAAATTGAATTGGGCTCCAAAATAATGATGCATTACTCAATCAATACCTTTTATTGCTACATTCCATCTAGTTGTTTAAGCCGTCAGCAATCAGACAGCAAAATTATTCATGCCTCATTCTGAAGCCAAACACTACAGCTTGCCAAGAATCCCGATAAAGTGTTCAAACGATGAGTCCAGCTGTTTCTGCGAGACTTGCACCAGCACAATAAAAAAAAAAAATATGTCTAACAGTTCTTTATCTGCAGGTTGGTTGGATAAAAAAAAAAATAGCAGATGGTGTTAAACTGTTCATGGCTGAGAAACAAATGACAAAGACAAAAGTTCAATAGATGGTATTCAGATTTAACATCAAAGCATGAATTACGCCTGACAGTTCAGTGACTGATTTTAACAAGTCAGTGTTCATGGATGATCAACTGTTGGTGGTCCTGGAAAAACAAACATATTTTCTCAGAGAAAAGGGAAAAGATGCCTCCAAAAAAAAAAGAAAAAAAGGGAAAAATCTACAGCACAAAATCTATCTAAAAAATAATACAAAATATATGAAATATATAATCAAATATATATCCTTGAACAACTTTTCTGTCAAGCTTGCATGCGTTTATATACAACGCATGCACACTTGACAGAAAAGTTGTTCAAGGATCATCAATGATGTCAAGTCAATTTATATTTATATGAGCTTTTCAAAAAACGCATTGTTCCAAACCAGCTTTACAGAAAATCATGATGTTAATGTTTATAATATCTTGACATCTTCATGCATTATAGTTGTATTTAGCTGCATTTTGTGACGATATAAGCAATCAATCAATTGAGATTTGCAATACAGCCCTGCTTTACGCGAGTTTACTGTATGTATGTGGATAAAATCAAATATATTTATTATCCAACTTTACTGTATATGAGTGATAATATTAACATTATGCGATTGATTAAAAAAAAAGGTAACTTTACAATAAGGTTTTAGTTAATGCATGAACTAACAATGAGCTAAATGTTTGTATAGCAGTTCATATTTTAGTTAAAAATATTCATGCTAGATCGCAATGCATTGACTAATGTTTCATCTTGAAAACGTATTAGGAAATGTTGAGATTAACATAACTAAGATTAATAAATGCTAAAGAAGTTGTGTTCATGTTAATTAGTTGTTGACAAATTAATCATTATAAAATGTTACCAGAGAAATCTAGCAGTTGAGATTTGCTATATATATTGCTATTAGTGAGTGTAATGTAAAGCTGTAACATTGTTCAATGATCGTGTAACAGTGTTTTACAAATATAATATATATTGCTTTACGTAAATATGCGATGTGGATAAATTTAAGATCCAGCATTCCCGCTTTACATCAGACACAGAGATAAAGTAGTGCAGTAAGGTTTCGTTTTGAATGAGTAAATTCTAGCATTTATAATTAATTATTGAGAGAGAGAGAGAGAGAGAGAGAGAGAGAGAGAGAGTGGGGGGGGGGGGTGAATAACCTGTGGCTATGCAGCATCTCTCTACTTATATGTATGAAAAACTTCTGTCTGGATTCAGGACCCCATCATAGCACAGAAACTGCACTTGTTAAAATACAAGGGTTACCAAGGCCGTATCTCAATACTAGTTTTACTTGATCTTAGCTCTGCGTTTGACACTATAGATCATTAAATACTCTTAGATCGACTACAAAATTACTCTAGTATTCAGGGACAGGCATTGAGGTGGTTTAGATTGTGCCTATCAGACCGTTACCAGTTTGTCTGTTTAAACGGGGGGGGGGGGGGGGGAATCTAAGATAACGTCAGTAAACTATGGAGTGCAGCAAGGCTCTGTCTTAGGACCTCTGCTATTTTCAATATATATGCTGCCACTTGGTAATATTATAAGAAAACATGGAATTAGTTTCCACTGTTATGCTGTGTTATGTATTCAGATGATACTCAGATAATTTACAGATTTCATCTGGTCGTGAAGTTGACAGAGTGAGTTAAAAATATAAAATATTGGATGACCGAATTGTAAGCACACCTTCCAGCCAACCAGAATCGAGTATTCAGACAGACCATGGTATGATTTGTTATTAATTACTCATTTATTAATTGAGTTGGGTTATTCATTTGTTATGTGGTGATATTGAGAATTCTAAAACCTGTGAGGTTTTGTGCAATTTAAAACAATTTGACATCCATCCAGAAACTTCTCAGTACTTGAAAAAAAAAAAAAATCACAGCACAAATCAATACAGGGAGGTTTAATTCTATGGCATCAATCCACAACAGTCCAAATCCAAACTCTCAAAACTGAGGTCTGTGACTATAGAAAGTTTTCTCGGCGTCTGGGTGAATCACAGTGGCACCGATGAGAGCCTGAGATAAGCGATCATCTTCGTGACCAGCTCAATTATTTACTTCAACAACACTTCTACAAACTCACACAGCAGACTGAAAGTTTCAATCCAGTCGCATCCATCTGGCCGGCAATGATAAAAGATGTAATAGGAGGAGAAAAAAAATGTCAAGCTGCAAATCCAAGGTCAGCAAGCTCGCCTATTCTGATTCCGGCCTCAAAGCGTGGGCCGTTGCACAAAAGCAACACAACCAGCTCCAGAATAAGTTTTATCTTGGCTTGTCACTAGTGAAACACGGTTTCACAGCAGTCATTAAATCCTTTAGCTAAGGGAATCGTCCCAGCGTGCTTTACACCCCCCCTACCCCCTGTGCTGTAGTAGGTGTCCAGTGATTTGTAACAATTGATATTTCCTGACAAGAGTCCTTTGGGCGGTTGCCTTTAGGGTTGGTATTGACGGATCGCATTTGGCGGTCGAGTCGACTTTTGAGCAAGAACAGTAATTCACCCGTGGTCTGTCCTCACTACCACCATTCAGACGGGAAAATAAAGTCATGGAAAGCTGGGGGGAGAACATTTTCGGATGGAGTCGGGGTAGTCTTGCGTAACCAGACTTCTGACTTTTGGCATAAAATATGTCTGTGAGAGCTGGAGAAAGATAGATGTTATATCATGACAATTTGCAAATAATTTACATTTGGGCAAATTGGTAGCCAATTTGTATGATCGAGTTGCTTGGACCTATATGCTTTTTTTTTCCTTCTAAAAATCTTACATTTTCCTACAATTCACACTGTACAAATTCATATGAAATTGCCACATAGTAAAATAGTTGAATTAGTTGAATAGTAAAATTGTAAAATAGTTAACTTCTTCCCATTGGGATCCTCTCAGTGGCAGATGGCACCATGTCCAAAAATGATGGCACCATGTTTGAATGGCCTTCAATAGAGAAAGATGCATTTTGCCTGCAGAATATGTATCTACAGCATCAAGATCTGTTTGTTTAGCATTAGGGGTTAATGGGAAAACTGTACCACTTGTGTCCATAATGCAGTTTATCCAACTTATTTTGTAATGCAGAATTAAGCTCTATTCATTGAATGTACAAGACTTACAATTCATTAGCTGCTATAGTGAAATAACTTCAAGATCAAAGTGCAGTAAATGGTCAAGCAATTTGTGAAACCAGTGTTCATGATTATGACAATGAGATCAAATATGATCATTAAAAATTTGCAATATAAAGCTGCATAATGGACTGTTTTGGTACAGTTAAAATGACTGGAAGCGAATGACACTGGAGGCTAATATAGTAAAACTACAAAGTATATAAATTTCAGAAATATCCATGATTTTCCCATTTTTGTGATTTAGTAGAAACCCTGCATACTGAACGACAATGACGCATCTCAAATAATGGTGCATTAGTGGAATACACATTTCTTCTTGTGAATATCTATACTTAATACTAAGTCAATCAAACAAAGATGCTACTTACATGGCAAACTTTATGATCCAGCAGTTCTTTCTCAACATGTTGGTCTCCTGCAAATATGAAAACCTTCCAGAATTTTTTGAACTGGTGGTGGCGCTACAGATTTGATGCTAGAGACCCCAGAGTTGGTCAGATTACTATTTATGATCATCTCCATCAGTGCACCAAATTTCACCAGTTTCCTGTGTGCGGTTGATAAGGCTGCCATAGACTCTCATTTGGGAAGAATAATAAGAAAACCAACAGAAACAGCATCTTCAGTGCTTGGCGTCTAATTAAATATGTAAATGATCACAGAGACGACATTTCTGCATTGACAAAGCAAGAGAATTCATTAATTTTTAATGAGATTTAATAACAGTGACATTTGATGATACAATTTTTAATTTTATGCAAATGAGCATTGATGCAAATAGTGGAGAAGAAATAAAAGTAAAACCAGTATGCATCAGATGGGTAAGTGAAGGGTTCAGTGCATGGACAACATATTGTAATGCATGGAAAATTGCTTTAGTTTGTAAATTACAATGCATTATCTGTCACACTTTGAAGTTGTGCGCTCGTGCTTGTGATCTGCGCCCATGACAGGGTTTATTTTGGTATTGCATTCAATTGTAGGTTTATAATATGGGAAAAGTCGCATAGTCTTTTTGGAAGTCATGCCACACACTTCTGAGCTCATTGCCTTTGATGCGAGTTTGCGTGTGTTTGCGTTTTGTGTGTGTTGACAGCTCTGGTCGGCGAAGCCGCTTGCACTTGTTTATCTGTTTACTCAACCCTTGTCTTCTACAGCGGCTCTGACACGACACTTTGTCAAGAGTTCAAGAGAGGATCTTGCAATCGTTGCGCGTGTTTGCTGATTCATGTGCACATGCATATCATTTATTCAATATAATTCAGCCATTCGACACTAAACCAACATGGTTTTGTACAAGAACTAGGCTGCGAGATTGCTTTGGTTTGGCTGCTTAGGACTGTTTTACAGCATGTTTGCCTTTGAATGAAATATTTAAAGACACACAAAGCCAACAGAAATAGAGCAAACCTGTTGTAGAGGGAAGTAGGAAATGAGTTTTAGCGAAGCAGCAGTTCTGAGGGTTTTAAGCCGAGCTCAGGACATAAACACCCCACGGCGCACACTAAACAAAGTAAATCCTCTAGTTTCTCACTCGCAAACATCATCTAGTTTCCCTAATACTCCTGCTTTACTCACAAATGTTTCCTTGTCAGCACAGAGGAGCCTAGTTTTGATTAACTGTGAGGCTGACGGGACTTTGAATGAATCTGCTAGAGCATTCATGGTCATCTTTATCATACCTGGAGAAAGCCATCCATTAGCATTCACATTAATCTCAAGCCTGAGGTATTAAATCTGCCATCTTTGCTCAGTTCTGGACACTAGAGAATCACCTGAGCTGTCAATGATGCTGATGGAACATCATCTCGAACCCTTCACGAGTGACTATGAGCTACGATGTCGAAGACAGCAGACAGAGAAAGTCTATTTCACACTTTTGGGAGCTTCCAAATAAACCTGTCACTGGATATAATATTGTAAAAATACTTCTGAAGTTCTTTTGCTTGCTGCTGGGTTTTTCCTCCCAATGCCAGACGGATGAGGAGTGTCGTCTTTGGATGTGAACTTACTATGATTTTTACTTTTACAAGCAATGAAAGAAGTAACAAAAGAGAACAGCAGAGGAACAAAAGTTTCAAAAACAACATAACCCATCATGATTTTTCACAAAATTAGCAGCCAGCTGACACAAGGAATTGTATTTAAGCGTTTGTTTTGCCAACCAAATTAAAAGTTTAAATGAAACAGACAATCTTTTCCTCATCCATGCACCCAATTAAAAATGTTCTACTTCACCACTGAAAGCCATGAAATTGTTGTAGTCGATGCATTCTGGGTCAACTCTACGTCCCAAATAAAGTTTGAGAGCAAATTGGACAGATGGATGAATTATTGAAATAAATAACAGCTTTACAGCCACCTTCAGCACCTCTTCTGAATCCAAAACACGCCACAGTTCACTTTCAATTATCTCTGTGAATGATAGACGAGTTAATCGTCTTCATCAACTCTCAGCCAAGTAATTCTGGAGATCCAGATCTACTTTTCTCTCTGCTAATGCCAGGGAAAATGATTATATTCCCGGCTCGTGCACGAAAACCGATGGAATGACACAGATACAACGATAAAGGTTTTAATGGAGAGATTAAACGCCCTGCTCAGACGACATCTTCATTTTTACAGAAAATCTCTGTGGTTTACGGAGAAACGTATCTTGCGATGCACGTCTGGCCCAGAGCTCCGACTTTAGAGAGTTTATCTGGTTAGCTCATCTCCTTTCATGTCTGGCATTCAAATCGCTTGTCTGCATCACGATAAGCCACATTCAGGAGCGTTCTTCCTCATCCTACAAACACTTTCACAAACTTTTAACACGTACAGCTCTGTTCCGCTTTTGTAAGAAGTTGTGGAAAATATCCAGGGTTAGTCATGGCTCTTCAGACTGCCGGCTGCTGAAATCACATGGATGTCCCAGAGTGGCTTTATTGTTGGTTGTAGAAACGGTTTCTAACTGCAAAACTGGCCATAGCTTAGCCATACATAGCCATAACGAGATGCATTGTCCGCTATTCCACAAGCAATCAGTTTTCTTCCAACTGAAATGTTTGAATTTAAATTGGAGCAGTGCGAAACACACCACATCATGAACAAGACGAACGATTATGAATGCATGAATCAAACTCACTCAGACGGCAGACAATTCATCACAGGGCTTTCCGCAGAGCTCTTATTATATCCCTGTGTGTAGGCAGAGAAAAAACATATTACAGTGAAAAACGAGGCAGATCACACCAATTTCTCCACTATTTGCATCAATGCTCATTTACATAGAATTAAACATGGTATCACCAAATGTCACTTTTGTTAAATCTCATTAAAAATTAATGAATTCTGTTGCTTTGTCAATGCAAAAATGTGATCATTTACATATTAATTAGACGCCAAGCACTGAAGGTGCTGTATCTGTCGGTTTTCTTATTATCCTTCCCAAATGAGTCTATGGCAGCCTTATCAACCGCACACAGGAAAATGGTGAAATTTGGTGCACTGATGGAGATGGTCCTAAATAGTAATCTGACCAACTTTGGGGTCTCTAGCACCAACTCTGTAGCGCCACCACCAGTTTCAAAAATTCACTTTTCTATTGGTAATAACTTTTGAACCCTTTGTCCTAGAAACAAAATTCTCATGATTCCTCTCCTCACATTGATCATGGTTGATCTTAAATTTAGACTTTATTTAGACACCCATTACAGTAGTCACCATTTTCTCCACCACATAACTGTATTCCTTTTTTTTACGCTATACTCCCACTTCAAAATGTCCAATTCTCAACAAAACTGGTTCAGATGATCGCTGGAAATATTCCTGTGATCAAAGCTGAATTTTTCCAGACTTCAGTGTCACATGATCCTTCAGAAATCCTTCTAATATGATGATTTGCTGTGCAAAATTTTTTTATTTCTGATTATTATAAATGTTGAAAACTGTTGTGCTGCTGCTTTTTTTGTGTTGAAACAGTGATACATTTTTTTTTCAGGATTATTTGATGAAGAGAAAGTTAAAAAGAACAGCATTTATTTGAAATAGAATCTTTTGTAACAAATGCATGTATCACTTTTGATAAATGTAACATATATCATTGGCTGCTGATTAAACAATTTCTGACGCCAAACTTTTGAACGGTAGTGTATTTCCAACCAGGGGTACTTGGAACGATTTTGCGTCATTAAACACAAAACCAATGTTTAAGGGTTGACGACAGGTTAAAAGAAATTAAGGAAATCCATTATAATTAGAATTAAATCAGGTTTAAAAACGACTCATTCCATGACATCAGATTCGATTCATACAGTCCAACCTGATGCCGTATGACTTTTTATAGGGGAAAGTTAATTTTAAACAGCAGGTCTTCTTGAAACCTAATATTCAACCTCACCTGAAAACAAAGCTCAGCGGCGCTCACAGAAGGAATGGGATCTTTTCACGGCGTGTGACCTCTCCATTCTTCATACGCTGTTGTCCGGAGCGCAGTAACACTAATCATACACATACGCCGGGCTATAAAACCACAGATACGCCAGCCCAGGATTCACACAGGCAGCTGGATGCCTGCAGTGCCGTGGAAATGAGCGCCTGCCATCACTATCAGTCACACAATGGAGAGAGCTTCATACATTACAGCGGGTTTATGGTCCTTCAACTCTGTCAATGCCACAAAAAACTCTGAGAGCTGTTTTATTCCACCTTGTGCTTTCCAAAGTCCTGCTTATATTGAACTCTGGCACCGGCTGTCCCGCTGAGCCCATCAAGCCCTCAATCATGTTTTGTCAACCTTGATATTGACTACCCAATGGAGACGTGAAAAAAACGCGAGTCCCAAAGCACTTCTCAATGGCTGCATCCCAAAATGTCCTTAAATAATATGCTAAATTACTGTTAATGCTAAAAAAGCATGCCAAAGCTTTGTGTCTGTAAACTGACAGCCACAAAACTCTCATTTTAATTTCATGAGGTCCTAGGTCCTTAAAGTCCCTAGTCAATTTTAGCCCTTAAAACTCATCTTTGATCACCAAAATGACATTTAAAAGTTTGTTTCTGCCTTAAAATATCTTGAATGTAACTCGACACCCTTGCCTCGTTTAGTATGCGCGGTTCTATGAATATGCAAATGAGCCCCGCCTCCACTCACTCACTCAGCTCAGAGATCCACTGGTTGACGATCACACGTTGATCTGATTGGTTACAAGGTAGTTTGTGACGTCAGAAACATCAGCGATTTCAAAGCGTGTTTTTGAGACTGTCTTTGTTTCACTGCAGTTTTAAGGAGGAAATACTCAGCAATGCTGTCGACTTATGAATTTACACATGGTTTGTCTTAAAGCAGATTAAAAACACCACATAGACACATAAACAACATTAAAAACTTGAGTTTCCCCACAGCGGGACTTTAAAACTGATTGACCAGTAAATATTAAATATGCCAAAGGAAAAAGGTTGCAAATGCTCTTCAGAGGAGAGTAAAAACAGCATGCTATTAGAAGAAACATTAACAGCATAAAACAAAAACAAAAATCCATCAAAAAAAAAAAAGGCCTGGAAATAGTTGAAATCAAATCTTGAGCTATAGGCCATATGTCTCTTATCGCAATGGTAATCCTCTTAAGGAATCACTTTGATGGAGGCAAAACAACAAGCTGCAAATGATGCCGTTGAACTTTGTGTCACATCCGGCCATTATTAATATTCTCCAACCCCTAAATAGCTCATGAATCGTGACACAAACTGGAGAAAAAGGGCAAATCATTTCTGTGCATGACTGCAGATCATTCGATCCTTTCATCCGGAGTCAGAGACGAATGAATGAATCACTGAGGTAATGAAGTAAACCACCACTGACCGCAGGAGCTGAGGGTACTGAGTTACACATGTAGGTAACGCATGTTACAGAATATGAACACTGCAAATTATTATCCATTTTTATTTAATTTAGATTTACTTTTATACAGCAAGGATGCATGAAATTGATCAAAAGAATCCTCAAACAATGTATTGTTTCCACAGAAATATGGAGCATCACACTGATAATAATCATAAATGTTTCTTGAAGAGCAAATCATCATATTAGAATGATTTATGAAGGATTATGTAATCAGTAATGATGCTGAAAATCACAGGAATAAATTATATGTTATAATAAATTCAAATAGAAAACTATTTTAAAGTGAAATAATATTTCACAATATTAAAGTATTTTTTATCAAATGAATTCAGCCTTGGTGAGCAGATCTCTTTCAAAAATAAAAACATTATTGTAACTTTGGTTTTGTACTAAGATGCCAGTGAGAATACCTTGATCTCAACAACAGTCTTTTTTGATAACTCATGGTTTAAGTGCTCTCGTCTGGCTTAAGTTCTTCATGTAATCAGTCAAGTCAAGTCTCCTTCATTTATACAGCGCTTTTAACTATATAGATTGTTTTAAAGCAGCTTTACAGTGATAATATGAAATTAAAGTAACAGAGATTGTTTAGGCTTTACAGCAGATCTAGAATAAAGTTATTGTCCAGATAAAGTTAGTTTCAAATGATTCACTTCCATTGCAAAGATCATAGTTATTAACTTAGGGGCCGCTAACACACACCGTTCTAACAGAAAACAGAAACTTTTAATGCGCTCTGGCCGTTCATTTACACGTCAACAGTGTTTGGAGCTCGAGAACGCAAACTTTGAAACAGGTTTCAAGGTGCAGGTTTTGAAAACGTAATCATCTCAGTGTAAACTTCAAAAACGAGAATCTGTGAAAATGTTGTTTAGTCTATAGACCTTATGTAGCTCCGCCCCTTTTCAGCGCTGCTCTCGTTGTCTTTTTGACTTCCGGTCTGTATTTATTAATTTATTTATTAATGAATGGCTCGTTTTAAAATCTTCCCGGTCGACTGACATTAAGTCATCTGCTTTAAACATTACAGTCCTCATGATAACTTTCGTTAACTTTACATTAAAAGGACTATGTGTAGCTTTTTAGGTATTTTATTATCTAAAATCAATATTTTTATTCATAAATATGCCCTCAATGGTGTACAAATACCTATGCCAATGATCAGACTAATCCTCGTAAACGAAGAATTTATTATCTTTAAATACATGGGACGGGTAGGTCCACGGAGGCTTCCATGTAGTTCCGCCATCTTGAAAAACTATAATAGCAGAGAGGGACAAAAAGTACTAGGCCAACGCGTTTCGTTCAGAACCATCGTCACGTGCCTGAAACCAGCAGAAGCGGAGGCGCAGAGCAGTGAGAGGCGCTGGTCACTGCCGCGGCAAGTTTAAAAGGATGCACACTGCACTGTTATTTATACACCATTCATTCATACATATGCTGAGTCACAGGATAAGGAGTCCTCGTCGTCGAAAAAGTCCAAAATAGACCGTAAAAGGAAACGTGACCGGAGATTACAAAAACAAGGGTTGATGTCGGGATAGCTAATGCAGGAGAAAGCTTTCAAAAGAGATGCTGAAGTTACCTGCTTTCTTCTCGACAGGTAAGCCAATGTTACGGTCTTAATTACAAGCTTTTTTCTTCATTGCTTGGTTGTGTACTTTAGAACATTTAGAACATAGGCTCTTTGATGAATAGCAGCTATTGAGTAAAGTAACGTTAGAGAAGGCTCTGATGATGATGATATCTAACAATGCACGTACTTCAAAAAATATAACGAGTAAAGAAGACATTACTACTAATTACCATAGTTAATGTTTTTCACAGTCAGTAATTCATACTGTAACATTCTTTTTTTCAATGTTTCAAGTTTCAGTTTGTTTTAAATAACAAACCTGTTCACCCGAAGAAAAACTCGAAGTGCTATTATAAGACATCCTGTCATAGCTTTATGGTACATAATGGCTACCGTAGATGCAACGCGCATTTGAAAAAGTGAGGCGCTGGAGAGCATTATTCGTTTGAATGCAAAATACAATTTCACCACTAGATGGGAGAAATTCCTACACACAGTCCCTTTAAGTAAATCCACTTCAAAAGCTAATTACTCCTGGACAGCAGCGCCATAGAGATACACAGAGCGACCGCTAAAACGGAAGTTCAAAGACAATATTCTAAAGATGGCGGCGCCCTTGTTGCGCATAAGGTCTATAGGTATGCGCGTTTGAATATATATGGTGTGGTCTTTCTTTACAAATTGACATCACCAAATTACTTGTCTGGCATAATACAGAATTTTTTGTCGCTTCCGCGTATCCATGCGAACTGGAATCATTTTGATAACGTTTTATCTGGGAAGTGTAGTTGTAGTGGCAGGGGCGTAGGAATGACTTTCACATTGGGGAGACATATTGGCCACTACGAATCAACGTCCATCCCACCACCTTAATAGTAACATACTATAGCTATGTGGCTAGCTATCTAACGTAACGTTAGTTAGCACCTCTTGCAAAGCATAACACACGTGCCATTCAAAATCCCATTGTTGATTTAATCGTCATATGCCTCGTATCCATAATTCAATTTTAAAAATCTTGCTAATTTCAACCGCTTGACTGAGACTAATTTACCTCATACAAAGTCGAGTCTTATTCCAGTTCAAAGCTGGTGCGCACCGGTAACGTATTTGTATGTTCCTAGTGTAATGTTAACTTCTCTCTACCAATCAGATGCTCCAACTAGGTGAAAAGTGAAGAATATGAAGCTGGTGATTATTCAAACATAGGTTTGACCTATCACTCTGGGTTTGACTTGCTGGCAAAACCGGATATCTTCTTTGTCGCGCTTTCAAAATAAAAGTTCCAAATGTACAGTTTTTGTCCCCGCGGTATAGGCTCATTTTTGGGTGGGACACAAGCAGCATTGACACATCCCCCCCGTCCCCCCCGGTTCCTATGCCAATGTGCAGTGGCCTTTTCTGGCAGTATTTGCATGCTGTAAAACTGGGACAGGACCCCAAAAACAGGGACTGTTCCTGGAAAACACGATTAAGCCTCAAAACCTTTACAGCAGCTTTGCTGAATATATAGGAAGCATCGTAACTGAAATGGCACCTCACAAACAACCAATTTATTCCAAATAGTGCTATTTATACAAACTGACTCACAGCTGGTTGCTACTATAATTTAGCATGTTGCTAGGCTTCACAAACAGCACACTAATATAGAGAGTACTTATACAGTCCATTTTACTTATTAGATAGGACTATTTTCTGTACTTATAGACATTAACAAATTGTATTTATATTAATGTTCTCGGTTTGCCATCTTTGGATTTTTATTCAGTGCAGTATACTTAGAAAACCTCATTTAGGCCATAATTATGCAAGCCTGCCTTTATGTAAAAGCTTTCACATCTAAACATTTAAATGCTGCCTACTTAGGGAGCACCTCAGTCAAGATGATGGTGAGGAAACGTAACATTTACAACATGTTCCAACATAGTGCAGATTCAGAAACACACCATTAAAATTCCCCTCAAGCTTCAGTCGTTGGCAGTTCAGCGGCGTCATCCTGCAGAGATCTGGGCTGAACTGCAGAAAAACTCAACCTTCAAAGGGTTTCAGTGTTAAAATATCATATAATATTCCATGTTAATATGCAGAGGTTGTCCAATCTGATTTGATGAGCGTCTCAACCACACTGTAAACCAGAATAATTTGGCAAAACTCAAAAAAAAATGTAAGTCAATCAGTAGCCTCTATTTTTTTAAGTTAAGAAATTCAATGTTTAAGTAAGCAGAACTGGCAGATTTGTATGTTGTACTCATACATTTTACTTGTTCTTAACTTGAAATGTTTGAGTACACTAATTCATACATTTACACTGTAAAAAATTTGTAACCCTCCCAAATCAAAAATTTCAAGTGACTGATAACATCTAAATTTTTCAATTGGCCCAAGTGAAATTCTGTAAATTATAAAATTAAATTTACATATTTTTACTTGGGCCAATTGAAATTTAAAGAATTTCACTTGGGCCAATTGAAAAATTTAGATGTTATCGGTCACTTGAAATTTTTGATTTGGGAGGGTTAGAAATTTTTTACAGTGTAACATCAATGTGTAACATTTTTTATTAGTATAAACTCAGCTAGCTATAACAAGTTAGTTCAATAAATACTAATTTGCTGCTAACATGTTAACAATAGCATGATATAGCACTTGCTGTTTGAGTATGATTATAAAGCATCTCACAAACTTGCTCTCAAATAAGCTCTCATGCACCATGGTGACAAATGATGGCAACTCTCCTAAAACCAACATTAACAGAAATTCTTCTAAATTAGCATAACAAAACATTAATCACTACTAAATCTCCTACTTAACAATAATCTTGCACAAAAACAAATCCTATTAAATTACACTTAATTTGAGCATTTACTCTCGGTTTCCAGTGTCATGGGCAAAGCATGTTGGGAAATAGAAACCCAGCCGAGTTTCAGTTAAACTTAAGTTTGTCTAAATTAAAATAATTAATTTAATAAAACTCAAAACAATGAAACAGTTCAGTTTACTTAGAATATATCAGTTCTGTGAACTTGAAATAAAAAGAAAGTGCTAAATACTCATAAAAGTTAATTTGTTAAAGTATAATTAATTTAAGTTTGTCCTACTTAAACCAATTAACTATTTTGAGTGTTAGCAGATGATTGATGATTTCAAAGAAGCTGTAAAATTCATCAGATATGAAAACAACATCAGTAGAGCAGCTTTACAGCAGAAAGTGAAGACTATAATGCCATAATTCAGCTCAAATTAGCAGTCTCAATTCTGCTTAATTGTTAATGTCGCAAAGTTCAGCAATTACAGTAGTCGACATTTGAAGTGGATCAAAACCTTTCATCAAAAGTTATACATGAATTTCAAACAATACCCGTTCTTGTCTTGGACAACTTTGATGAACTTTTTTTGATCCACTTCAAATGTTGACTACTGCATAAAATGAGCTGATCAGAGGTAATAGTCAGCATTCAGATCAATTCAGTTCACCGTTGATTCAGTT
Organism: Scardinius erythrophthalmus; assembly: GCF_964197995.2. Lineage (NCBI taxonomy): Eukaryota > Metazoa > Chordata > Actinopteri > Cypriniformes > Leuciscidae > Scardinius > Scardinius erythrophthalmus. The sequence continues at coordinate 1,440,088 of NC_138236.1, forward strand.
TTGTTCAATAACCGAGAAAAGTTGCCGTCATTATCCAGCAAAACTCAGTTCAAACAGTGTCAGTGCAGTTAAACTGATAATATTACTGTTAGTGTTCGGGAAACCCGCTTCAATTAGTGGCGTTATAGAGGCAGAGAAATTACTCACTTTAACTTTAAGGAAGTCATTAGAAGCAGAAAAGAAAAAAGCTTAATTATCTTGCTAAAGCTTTATAATTAGGCCTAATGGTTTGTAACTATTCCCTTCACGGGATGTCAGAGCTTTACTCGTTCATTGTATGAAGATCTGTTCCTACGCTTAGCTAATGGATGTCTTAATAGTTGTCCCTTGTGTCACAGGTTTTGATCACGGATGCTTTCAGTTCGTAGTTCTGGATTAGACACGTATTTGCATCAACAAACATCTCGTTACATGTGCACTGTCAAATTTACTTAAAGCTGAAATGTTGTTTCGACTTCTTGCGTCACCAAACGGAATTCAAAACATTTTTTCTGAACATTTTCGGCGATATTTCAGCTTGTTTTATCATCATCTAGTCACACATCATGAGTTTGATCACTTAGAAAAGTAAAAGCACATTTCTCCTCCTCGAGCTGCATGATTTGAGTTTTTATTTGTGTTAAAAGTGACAGTTGCCTTATTAAGTACGTCTATAAATACGTCCATTAGTGAACATCTGTCTCCTTATATCAGTGTGTCTGTGCCCAGTGTAATCAGATCATTAGTTTGTTTGTGTTGAGCTTCATAAAGAGTTCATTTCTGAGCGAGCGCCATATGGTCCGCTCGTCGGGCATTAAATATTCCTGCAACGATCAGCTTTTGACAGATCATTTGTTTCAGTGTGACAAGGTTTTGCACCAAACAACTTATTCATGAGATGCAATAACAAACAAATATGTAAAATACCATCTAAAAATGCAACTTGTCTCATTGGAAAGTGGAGATTTTACATTTGCAAAGTCACTTACACCATCAGTCGAGCTCTGAGCGGTTCGGCCATAAAGGAGGAAAAAGCAGCGATTTCAGCTCTGAAAATTGGCTGAGAATTTATTCCTCGGTTCCTGAGGTAAGCAATGTGAAAACGCTGACACTTCGGGAGAATTTACCGGCCCTCAAACCTTGAACGAGTTTCTCAAACCCAAGGTTAACCCGCACAGAAAGCATTTGTCTAAATCACCCCAGGCGTCTGCAAAAGCCAGTCTGGGTCAGTCTGACAGTAAGTGCTCTCGGATTATCTGCTCAAAATTTTAAAAAACATCAAGCCTTTAGTCACAGCTCATTCAGGGGCTTCTGGACATCGTTACTGGCCGATTTATTAACAGTGGCCGCTTGAAATGCAGCGTGACACCAGTGCCATTGGTAATCACATCCACTGGGAACCTGGGGATTTAAAGCAAAATTGACTATTCTTATTTTTTTTGGGGAGGGATATGGAATATTGCAGAGCTTTTCTAAGGCAGTTTTTAAAAATCTTTGCATTTTATATCAAAAACATCAGCTTTCCCTTCCTCTCGCAACAACATCCCTTCTCTGCTGACAATAACCCAACCTGTCACTCACATGACATCACAGCAATTAGCTAACTACAACTATCCAATCCCTGATGGGCAAAATTAAGCCCTGCCCACATTTGAACTCGTTCATACACGTACGTCATAATACAATGGAAGCTTGTTTCCACGACAGAATAAAAAATAAAAAAGGTAATTGCGATCTCAGAAATTGCGTGATATGAAGTCGCAATTGTGTGTTATAAACTATAAACTCACAATTCTGACTTTATATCATGCAATCCTTGTGACATCAGAAACACCAGCGATTTCAAAGCGTGTTTTTGAGACTGTCTTTGGTTCACTGCAGTTTTAAGGAGGAAATACTCAGCAATGCTGTCGACTTATGAATTTACATATGGTTTGACAAAGCATATTAAAAACACCACAGCGGGACTTTAATAATGTTTTAAATTTATATTAGTTAGGCTTGTAGTTTTAGCTGTTGTGTCAAAATTGGAATGGAGATTTGTGAATTTTCACTGGTATCTACAATTTTGGTGTAATTCTGTTTCATGCCCGTTAAAATGGTTTATGGCTGGTAAATATTCTCAGGTCACCAGCCATTGCCAGTTTCGCGCCATCATGCTGGTCGGTTTATAATGGAAAAGTGAGGTCAGCTGTAAAGCCGAGTCAGTCATTGGTGTGTCTCCTCTGTCAGCTCACAGAAGCCCGTCTCTCAGGACAGACACTCATAATTATCCCAGACACAGCTTGAGTCCGCATTAAGTGGCTCGTGCTTAATGACGAAATATCATCATCATCATCATCATCTTCATTCTGACTGACTTCAATTCTCCCAAGGATCCTGGCCGTCTCAGGATGATCCGCAAGGCGGATTTAAGCAACATTACGGGAGGTCTGTTGTTATCTTTAGGACACATACACACACACACACACACACACACACACACACACACACACTCTCACACACATGTCTGGTTCCCTATCTTTTTGGGGACTCTCCATAGACGTAAGGGTTTTACACTGTACAAACTATATATTCTGTCCCCTTACACTAACCCTACCCATCACACACACACTAACCCGACCCCTAAACCTACCCATCACACACACACACACACACACTAACCCGACCCCTAAACCTACCCATCACACACACACTAACCCGACCCCTTAACCTACCCATCACACACACTAACCCGACCCCTAAACCTACCCATCTCACTCACACACACCCCCGACCTCTTAACCTACCCATCACATACACTAACCCAACCCTAAACCTACCCATCACACATACACTAACCCAACCCTAAACCTACCCATCACACACTAACCCAACCCCTAAACCAACCCATCACACACAAACTAACCCGACCCCTAAACCTACCCATCACACACACACACACACACACACACACACACACACACACACACACACACACACACACACACACACACACACACACACTAAGCCGACCCCTAAACCTACCCATCACACACACTAACCCAACCTCTAAACCTACCCATCACACACACACACTAACCAGACCCCTTAACCTACCCATCACATACACAGACACACACACACACTAACCCGACCCCAAACCTACCCATCACACACTAACCCGACCCCTAAACCTACCCATCACACACTAAGCCGATCCCTAAACCTACCCATCACACACTAAGCCGATCCCTAAACCTACCCATCACACAAACACACACACAAACCCGACCACTAAACCTACCCATCTCACACACACACACAAACTCTAACCCGACCCCTAAACCTACCCATCACACACACACACTAACCCGACCCCTAAACCTACCCATCACACACACACACACTAACCAGACCCCTAAACCTACCCATCACACACACAGTAACCCGACCCCCAAACCTACCCATCACACACAAACTAACCCGACCCCTAAACCTACCCATCACACACACACTAAGCCAACCCCTAAACCTACCCATCACACACACTAACCCGACCACTAAACCTACCCATCAGACACACCAACCTGACCCCTAAACCTACCCATCATACACTAACCTGAACCCTAATCCTACCCATCACACACACACACTAACCCGACCCCTTAACCTACCCATCACACACACTCTAACCCGACCCCTAAACCCACTCATCACACACTAACCCAACCCCTAAACCTACCCATCACACACTAACCCTACCACTAAACCTACCCATCTCACACACACACTCTAACCCGACCCCTAAACCTACCCATCACACACACACACTAACCCGATCCCTAAACCTACCCATCACACACACACTAACCCGACCACTAAACCTACCCATCACACACACACACTAACCTGACCCCTAAACCTACCCATCACACACACACTAACCTGACCCCTAAACCTACCCATCACTTACACACTAACCCTACCACTAAACCTACCCATCACACACACTAACCTGACCCCTAAACCTACCCATCACAAACACACTAACCTGACCCCTAAACCTACCCATCACACACACACTAACCTGACCCCTAAACCTGCCCATCACACACACACACTAACCCGACCCGTAAACCTACCCATCACACACACACTAACCCGACCCCTAATCCTATCCATCACACACACACACACACACACTAACCTGACCCCTTAACCTACCCGTCACACACACACACTAACCTGACCCCTAAACCTACCCATCACACACACTAACCCTACCACTAAACCTACCCATCTCACACACTCTAACCCGACCCCTAAACCTACCCATCACACACACACTAACCCGACCCCTAATCCTACCCATCACACACACACACACACCAACCTGACCCCTAAACCTACCCATCACACACACAAACCCGACCCCTAATCCTACCCATCACACACACTCTAACCCGACCCCTAAACCTACCCATCACACACACACACTAACCCGACCCCTAATCCTACCCATCACACACACACACTAACCCGACCCCTTAACCTACCCATCACATACACACATACACTAACCCGACCCTAAACCTACCCATCACACACACACTAACCTGACCCCTAAACCTACCCATCATACACACACACACACACACACACACACACACACACACTAACCTGACCCCTAATCCTACCCATCGCACACACACACACACACACACACACAGTATTTCTTGTCTTGGTCTGCAATCTTCAGTATTTTTCCTCTCATCACGCAAATCCTTCATTCATCTTTCCCACCCACACCTTTGCTAAATCAATATTTTCGTTAGGTTTTGAGGATTTACCAGATTACTCCAGAAGGGTTGAGACTCCTCTCGTCTTCTATCGCATGTGCAAAGGGAATCTGCAGTTGCCATGGCAATTTCAGAGATGAGGAAGAAAAAGAAGGGAGAAGTAAGAGAGTCATGACTTAACAGCGAGATAACTCGTTTCATTTTATTAATCCGAGGCAATGTCCATCATTACTGACAAGCTGATGTGAGCTGTATTTAATCAACACAACATATTTCAATGGCTCGCTGTAACACACACACACACAGGCGGAGGCCATCGAGATATCGGAGAAACACACATCTTCTGCTCTATTCCTCACACAATATGAAGCACACGCTTGTTTTCAGGAGTAAAGGACATCACAGTCTTCGATGGTGAAGCTGGACTGAGCCCTATATAGTGCGCTGCCTTCCGAGCACCCTTACACTGTAAACATGGAGGATAAAACACGGATTCTTGGAATGCGTTTACTAATAAAACCCTTTCTATTTTAAGATTAATTTTCTAATATATGGAAGCTTGTGTCCTGAAATGACCTGAATGAAAAATTAAAAGGGTAATTGCAACTTTTTTCTCACACAACTGCGAGTTTACATCTCACAATTCTGACTTTTTATCTCAGGATTGCGTGATATAGACTAATTGAGTGTTATAAAGTCAGAATTGTGGAGAAACACTTCCATAGAAATTTAGCAATATCTGGGTGAAAATGGTTTCTACATCTATTTCCCCCAAAAAACATTGGCTTGAATGTTTCTTGAATGTTTAATAAAAAAAAAAGTGGTGGCCTATCAAGAAAGCCTTCAAATCTGGAGATTATCAAGATTTTATTAGAGACTGAGAGAAACAATCCAGTAAAATTTCACATTTTAATAAGCCCTGCAAAAACAAATGAAAAACTAATTGAGCCACTAGTGCATTTGACCAAAGATAGATTTTTTTTATATATCAAATTAAACCATGTTAGATAATAATCTAAACCTTGTATCGCTGCTGCTTAAATCCACGTAAAAAGAAGAAAAAAACAGTTAGAAAAGAATTAGAAAAGGCTGTGGAAAAGCTAACACTCAATGCTTTTGTCTCCAAATTAATGTTTCGCCCACGCTCTGCTGCTAATGGAAATTATGAATACGTGAGTATAATCTTTACAAGAACCAGATCAGACTTCTTTCAGCTACTAACTGAACTCAAGAGTGCAAAAAAAGTGCAAATTTTTTATCAAAGTGACAAATATCTATTCAGTCCACTCTTGATGTGACAAGTCCACTTTTGAAGCACATACAAAGTGTTGTTTTTTTGTTTTGGAACTCAATGTGATCATAAAATGACAACGACAGGAAAGCATTATTGCACAGTAAAATAAACGCATTCACTAATAATAATAATAATAAAAAATATATGTATAACACATTGGTAGTATTAAAATAGCAATAAATCATGTTAATGCATGAAAAGCAAGATTTATTTTAGCTGAAAATGATTTGGATTAATTGTGCAGCCCAAAAACTACTATATGCCTTATTTTAAAAACATTTGTAAATGAAATGTGTTGTGGCTTCGGATGTCATTCGGTTTCCAGATATTTTTTGCCGTTCAGAAATGTTGCAAACTGGTATTTTTCACATATTATTTGAATGTATTGCCTTGATCATAAACACACTGGTTTGTAACGCAGTTTTACCATTTACTGCACTTTATTATTGCTTTTGTGCATTACTGCCACCTTATCCATCGGCTTTGGTTCCAGATGTATATTTTTCATTCATTTTTTCCATAGGGATTTAAAATAGTCTTAAAGTGTTATAAGCCATGAACCAAACCAGGCAGCTACGAGAACCACAACATTCCAAACTTTGATTTGAAGCAAAATTTGGCACAAAAAAAAGAAACTATCGAGAAACATAAAACTACTCATTTAAAAATGTTGATGTATAGTGAGGAAAATAAGTATTTGAACACCCTGCTATTTTGCAAGTTCTCCCACTTGGAAATCATGGAGGGGTCTGAAATTGTCATCGTAGGTGCATGTCCACTGTGAGAGACATAATCTAAAAAAAAAAAAATCCAGAAATCACAATGTATGATTTTTTAACTATTTATTTGTATGATGCAGCTGCAAATAAGTATTTGAACACCTGTCTATCAGCTAGAATTCTGACCCTCAAAGACCTGTTAGTCTGCCTTTAAAATGTCTACCTCCACTCCATTTATTATCCTAAATTAGATGCACCTGTTTGAGGTCGTTAGCTGCATAAAGACACCTGTCCACCCCATACAATCAGTAAGAATCCAACTACTAACATGGCCAAGACCAAAGAGCTGTCCAAAGACACTAGAGACAAAATTGTACACCTCCACAAGGCTGGAAAGGGCTACGGGGAAATTGCCAAGCAGCTTGGTGAAAAAAGGTCCACTGTTGGAGCAATCATTAGAAAATGGAAGAAGCTAAACATGACTGTCAATCTCCCTCGGACTGGGGCTCCATGCAAGATCTCACCTCGTGGGGTCTCAATGATCCTAAGAAAGGTGAGAAATCAGCCCAGAACTACACGGGAGGAGCTGGTCAATGACCTGAAAAGAGCTGGGACCACTGTTTCCAAGGTTACTGTTGGTAATACACTAAGACGTCATGGTTTGAAATCATACATGGCACGGAAGGTTCCCCTGCTTAAACCAGCACATGTCAAGGCCCGTCTTAAGTTTGCCAATGACCATTTGGATGATCCAGAGGGAGAAAGTCATGTGGTCAGATGAGATCAAAATAGAACTTTTTGGTCATAATTCCACTAAACGTGTTTGGAGGAAGAAGAATGATGAGTACCATCCCAAGAACACCATCCCTACTGTGAAGCATGGGGGTGGTAGCATCATGCTTTGGGGGTGTTTTTCTGCACATGGGACAGGGCGACTGCACTGTATTAAGGAGAGGATGACCGGGGCCATGTATTGCGAGATTTTGGGGAACAACCTCCTTCCCTCAGTTAGAGCACTGAAGATGGGCCGAGGCTGGGTCTTTCACTTTAACGACAATTAATTGGTAATTTTTATTGCCATCAAAGTGAAATAACTGAACATAAACATACAAGATTGATAAAAATGATCATTCTAGAAGGAAGTTTCAGATGGCACTTAGAGGCTTATGCATGCATGATGTATATATATATATATATATATATATATATATATATATATATATATATATATATATATATATATATATATATATATATATATATATATATATATATATATATATATATATATATATATATATATATATATATATGCATCTATATATACATCTCAGTGTGTATGTATATTTATACACTTCAGTATTAGAGTCTTGTAATCATCTCGATCTCCCTACGCTCAAAGGAAACCCAGATAATGTGGCATAAAGTTACATCTACAGTTCAGATGTGGAGAGCCACCAATGATGCTTTAAAATGCACAGAAACACAGACGACTGCTTGCTGACCAACTGAGTGTTTTTACAAATACCATTTAATCAACAGCAGACGCAACCCTTCCATCGCATGCAATCGCTATTCCTTTGTTGGAAGTGACATGGAAATCTTTACGTACCATTTAAAGCGAATAACCTCTTGTGGAAACACACTACAGCCTTCATAGTGCATATGATTATTCCCCATGCGACAGCCTCATTAAGACCACAGGCATTTAGTGCGCAAACAAGTCTGTCAATTCAAGAAAACCCTCACCGTTTTACTCCTTTAGACAGCAGGATTCTTCCTGCAACTCGGATAATGAACAAACACCACAAAGAAAAATAGACAGTTATGAGAGATGCATACATTTTTATTGTACAAATTGCAAAAAATCTGTACAGGATCTCTCGTCGAGCTCCTCATAATGGTTCGTGTGTGTGTGTTTGGAGATGGGAAAGGCTGGTTTCTCTCTTTAGCTGTTGTGACCCTGAAGACCCTCGGCCATGAACAGCTTCCCGAGGTTCTGCGAGGTGAACTCCTTAATGTTCTGGCAGTAGTTGTTGATTTGTCCTTGTGAAGAAGAAGCAGAAATAAAAATTAATTATAGACAAGACCGAGCGATACGTGTTATTCAGATGGAGGACCGGCCACACACGCACAGATCTGGAGAAACACGGTAAAACTACAACAAGACACAGATCCGTGGTTCTCCATCTGGATCCCGAGGGAACCCGGCATTGCACATTCTGAAGGGTGAGCTCATGATATCAGTCAGGTGTGGAGAGACATCCAAGATTTCTGTTTTATTCAGTTTTTGCTAATTCTGCTTATAGATAATGGAGTTTAATTGGCTAATGGATGTGTGTAACAGGCTTAGCTGGAAGGACTGAACATTGTAAACGAATCAATAGCCGTGTCCATCCAGCTTTTATTATTATGTGCATTTTTTGATATCGCATAAAAATGCGCATCAATTCTAAAAATGCACATAAAGAATCTTATGTGCTCAACTGAGGTGGATGCATTTTTCATTCGATGAGACGACATGCATAAACCACGATGGAAACGTATACTGAATAAATCCCAGGTGACTTTCTTAGCTTACTGTGTTTCATCTGAGACACACTCGTTTATAATGGAGGGAATACAGCCTGAATGCAGAAACTTAGTTTATTACTGATATTTTGCACCAATTTCCCAGGAAGTGACGAGTTTATTCTCTTATAGACATGGGAAGGAAATTATGCTTTATTTGTTTTACACCATATTCAAAAGTTAAATCGGCAATTATTATTTTGCATAAAAGTATGCCATTGTGGAGTCATGATGGAGTTATTATAGAGTTTCATGGCTGTATGCAGCGTATCTGCCATAATCAGCCCTTCCAATTTAATACCATTTGCAAAACCTTTCCAAAAAATTAAGACTTGCATATCACGATGCAATCACCCTGCTCAGCAGAGATATGAAAATGTTTTGTTATATTAATACTGGACTGAAAATATATAATTAATACACTTTACTTAGGGATACAAACAGCAATATAACAAGTGTAATATATTTTTGTTTTAACTCACTTTTATGGATTAGACCAATTTTATGATTTGAAAAAATTGGTGAAGTGAATATGTAATTAAATCTTTACTGTTGTGTCAGTTCGATTGCATTAAGACATTAAGATATTTTAATGCTAATTAAGGCCTTATTTTTACATTAAGGAATTTAAGACAGTTTAACACTCAAGGATCCGCAGACACCCTGTTTGTAGTTTCCATATCACTGATTTAGATTGTTCTTAAAAACAAAACAAAAAACAAACAGTGTAAATATAATAGTTATATTCATGAAAAAATAAGTTGCTAAAAATGTTAAGCAATATTGACAGTGCAGGTTAATTAATTAAATCCTTCTATTCCCTGATTTACACAAAATATATAATATTATAAATACATTTAGAAACAAAATGAAATTTAATTAAATGAGATTAATAGCAAAATCATGTTAATAGCAAAAAAGAAAAGATGGTTCTCTGATATAAGAGGGCAAACCTTCCCGCTTCTCCATCAGGATAAGAACATAGTGTGATAGATTTAAGACCTGCAGTAATTCCCATTCCCATTTAAACTGATCCGTTTATTGCTGAACTGACCAATTCATGGATCAATTCTTCTGGACAGAGGACAATAAATTTCCGATGGCCTGCAGAGCGTGCTGTGGGAAAGGCTGAGGGAGAAGAGTACCTGCGATGAGGAGCGTGTCCATGCGAGGAGGAGCCTGAGGAGGTTTGAACATCTTACTGATGTCTTCCTCCGGTAACGGCGGCTCTCCACGACTCTGGCGCTGCGTGTTCTCCTGCTGACGCCTCTGCAGATACTGGGAGATGCAGGAGAGAAGAGGAAATGAGGCGAGGAAGGTCAAACATATCACCTGTGGAAACTTTTCATGGAGGAACCAGCAAGACTTGAGCCGTGTGAAGGAACACACACACATTTCACACTATTCCCATGACCTCTCTAGATGATTGAGATTATTTTCATTACACCATTATATAAAACCTTAAACTAGTCTAGACAAAAGAAGCAACTTATAGAATGTGGCTTATCCGAATTTAGAGTCAGATTTTATATATATATATAAAGTACAACCAAATATAAAGAGGGGATTGAAGTAAAAACGGTGTGAATACATTTATTAAATTGATGTAAATGGTTTACATCTATTCAAATATAAGTATATCCACTGGAGGTATAAAAAAATAGAGGAATAAAAATGAAGAGAAATAAAGAACAAAATTTAGAAAAAAGGTTAAATAGAGAAATAAAGAACAAACCAGGAATGAAGGACGAAGGAAGGAAGGAAGGAAGGAAGGAAGGAAGGAAGGAAGGAAGGAAGGAAGGAAGGAAGGAAGGAAGGAAGGAAGGACGGAAGGACGGAAGGGAGTAAAGAAATAAATAGAGGGAAAGGAAGAACGGAGGAAAGGAAGGAAAAAAATAAAGGAAAGGATAGGACAGGAGGAAAGAAATAAAAGGAAAGAAGGAAGGAAGGAAGGAAATAAAGAGGGAAAGGAAGAAGAAAGCAGGAAAGGAAGGAAATAAATAAAGGAAAGAAGGACAGGAGGAAAGAAATAAAGGAAAGAAGGAAGGAAGGAAAGAAGGAAGGAAGGAAAGAAGGAAGGAAGGAAGGAAGGAAGGAAAGATAAAGAGGGAAAGGAAGAAGAAAGCAGGAAAGGAAGGAAATAAATAAAGGAAAGAAGGACAGGAGGAAAGAAATAAATAAAGGAAAGAAGGAAGGAAGGAAGGAAGGAAGGAAGGAAGGAAGGAAGGAAGGAAGGAAGGAAGGAAGGAAGGAAGGAAGGAAGGAAGGAAGGAAGGAAGGAAAGAAGGACGGACGGAAGGAAAGAAGGAAGGAAGTAAAGAAATAAAGAGGGAAAGGAAGAAGAAAGCAGGAAAGGAAGAAAATAAATAAAGGAAAGAAGGACAGGAGGAAAGAAAGAAATAAAGGAAAGAAGGAAGGAAGGAAGGAAGGAAGGAAGGACGGAAGGAAAGAAGGAAGGAAGTAAGTAAAAGAAATAAAGAGGGAAAGGAAGAAGAAAGCAGGAAAGGAAGGAAATAAATAAAGGAAAGGATAGGAGGAAAGAAATAAAAGGAAAGAAGGAAGGAAGGAAGGAAGGATGGAAGGAAGGAAGAAAGGATGGACGGAAGGAAGGATGGATGGAAGGAAGGAAGTAAGGAAGGAAGTAAGGAAGGAATGAAGGAAGGAAGGAAGTAAAGAAATAAAGAGGGAAAGGAAGAAAGGAGGAGGAAAGGAAGGAAAGAAAGAAAAAGGAGGAAAGGAAAGAAGGAAAGGAAGACCCTATCTGATGTCATTAGTGCGCCAGAAGTGTAGTGCGACTGATCCGACATGTGGAGCTGTGCCGTTTCAGAGTCCTGGTGTGTCGGCTCTACCATCCGCCTTTCTTAAAGATGTAGTAGATCAAATTTGAACATGAAGAAAAAAAAAAGAAAAAAAAAGAAAAAAAAAAAGGATGAGGAATTCATAACCTATTTGAGTTTGTGCGACTTATGTCCCCGCTGAGGATACCGGCCACTTCTGTTGAAATTAGGCATATGATTTAGGAACGCACACTGCCAACACAGCGGCCGTTCTCTCTGATATTAAATGGTGATTGATGCGGGTCATTTGGTTTATATGGTGCACCGGGGCCGGAGTGTGTGTGGAGTGTGTGTGCAGACGGGAGGGATATGATCGATGACAGCAGTAATTACAGCAGATTTCAGCGTGGTTGATATAGGAGCCGTGGAGATGACCTGCGCGTGACCAAGCCTCGTTCAGGACACGCTTTAGATTCCTCTGAAAGGCTCAAACGAAACGCTGCACTAACGTCTTCCTGACTGCAGAGTGTTCTGTTCTGGGAGAAAGCAATGTTTTTAAAAGTGCTAATGAGGCGAGAGCGGAGAGGAATATTTCACCCCAAAAATATAAATCATTACCACACCATCAAGTCATTTGAAAACCATATGAATTCATGGAATCCAAAATGAGAAGTTTAGTCTCGGGAACAGTCTGTTCCGGAAGTAAATCTCCATTCTCGATAAGGAAATCAATAACTTATAAAGTGTTAAAGTCAGCCCTACTGTGAGAGACGAGGTTGTTAATCGATGCTATTTGCTTCTTTTGAAGCCGTTAGTCTGCGTTATTTATATATTAAAATAATAGTGTTTAACAGAAGAATTCATGGTGAAAAACTACATTACCCATGATACTGTGCAGAAAATTCCACCAATCAGAGTCAAACTAAGCAAAATGCGCCAAAAGATCTTGTTAGCTCCGCCCACTCCCATGAAGCACTGCGAATGATGTAATCGAGTAATGTAATCTCTCTACACACATTCTATTTATTTATTTGTGTGTATATATTTATTTATATGCATAGTTTGCAATAAATTTCATGTTTATATATCAATTTTAAAATGGTTTTATGTTTGTCCATCGTTTTTTGATTTGCTTATGCTGTTCGCAATGCTTCATGGGATTGTAGTTCGTTCCCTCACTAAAGCTGTGAAGTTCAGTCTTGTAACGTAATATTTTTGTTCCGATTTTCAAATACTTTTTGTTTCAAATCAAAGTTTGTAATGTTTTGATTCTCCTGGTTGCTTTGGTTCATGGCTTATAACGCTTCAATAGACTTTTTTTTTTTTTATCCTTACGGGATAAACGAATGGAAAACATTCTTCCGGGCGACACTAATGTACTAATGTCGAGCTACAAAAACGACCAAAAATGCCTCATAAGTACCATAAAACACCTAATTTGATTTGCTTTTTTATTATATACTTGATTCCGCTAATTGCCGATATTAGGACAAAAAAAAAAAAACACTATACCTTTAAATTTTAGTTGGTTCCTGATGCAAACTAGGGATGCACAATATATCAGCCACCATATCGGTATCGGACGAAATATGATCATTTTTAGTGTTATCGGTATCGGCCCGATAAGATTTGGCCGATATATTAAAGCCGATAAATGTATTATTTCCTTCAGCTGAGACACAGATGCTTCTGTTCAACATGATGTTTTAGAATTGCTTGAAATATTATTGAAATCACTTCAATAAAAGGAAAATACAGTTCATTGCAACATGTGCAGCGCAAGTCTGTCATATCGGCTACATAAAATTATAATGAGAACATAATTGTGTGTTTGGGACACGGCTTTTAACGGTGAGACTTTTGTTTTTGTAATCAGGCTCTCGATTTATATAAAAAAATTGGATTTGGATTTAGATTTCTCAGCCAATATATATCGGTTTTCAAATATAAAGAATTATCGGTTATCGGTATCGTCCAAAATGTTCATATCAGTGTATGCCTATGGAAAACTATTGAATGTCTAGGGTTTTCCTCATTTTTGGAGCTAAACAACTTTCACATGACAATCAGTGGCTGTGATTTTGCAGGGTTCGTACCGATACTGTAAAATGAAATTCCACTACTTTTTTGGTTTTCAAGGATGACAATCAGAGATCTCACTTATCTAACAGTATCTTTATTATCCTTCAAATCTAAAAAAGGTAAATAGATAAATAAAAATAAACAAATAAAAGGTACAAATAAAGTGCGGCACATGCAATGCCTGGTTAATTTAACCAGTGAAAGGATTCTATGACAAAGATATTGCTTTCCTTATTCAAACTGATTTTTATTTTCTCATGAATATATTTCTCCTGAAAAATGAACGCTGAATCATATACTTGGATATTTATATGAGCAAGATCACGCTCAGCAATGTAAAATGGCTCTCTCTCTATATCAGATTGGATGCAGTGCTAATTAAGCATCATTAAAAATAATAATGATAATCAAATAAAATAAAAGCATCAAGATCTTGGAACTGATTTCAACATGACAGCTCAACAAACCATGAGAAAACATGAGATCAAGTATGTGAACTTGCAACAGAACACATTATTATTTTACATTTGATATTTATTTCTACATAACTTCATATGTTGGTGTGCCTTAAGCCTTTATTTACTACTTAAATTATGACTACATTATGTAATTATTTGTCCCATTTTTATTTAAATAATTTAGCATTTTTAAAACTTTTTTTTAAATGCCATAAATTGTGTATGCCAGATAGGATCATCATTTATTATGCATTATGTAGTTTCGTGCGCGTGTGAACGTCATGGCAACGTACAACACAAAGTACCTCACACGGGAAACACTTAACGTAACGCGTAAATGCACGTAACTAGCATAAATCAAGCGAGCTAGTGCGCATAGGCCACATGGAATGGAATGTATATGGAATGTTTTACAGAAAACTTCTCACACAAAATAAATTCAAGCACTTTCAAGGACCTGTATCTGTGTGTGTTTATTTTCAAGAACTTTCCACGGCCTTGAATTTATTTATTTTTTTCAGATTCTCAAACTTTCAAGGATTTCAAGGACCCGTGGGAACCCTGCAAGCATAAGCACCTTGTATGAACCATTCCTTTAAGGCCTTTTGTATTTTATCCAGACATTTCTTAGTAAATATTCTCCACTAAGCTTTGTTCTCTTTAATGAACGACCGTAGTCTCCGTTCGCTGCTGAAGACAATCTCCACAGTGGAAAAACACAGACACACACTTTGACAAATGTGCAGCCGTTTCCGTCACATTCCCAGCGTGAGGAATAGTGTTCAGTGCTGTCTGATTTCAGGGGTGGCCTCTCTTCAAATGATCCTGTTATACTTGCATAAGGTCAGATATAAAGCGACCCGAAGCCTCCCGTCGTGATTCACGCTCCTCGTTCTGTTTTCAGAACTCATGTTTACAAAATGCCAGCAATGCAAAAGCCTGTAAATGTCAAGAGCATTCTGGCCAATTTGTCAGCCTGGCGAAATGGATGAAATTATGAATCTGAAGCGAGTTGTGATTGTAAATTAGATGGCCATCCTGAACCCTAAATAACATCTATTGAGTGGTGTTATCTCAGGCAGAGCAACAGCAGACATTTATGCTGCAAGTCAAATCATATATATTGGATCAAATATATAATTCACAATGTCAAAGATAGAAATCACATTAGTTTTCTTAATAATATAAGACATAAGTGAACATGAGAGGGACTTTTGAAATAATTTCATTAATTAATTTGTGTCAATATATAGTGTTTCTTATTTCGATTAGAGCGAGAGAAAAAAAGATTCTTGAGAATATTGTTATAAATGATCTATTAGCAGTGTTTTTTGTATTATTTATATACCATTATACTATTTAAAAATATATTGAAATATCTTTATATTTTCAGTTTTCATTTTAGTTGTACTAATTTTGTTATGTGCTTTTGTCAACAATCAGTTACAAAAATACAAAAAACAATAAAACCAAGCAAACAAACAAGTCATATAATTTTTTTTTTTTAATTAACATATGATAAAAAAATCTTAGGCATAATCTTAATCTTACTAAATAAGTCCTCAAGTGAAATAACTTCATAAAAGAGCATTCTACTTGTATTAAACCCAGGACAGTCCAATAAAATATGTTTAACAGAGAGGGGAATCTTACAACACACGCATAGAGTTGGTCTTCACCTTTAAGCAAAAAAGCACGAGTCAAACTCGTGTGACCTATACGACATCTGGAGAACACCACTGGTGCACTGATCACATCTAGTTTCAATTGTGATCAAAAGTCTGAAATTTCCAGATGAATTTCATATAGCTTATTATTCTTGCACATGTTCCACTCCTCTTGCCACTAATCCAATATATACTGATTAATAATAGGTCTGATATCTGAGGGAGGAATTTAATCGGAGGAAGAAACGGCGTAAAAGAGGATGAAACGGCGTAAAAGAGGATGAAACGTTGTAAAAGAGGAGGAAGAAAGGGTGTAAAAGAGGATGAAACAGTGTAAAAGAGGATGAAACAGTGTAAAAGAGGATGAAACAGTGTAAAAGAGGATGAAACAGTGTAAAAGAGGATGAAACGTTGTAAAAGAGGATGAAACAGTGTAAAAGAGGATGAAACGGTGTAAAAGAGGATGAAACAGTGTAAAAGAGGATGAAACGGTGTAAAAGAGGATGAAACGGTGTAAAAGAGGATGAAACGGTGTAAAAGAGGATGAAACAGTGTAAAAGAGGATGAAACGTTGTAAAAGAGGAGGAAGAAAGGGTGTAAAAGAGGATGAAATGGTGTAAAAGAGGATGAAACGTTGTAAAAGAGGAGGAAGAAAGGGTGTAAAAGAGGATGAAAGGGTGTAAAAGAGGATGAAACAGTGTAAAAGAGGATGAAACAGTGTAAAAGAGGATGAAACAGTGTAAAAGAGGATGAAACAGTGTAAAAGAGGAGGAAGAAAGGGTGTAAAAGAGGATGAAATGGTGTAAAAGAGGATGAAACGGTGTAAAAGAGGAAGAAACGGTGTAAAAGAGGATGAAACGTGTTAAAGAGTAAGAAACGGTGTAAAAGAGGAGGAAGAAACGGTGTAAAAGAGGATGAAATGGTGTAAAAGAGGATGAAACGTGTTAAAGAGTAAGAAACGGTGTAAAAGAGGAGGAAGAAAGTGTAAAAGAGGAGGAAGAAAGTGTAAAAGAGGAAGAAACAGTGTAAAAGAGGAGGAAGAAACAGTGTAAAAGAGGAGGAAGAAACAGTGTAAAAGAGGAAGAAAGGGTGTAAAAGAGGAAGAAACAGTGTAAAAGAGGAAGAAACAGTGTAAAAGAGGAAACAGTGTAAAAGAGGAAACGGTGTAAAAGAGGATGAAACAGTGTAAGAGGAGGAAGAAACGGCGTAAAAGGAAGTAACAGTGTAAAAGAGGAGGAAGAAAGTGTAAAAGAGGAGGAAGAAACAGTGTAAAAGAGGAAGAAAGGGTGTAAAAGAGGAGGATGATGCGACTGTACCTGCTGCTTCTGCTGGGTCTGTTTGCTGAGGTTACGACAGTACGTGTTGTACTTGACGATATCTTGGTTGGCGTCGTCCACGCGGTCCATCAGCAGCTGGAGGCTCTTCTCCAGGTGGTTACTACGGCAACAGATCGACAGATAGTTTAGTCCAGCAAAGTTTGCGTAATAAACGGCTGACTGCACATCAAAGCGTAATTGCTGCACAGCGATCATTCTCAATTAAAAGCCCAAGATGACAGAAGCATGATGTGCCTGATAAGGACGACTCTCTGCTCTGCATTTACACGGTTCAGAGAGACGTCTAATCGTAGCATGTGCCACCAAACATGATATATCGGCTCTGTTCCAAAACCTATTAGGCTGCCTATGTAGGGAGCGCATTAAAGGGCTGTGCTGAAACAAAGCCTGCTCCAACAACTAAGTGTGCAAGCATGCTTTTCCAGAAAAAATTAATTATCATAAAGCAGTATTGCAAGCATCCTTCCTCGAGAAAGCAATCCCATAATGCACTTCCCAGGTATTTCAGACCGTTTTGTGACCCAAGTTGCTGCTTATGTAGTGTGTTCCAAATTAGTCACTTATGAGGCAATGCACTTAAAACTAAAAAGGGATTTTTCGCAGCAATGCTATAGAACGTTCTTAGAATAGTGCGGAGAACATTTTAAAACCTTTTTTTCACTATAATGAATCTTATGTGTAATGGAAAGCTTCCATGGTTACAAGTTCTTTATGAAAGTGCCGATGCCAATAAGGAACGTTTATTTTTAAGAGAGCATTAGGGGTGTGTAATATATATATAGTCTCTGATAATATCACGATTGTTTTAACGATGTGTGATCTGACATTATGGAGTGTGTCTCTCACTTCACAGAAACACATCTATTGAGCGCACACATACACTACGTGATGTAGTCTAGTAGGTTACACTAGTGTGCTTGAGCATTTAGACAATTAATATGCATTTATAACGCCCTCGATATTTAAGATTAGGGGCAATAGGCTAATACCTTTTTATTTATTTTTATAATTTAATATAGTTAATATCACAAGGACAATGCCGTTTTTTTCTCTAAATATCAGCATGATTACAAATGTGATTTTGAACAGTTCAATAAACAAGTTAATATATAGTGACTTACATTTTAGACACAATATCGCCTGTTTTTGCTCTATTTCGCCACAAAAATCATTCCAAACAAAGACACAGGACTGTTTCGTGTCTCTGAGCGACACGGCGGAGTTTCATTACTGAATGAACGAATCGGTGGAATGAATGATTCAATGACTCACTCATGTCCTGAATGAATCAGCCGTTTGAATGAATCGGTTGAATGAATGATTCAATGACTCACTCATTATTTCCTGAAAGTATCAGCCGTTTAAATGAATCGGTCAAATGAATGATTCAATGACTCACTTATGTCCTGAATGAATCAGCCGTTTGAATGAATCAGTCGAAACTCAACGACTCGCTCACAGTGACTTGCTGTCTCCTATTGGCGGTTTTAATTTGATCAAGTATCTAATAATTTTTTTAATCATTTCAAAGAATTTGACAAAAGATGATGCATACATATAATTAGGTTAAAAAAACCGCCCATATACCACACACAGAATATGAAGAATAACCAAAGCTTTAGGAGGCTGATGCCACGCCAGTCCAAAACCAAAACATCATGTAATTAATAATAATTATTATTATCGATAAAATCCCAGATAATATTGATATGTTATTATTTTTGTCAATATCACACACTCCTAGAGCACAGCAGGGTTGGAACAGAGCCATTTCACCTCGTACTGTAATTCCCCAAAGGCCAAGAGAATCACTTTATTAATCAAGATTAGGCTTCCGAAGAAAAAGTCATTTCCATTTTTATTTGGGGATAACGTGCCTTCGAGAACATTCTGGAGTGTCAGGAAAGAGATGACATCCGTCCACATTAAACACCTTGACGATAGTGTAAGTCACAAACTAGAGTTAAAATGTTTAAATGATAGCACTAGATCATCTAGTTAACATCAATATTTAATCATTATGTTCCCATCATATATTTTGGATAAAATATTAAATTCATAATGTCAAAGATGGAAAATAACATTTAGGTTTTCTTGCAATATAAGAATTAAGTGAACATAAGGGAGACTCTTGAAATAAATTTCAATGCTTTAGTCAATATTCCAAGTGTTTATTTCGACTAGAACAAGAAAAAACACGTTTATTGGGAACAGTTTTAATTGATCTATTAATAGCAGTGTTATTTTTGTATTATTTATATACTATTAAAGTATTTCATAATATATTGAATTAGCTTTTATATGTTTAATTTCAGTTTTACACATTTTATTGTATACTTTTGTCATTTTTACTAGTTTATTATATTTCTATTTAGCTTTAATTTATTTTTTACTTCAGTTTGAGTCATTTCCAAACCATTCTGAGTTTAACTACTTCAAAATAAATGAAAATGAATGAAGACACCTCCAAAAATAAGCAAAAGCACCATAAAAACATAACGGTTTATATAACTCGTGCACAATACTCAAAGCCTAAACATTTTCTAGTGATAAACCATGTTTATTAGCGGTTTAATTCATAATTTAAAGGGGTGGTTGATTATGATTTGACTTTTCGAACTTTAGTTAGTGTGTAATGTTGCTGATTGAGCATAAACAACATCTGCAAAGTTACAACGCTCAAAGTTCAGAGCAAAGGGAGATATTTGCTTTTAAAGAAATCGCTTTTTAAGGACTACAACAAACGGCTGGTAGAGACTACACCACATTCCTCCCGGGTTAGTGACATCACCAACCTTAAAATTTACATAAACCCCGCCCCCGGAACACGATTTATAGATTATCAAGACAGAATATGCTAATCAATGACTAGAAGATAACTCCACATCAGCTTCATAAATTCATCAACTAACCATTCAGAAATGTCCTGTTGCTTCTACATGTCGTCACTTCTTCGAGTCTCTCCATCATTGTCTGACTCTGGTTTGAACATAAAAGGCTAAAAGTTTTTGAAATTTTCAGCGCATGTGTGTGTGAGGTAAAAGAACACGAGCTCTTGAAGATCCGCCCACTGTGCCGGGAGCAGCAGCTCATTTGCATTTAAAGGAAGACACAAAACGGTGAGTTTTTGCTCACTCTCAAAAAGTGACAATTTTAACATGCGATATTAAAATATCTGTGGGGTAATTAGAGCTAAAACTTCACACACACACATATTTTACATCTTGTGAAAAGGGCATTATACCACCCCTTTAAAAAGGTTCTAGTGAAGAAAAATCTAGTGCACGAGTCGAACGAAGCGCTTTTGCACCCTTTAGGCCCGAATTCATTGTAAATGCATGGGAACAAAAAAAAAACTTAAATAACTTTTGGAACGACATGATGGACAAGCAAATGAAGACAATTTTCAACAATTTAACATTCAATATTACATGCTTTCAAGCCTCTGTTTTTGGAGTGACACATCTGCTCTATAGACCTATTGGTATTTGCCAAGAAAGGAAAGGGCATCTTCTGCACACCGGAAGACTGAAATTACATGAATACATTATCATTATCTGCGCGCTGATGGGAAGGCTGAATGATTTCACCGGCAGGGCCGATTAAACACACACCAACTCCTGGGATGTTCTGAACTACAAATGAAAGACTTAGTCAAAATGGCAAAGATAGTGCCGACTCATAAAGCATTAACTATAAAGACCAAAACACCTGCTCACGTCTCAAGTATTTAGTCTATCAATTAGTGTGATTGAGATGAGGGTCCTGAACAGCTGTGGCTGATGGGAAGCATGAAGTCAGAAAAATTACATTTTTAGCTCATGTGTTCATTAAAGAAAAAGAACAAAAAGATGATATTTCTTGCTTTTTCGAAATAAAAGATATCAATGCACTCACAATGCAATGTAGATCAGAGCTGGGTGATATAGCTAAAAAAAACCCTTGATTTTCTTCAACGCTTTGATCATGAAACTCTAAATATATCAGTGTTTATCTTTATGCACTGAAATGGTTTCTTTTTAATGGTTTCTTTTTTTTAAACAAACAGTCATTGCAGCCTCAATATGTCTAATCTAGAAACTAAACTGATGTAAAGATCTAGTTTTAAAATAATCAAGGCATGCTTTCCATGCAGTTTTTCACTAAATGAACAAGAATACTACTGTTTAAAAGGTTAAGATTTTTTTTTTTAAATGTTACGTTAAGATTTTTAAAATGTAAAAAAAATAATTAAAGAGTGCACTTATGACCAAAAATTTGGAAATATTATTGCAATTTAAAATAGCTAGCCTGACGTCGTCATACGTCATGAGTCTGATACTGGTCCATTGAGCTTTGATTATGGGGCGTGTTTCAACCGAACCAGGAAAAAAAATGCCTCTGCACTCAATTGGATAGAACGTTACAACCAATCAGTGCAACGGAGTAAGTTTTCATTCATGTTTCCGATCGACAAATGCCTTGATCGCGGTTCTCTTTTCCTCTTTTAAAATTAATGCACTGTCGATATCTTCTATAACAGACGCGATGGCGGAATCTACACATGATGTTTCATAAACAAAGTTCAGCAGGAGCACGTTCACATAATCAATCCAATCAACTTGTCATCAAACACAATGTCTACACTATCAGGATGAGAGGAAGCATATATTCACTCTGTCAACTCACCTAACATTCCTTTGACAGTTTTCAGCATCCCTCCACTCACTCTCAGCTTGTCCTTCCACAGCATTGGGTTCGGGCCGAATACCGAGCCCTCTCCACGCACAGCACGCCAAATATGCATTTATTCTATCTGACTTATTTGTAAGCGTGAACTCGTGAAATCTCAATTCTACAGCGGCAGTCATTTGAATTCAAACCAAGCGTTTGTTGATGACGTGGATGATTACGTTACCGTTGCTCATCTGTCCACCATCGTATAAAGCCCGCCTCTGACAATTTGATTGGTCCGAACAATTTTTGTTCGGGCATAATAGCTCCTCAACGGATCGAGTCCAGACCGAACTTCCCGACCTAAAAATTATGTGGGCGGGGCTAAGTTCGGCTGGCGTCCAGGCTATAAAATAGCGGCTCTCTATGTGAATATATAGTGAAGTGTAATTTATTCCTGTGATCAAAGCTGAACTTGCACAGGGTTCGTACAGATTCTGTAAAATGAAATTCCAGGACTTTCAAAGACTTTAAGCACTACTTTTTTTTGGATTTCAAGGACTTCAATCAGCACTTATCAAACAATATCTTTATTTGTTACTCAAATTACATAGGCCTATATATGATATCTAATGTTTCACGTCATAGAGATCAATCCATTGACCAGTGCTGTCAGGCATGGGAAATCACCTTAACCATTGAAAGGATATTGAAACAGATTTTTTTCCTATGAATATATGATTGACCTGAAGAATGAAAGTTGTATTACATAATTATCATATACTTAATATCATGCTCATAGCCATGCGAAATAGCTCTATATCTCAGACGGGTTGCAGTGTTAATTTAGCGTGAAACGATTGTATTTTTTCAACAACAAATTTTTTTTAATTAGGGATGCACCGATAACACTTTTTGCAGAACGAGTCCAATACTTTCATTTTTGGTACTCGTCGATACTAAGTACCGATACCGATACCTGAATTGTCAATGAAACCAAAATAATATAAATCATATTAGTTGGCTTAATTTGTTCATCAAATATATATTTCAGTTATTTTCATGCTTAATTAAGCCTGCTAAAATGCATTGTAAGAGCTTCTGTTACTGTCAGAATTTCAACTAGTAAGAAATAAATTCTTGATATCGACAATTGATTTTGAATGGCAGTCTATAGTGACATTTCACTAGTGAAAATACAATTACAGATCAAAAATAATCAAGAATTATAGTTTTTACTAGTTGAAATTCAATTCTTAATATCTAGAATGAGCATTTTAACTAGTAAAAATATAATTGTTGATATCAAGAATTAGCACTGTTACTAGTGGAAATGTAATTTGTGATATAAAAAATTGTCATTGTTACTAGTATAAATCTAATTCCTTATACCAATAACTAGAAATTGAAATAGTGAATATTGAATTGTTGATATCAAGAATTCATATCCTGGAAATTGATAAACGTTAAAATGGCTTGCCATACAGTAGTGTTACTATATTGGTTGTTGGTATCGGAGCATTTTTACGAGTACAAGTACATGAGCTCGCTATCGGTGCTTCCCTATTTTTAATAATTCAAGCACTTTTCAAGTACCTCTTCAAAAATATGGCTCTTTTCAAGGGTTTTAAAGGACTTAAATTTCAAAAAGTCAAATTCAAGCATTTTAAGCACCCTGTACGAACCCTGTTTTCAGCATCATTACTCCAGTCTTCAGTGTCACATGATCCTTCAGAAATCATTCTAATATGATGATTTGATGCTCAAGAAACATTTCAAGACCTATTCAATATATTCAACAACTTGGCAAAACGGATTTAACTCACATTCAGAAGTAAAATAAAAGGAAAAAGAGCCAGAGTGGAAATGCTATAGGAGTATGGCCATTTTATAGACACTAATCACTGCTCTAAATTCAACATGTTTAACATGCTGTCCTTGAAGCTCATATTAGTAAAGGGAAAAAGAAAATTCATTCCGAATGTAATGAGGCTCATTTCTGGGAACTGCTCTCCTGGAAACAGACTCGACTCAATCTGTAATAAAATTCAGTGGGATCTAACTGGATTAGCCAAATTAATTTAGAAGAGAGGACTATTTGCAGGAGAATAAAACGTCCAGCTCCGGATAGCAGCGTTACTGATGGACCCCCGGAAACTTAATTTTAGGGCAGTGGCTCTCATCTGGTATAGAAAATTATATTAAACGCAAATAAAATGCATTTAATCATGCAAAATAAATAGGCTTATAAACTTTTACAATGCTTCCTTATTTTTGACGTCTGGTCAAACACCACAGTATATTGGCACAGATTCCGATGGTAATATTGCTAATACTAAAACCATATTAGGTCACACTTTATATTAGGTGTCTGTACTTGCATCAATGTGTTTGTGTTGATGTGGGATTTATGGGTAAGGTTCAGACAGGTTTGGAGGAACAAATAGGTTTTAAAGTCCCCCTGTGGTGAAAATCCAGCTTTTAATGTTGTTTATGTGTCTATGAGTTGTTTTTAATGTGCTTTAAGACAAATCATGTGTAAATTCATAAGTCGACAGCATTGCGGAGTATTTCCTCCTTAAAACTGCAGTGAACCAAAGACAGTCTCAAAAACACGCTTTGAAATCGCTGGTGTTTCTGACGTCACAAACTACCTTGTAACCAATCAGATCAACGTGTGATCGTCAACCAGTGGATCTTTGAGCTGAGCGAGTGAGTGGAGGCGGGACTTATTTGAATATTCATAGAACCGTGCATACTAAATGAGGCGAGGTTGTCGAGTTACATTCAAGATATTTTAAGGCATGAAGATTTTTTTCATGGAAAAAACGTTTAAATCTATAATTTTGGTGAGTTTTAAGGGATAAAATGATTGACTACAGGGGGACTTTAAGGGGTCAACAGTGTAATTATATTACAGAACTAAATATAAGTACAATGTAAAAACATTAAGTGCATTGCATCAGATTAGATTTAATGTTCGTAGACAAAATAAAGTGGGAACCAATATTAGATATAAACCCAATTAAGAAGCACAGCTTTTGGGTTCTAGTGAGGGATGATGATAGACTAGACGCTTGTGCTTATATTTGCAAACGCAAGAATAAAATCACTGCTTCGCATTCGCAGCATTTCTCTACTCCCAGAAGGCTGTTTCTGTAACTATTACAGGCCCTATTCCGAGTGTCAAGATTAAACTGTGAGCATGTCAGCATGTATTGCATTTCCTCGGTCAACCTGTGCGAAACAGAGCCGTGACAGAGAGGCTTAAAAGACACAAACTGACGAGATGAATCAGCAAACAACATTTTTCCCCCAAAATAGCAATGTGAGTGCTGGGTCGCGGAGGTCGGGGTGATTCTGACCTGCTGGACAGATTGAGCAGCTCGTGCTTGTCAGCCACCGTACTCTTCTCCTGCAGATGCCACATGAGCACGTTTATGAGGTGAGAGTTCTTGATGACGATGGGGACTTCCTCGAACATGTGCTCGAAGCCAACGCACGCCTTCTTCAGCCTGGGGAAACACAGGCGTTCAGAGTTACAAACCAAACATTAGGAAAATACACACCACCATTCAATATATATATATAGTATATATTTAAAGAAATTAACACTTTTATTGTGCAAAGATTGTGGGAAAACATGCATCAGTGAAACATTAAAGTTCCCCTATGATGCTATTTTAAAGGTTTTGCATTTTGTTTGCGACTCCTAAAATAGATTTACATGCATTTAAGATAAAAAAAAAAAAAACACTTTAGTTCTCAAAATAGACATCACAGCATCAGCTCATTTCTCAAAGCGTCTGAAACGGTTAGTTTGAAGATTCAGTCTCTCTAAACTCCGCCTCTCCGAGAGCTGCTCTGCTCTGATTGGTCAGACGGCAGAGTCTGTTGTGATTGGTCGCTTTAGGAGACAATAACTCTGCACTGATTTTTTTTAAACTTTGCAGACCTTTTACATTCACAAACAGCTCTATTACACACTAAATGAAAGGGAATATCTGAAAAAGCATATTAAAATAATAATGTAAAAGTTTTAGGTTAGGCTTACAATGTGAAGGAGACTATAAACGGCTGTGAGAAAGAATTCAGTATGCAAATACTACAATGACCTTATCATCATTAGTTGCATTTTGAATACTTGGTGTTCTATTAATTTAAGAAAAAAAAAAAAAAAAAAGTTTAAATCTTCGACAACATTAACATCCATCTCATGTGATCCAGTGTCCAGAAATAAATACAGGTGTAGACCGGGTTAAAAATGTTGCATTCAACGAACGTAATGTAAATACAAAAGCACAGTACTTTTAATTTCTTTTTACATGTTGATGCATCCAAACAACACCTAAAGACGGCGTACTCAAGTGTCAATCATCTACTAAACTTAAAGAAAATAATGATTCAACACGTGGAAATGCCCAGATTGTGGAATATCTCCAAAAAAAGAAAAGACATTTGTGTTCCAAACATCATGTTTGCAGTGAGATTAAAATGCATTAGGGCTGTCAAATAAAAATTCAAATTTCGAATATTCGTAAAAATAATAATAATAATAATAAATAAAAAAAAATGCAAATCGAACGCAAAAACAGTGCATTAGAATTTTTGGTGCTTTAAGAGGCGCGCGAGACATGACGTAACTGACGCGGTGTGTGTGTTTGTTAGCTTATCCAGTATACAGTGTGCTGAGTGTGTGTGTCATCAGCCGGAACACTGTCAACAGAAGTGCTCAGCACTCGCTCAGATCAAGAGCGCCTGGTGTTTTTGATTAACAATATGTAGATGTAGTGAGTAGAAGTGTTTCTGAATGCCAGTTTGCTGTTGTGTGTTCATGTAGCTCATTACGCGTGTTTTCTCAGTCACTGATGCACGAACAAGTTTTATGCAGGATTGTAACCTTATTTTCCTTGCATGCAAATTAAAAAAATTATATTTTATTTAAGAACAATTGTTTTAAAAGTCAATGCACTTTAAAAAGTGAATATTTCATTTCAACAAAAGATGCGATGCCTTCATTTATATTTGCTTATTGCGCTCGCATGCGCCCTCTTTTGGGCATAGGAGACAAAACAGTAAATCTTTCCTCTAACATTAAGTATTGCCTTTAGAATTCAAATATAATTTGAATCTTGCTAATATTTAAGAAAGAAATTTGAATTTAGCTTTTCAGCCATTTTGACAGCCCTAAAATTCAGGAATATATTGAGAAGCATGCGTGTCTGATTTCATGCACTGATGTAAGTATGCATGAACTCAATCAATACAGTTCAATGAAACGCAGGCTATTAGGTGTAAACGGCCATCGGTCATTCAGACGACTCACGAGCACCTCGTTCTGAGCAGTTGAAGGGTCACTGGACCCTCCGGCCCTAACGCTATCCATCATCTCAATGAGTCGGTGTGTTCTGCCAATCGAGCTGAATTGCAGAAACTCATGGAGGAGCAGGAGAATGTTTGAGGAATACCAATATAGCACTGCCTCGCACAGATTTCAGATTGATATTCCGTATGAATCTGACAAGCGATCTTGTATGCATCATTCACGATGACCCCCCCCCCCACCACCACCACCCTGCTTCCTTCACTACACAAATAAAGGCTTATTTTCATAAATCAATAGCAGTGCTCTTCTTAACTAGCTGAATATTCAAGAAGCACCGTCGCATGACGAGTGTCAACCCGGCAGATGACAAGGTCAACACGAACATGTCCGATGTCAACATGAAACACTGTGCTTTACCCATTAAATCTGTAATATGACACGGTTCTGAGTGAAACCAGACATTCTAGGAGACACCAGCTGATAGTAGTACTGTACACGTTCTTTAATTTTAACCCGGGAAATGTGAATGTAAAAGGTCTGCAAAGTGTAAAAGATCAAGATCCTTCGTAGGATTGTAACAAGTTTAATAGGTGTTTGGTTTCCGGCACGCGCTCTAATCAACCAATCACAACAGAGTGAGCCGTCTGACCAATCAGAGCAGAGAAAGCTTTCGGGAAGGCGGGGTTTAGAGACTGAGTATAACCAAGAGCATATAAATCTAAAATAACAATAAATAAATATAATTTATTAAATTTATGGATTAATTAATGAATAATAATACAATTGTATACATACAAATATAATATTCAAAACAAAAAAAATTATATATATAGATTTTTTTATATATACATATATAGTTGTAGCCTCTCTTTGAATTTGCTATCTTTTATATACACACACACACGTGTGTGTGTGTGTGTGTGTGTGTGTGTGTGTGTGTGTGTGTTGTGTGTATGTGTATATATATATATATACCCTTCAGAGTTCAAGTCCCTGAGGGAAAGATAGTGTTATCCTGATTGCTCAAACGTCACTACTTTGCTGATACACTCCCCCATTAGCCTTATGTCTAGCAGCAATTTAAAACCAATTACCATCTGCCGAGAAGCCAGTGAGGTTGTAAACTTTGTGCATTTGTTTGTAGGCAGACAGTGCTGACAAAGACGCCCCATCGTCACAAATAAAAGCCACGGCTCTTTCTGAGCCCAAACACACTTCTGTTTGTGCGCTGAAGATGGTTCTCATTTGCAACAGATTAATAGTAACAGGAAAGGGGAGTGACATGGTAAATGTAATGAAGTGCTTTAAAGGGATAGTTCACCCAAAAATGAAAATGAGTCCATGATTTACTCACCCTGAAGACATCCTAGGTGTATATGACATTTAATGCAATCTGCGTTATATTAGAAATGTCGTGGTTCTTCCAAGATTTATAATGAGAGTTAATGGCTGTATATCTTTGGAAGTCCATCCAAGTGCGTGTCATAAAAATATCCATGTTTAAAACTTCAGCCATGTGGAGCACCTTTATCACCAATGGATGCGCTTTAATGGACTTCCAAAAAAAAAACAGCTACACTTTATTTTAAGGTGTCATTGTTACAGTGTAATTATATATTTAAGTACTGAGTAATTACAATTCACTACATGTACTTGCTATAGGGTTAGGGTAGGATTAGGATTTGGTTGAGGGTTAATTGCATGTAATTATGCATATTTTATGGTTATTACTATGGTAAGTACATGTAACAAGGACACTGTAAAATTAAGTGTTGCCAAAAAATATACCCATTGACTCCCATTATAGAGCTTGGAAGAGCCAGGACATTGTTATAACTCCGATTGCATTCGTTTAAGTTGGCAAGAACAGAAAGTGTCTTACCCCTCCGGACTAAAGTCCTTCTCCTTGCAGATCTCCATTAGTTTGGGGGTCAACCTGTAGGCCTTCAGACACAGAGAGCCCTGTGCAGTCTTTATGGGATCTATGAAGCAAAAAACAAGCTAGATTCACATAAGTTGTTTCTCAACATGTGTTCTTGCCTGTAATTGTGTTCTTGTGAAGCTTCATCAGTCTTTACCCAAATACTGTTCCAGATCAACGCTCACATCTAGTCAAGTACAGTTAAAATCCCCAGATATGTTCTTGATCCGCCTCTTATCGAGCATGCATCAGGAGGTGACTTGAGCTTAAGGCAGCCAGGTATCCCAGAATGCATCTCGCACCAACCAGCAAGCGTCAATGGCGGAGGAGAACACCCACGTAATTTTAAAATACTACTGCTATTGTGTCACAACACACACAATTGTATTATTATTCATTAATTAATGTGTGTGTGTGTGTGTGTGTGTGTGTGTGTGTGTGTGTGTGTATACATTCTCACACACATACAAATATACATTTACACACACATACATACATACACACACACACACACATATATACATGCATACACAAATATAATTCTCACTCAAAAATATACATTCACACACACACTGTACATACACACATACATACATATACACACACACCTTGTATTAGAGAACCGACTTTGTACATTTTACTGAAATTGTTCGTCTCTTTATTTAGTATTGTATTAGATTCTTATACTTAATAGCTATAATTGTTAATTAAAACTTTTTTTTTTACCCTGTATGAATTTTATTATAAAGCATGATGCATTGGAATGTTGTAATATGCAGATACGTGTACGTGGAATATGATTGTTTTTATTTGTTATTTTTTTAATATTTTTTTTAATTTTAGTTTGTGATGTGATGCAACAAACTTAGAGACCGTGTTGTGCGCATACATATTATATACACATATATATATACATACATAGATATATATACATATACATGCATACATACATACATGCACAAATACTGGGTAAAATAGTCTGAACTAATTTTTTTGGTATTAAATGAAAAACACAACATTTCTTTTGCTTTATCTGTCCTCTTGAATGGAGTTTTCCCAATACATTCTGGTTTGCCTAAAAAGTAGTCAAGGTGATGCTTTGGATCAAATATTTGGATACATTGTTATCAAATCAGTTAAAGGGTCATGCAACTAGACATTAAAGGCCCCGATATATCCATTTTTTCCGTTCTTCGCTTCCTCATGTCTGTCCTCAATGGACTGAACAGAAGAAATGAACCGGAAAAAGATTTCCACCTCAAAGGAGGCGGAGCCTCAGAGCCACACCCACTTATTACATCACCACGGACCAATGAGAGTTCAAGTGTTAACCAACCAGAGCGAATTTTTTTTTGTAAATTTAAATGTTGCTTTGGCAAACCACTTCAAACTCCCGAAACGAACACCAAACGAACATTGTGTCCTGAACTTGTTCGAGATGTCACACCAGTACGTTCTTAACAGTATGTCCTGCCTGTAATGGAAGACATGATAAAAATCAATGTTGAATGAACATGGTGTCTACAATGGATCTGAACTCATATACACCATCAGTACCTCAATGTTATGAGAAATGCTTTCTTTCAGCGGCATTAAACCACAAATATAATGGTTCAAAAGGACAAAGGAAGGAATTGAATATTCTCTCTGGCAATGCAGACTAAAGCCTTCGTGAATGGCAGATTTTAGGGCTGGGCGATGCAACTATAAATCAATTACTTTTCATCATATCTTTAATGATATTTGACGCACACCGCCATTCAAAAGTTTAGAATCGCATTTTAAATAGGCTTCTGCCAAATTTTGCTCACCAAGGAAGCATTGAATTGATCAAAAACAACACTAATGCTGAGAACTATAATCACTGCTTGAAACGATGGCTTTCAAGAAACCTCATCCTTACAAAATAACTGTGCTAATTTGGTACTACAGAAACATTTCTTATTACCTTAGTACTGTTCGGAATGGCTCTGCTACTTAATGAAGCGTGGAAATGGTAATACAATGTCTTTTTCAGTTGTTGAAATATTGAGTACACTTTTCCTCAAGCCCAATTTTGGTTTTACAAAGAAACTGCATTTCCTAGAAACTCTCCAGTCTCTCCAGAGAGAGAGAGAGACAGAGAGAGAGAGAGAGAGAGAGAGAGAGAGAGAGAGAGAGAGAGAGAGAGAGCAGAGAGAGAGAGAGAGAGAGAGAGAGAGAGAGAGAGAGAGACAGAGAGAGAGAGAGAGAGAGAGAGAGAGAGAGAGAGAGAGAGAGAGAGAGAGAGAGAGAGAGAGAGAGAGAGCGAGAGAGAGAGAGAGAGAGAGAGAGAAAACGAGAGAGAGAGAGAGAGAGAGAGAACGAGAGAGAACGAGAGAGAGAACGAGAGAGAGAACGAGAGAGAGAACGAGAGAGAGAACGAGAGAGAGAACGAGAGAGAACGAGAGAGAACGAGAGAGAACGAGAGAGAACGAGAGAGAACGAGAGAGAACGAGAGAGAACGAGAGAGAACGAGAGAGAACGAGAGAGAGAACGACAGAGAGAAAGTAGATCAGAGTTTGTAGTTTGAGATGCATTTTGGGATTAAATATCAGGTTTATCTGAGAAGAGAAAACAGTTTCACTGAAAAAGCTTTACTAAATAAGGTTCAAATGCACAATAGAACAAAAGATTAGATGGTCGGGTTTTACGGACGGATGAATCTGAGGTTTGTAAGAAACACCACAAGCTAAACCACTTCTGCTGGAAGAGCCGCTGAAAGCATGAGATTAAAAACCTCACATGAATATTAGTGATACGGCACAAATTTTCTGCCAAAAATGCCCTTTGCTGCAAAAAAAACCCCCGAATGGATAAAAGGCAGCATGCACATACAAAGATCCAGGTTTAATCATATTTAATGTAAACACTGGCTGATCTTGCTAGAAAGATGTGAGAGATATCACACACTGTGTGAAATACGACACATTAGCACTTGCCTTTTATTCTAGAAGCAAAAGCAACATCTCATTTGATGCATTACATGCATTTTAATGAATCAAATCAGTTCAAGATTCATTTGGGGACCATTGGGTTTAGTTTATAATAAAAAGCACATCTAAAAAAATAATATATATATATATATATATATATATATATATATATATATATATATATATATATATATATATATATATATATATATATGGCAATATCTAATTAAATATGTGCTAATTTGCATATATTTTGGATATGCATCTGAGTATTGGATAAAGCCAGGCTAAAAATTATTTTTTCATTGTGTTCACATATTAGATGGGAAAAAATTACAGAGGGATTCATGGATTTCTACTTTTGTTATCCTGTAAATCAGAATATACTGTCAATAGCCTTAAAAAAAGATTTTCGCCATGTTTTTTGGAATAAAATGTTATAGAAATCAGGCTAGGAATAATATATTTACAAATCCCTCTGTAAATGTCTTCATAATATAACTAGGTACAAGACTGGAGAGTTTGGTGTGT
This sequence comes from Scardinius erythrophthalmus, assembly GCF_964197995.2. NCBI lineage: Eukaryota > Metazoa > Chordata > Actinopteri > Cypriniformes > Leuciscidae > Scardinius > Scardinius erythrophthalmus. The sequence goes on from NC_138236.1 coordinate 1,473,138, forward strand.
ATCGGTGCTCCTGAAGAGGAGATTTCAGACTTGGAGAATGAGAGAAAAGTCATTTTGAGAAAACGGGCTTTAAAGATTTATCATCAGCCAATGAGATTGCGCATTCAGCCCTATTACTTTCACGATTGGTTGCTGATAAAAAGGAAATGACCATATTTGGATCCGACAGCATTGTAGAGGAGAGAGAGAGAGCTTTCTAACGGTGTGTGTGATGACAGGAGCAGACAGCGGTCGCAGAGCAGCGGGAGGATTTACAACGCCAACTTTTGTCGAATTTATGAGAAATTCGCAAAACGCAAACAGACAAAATGTAGTAAAATAAAGACCTAAATGTGTATTTTGGACTTTTTTTCACCACAAGTCTGAAAGACGACATGTTGAGGACAAATATCCCAAAATCTCAAAATTGACCAGTAAAAAAAAAAAAAAAAAATCATTTTTGCCTGCCGTGTCTCGCCTTAACCTCATAAAAAAATAAAAAAATAAATTCCCTTTCCTTTAAATCTTCGCTTATCGGGCTTATGCTACTCTGAACAATGTCTGAATTTTGTATTTTGAGCACTTCTTGCTTTGTTTTTTGCCTCTTCACAATGACTCGCTTAATCTAGTCCTAATTTGTAAGTCGCTTTGGACAAAAGTGTCTGCTAAATGACTAAATGTGAATGTAAACGATAATACTACCCATCAGTACATTTTATTGTGGTTTATAGTGAAACCGGTAATCGTCCCATCCCTATTATCACCAGCAACAACAAAAAACAAACACAAATTTATTGTGAATGTTCAATACATAACCCAGCCCCAATTGTTACTTTGATGCATTTTAAACCGCAGATTCAGGTTATGTTTAGACTCAGGTTAGGTTTACATATTCAAGTTACGAGATTATTATTAACATCATTACAGATCATCTTTAAACTATGTCTTTGAGTAGAGGAGAGAACTCAGACGAGCGATACAGTGCCTTTAATGGTCCATTTGAAACGGGAACAAAGCGTATGACAATAACAGAAAGGTCACAGAGTTAAGCGCCATAAAACAACCACTTCCATCCAGCGCCTACAAGACATTTATATTCACCCGCCGGATAACCAATCTCAGGCACGAGGGCCAGGAGGTCACGCAGAGAAGCTTTGTCTCCTGTTTCATAAAGAAATCATGGACTGCAGGAGCTGTCAGGTTTCATATTCAAGCTGCGCAACCACACAAGCCCTCACTGCTTTTAGTGAGAGAGATGTATTGAATTAATGTGCTTGTCAGAGAGTTGTCAAAGACTTTGAAGTGTTCACACAGGTCTTATCAGAGCTGCCACTCTCTCACACACACACACACACACACACTGCAGAGGGTCCTGCGCACTTTGCAAACGTCCTTGCTTTGCCAGAGGAACGGCCATCTAGAGTCACGGTGGCCATTTTAAACGATGATGCAATGATAAAACAGAAGCCAGTGCAAAAAAACAACAACATTTCAGCATCAACATGGCGTCGCACAGTCACATCGCAGAATGAGCAATGCCAAATTAAAGCTGCAGTACGTAACTTTTGTGTGTTAAAAATTACCCAAAATAAATTGTAAAAAACAACATAACCAGCCAGAGTTCAAAACTCTCTGCTTGCCTTAGCTCGATTCAAATCGGTTAGCTTTTAATAATGATTTTAATTCCAGTGGTACTGGTGGATTTCCGTGGGAAATTCGAGCATGTGTTTGCGTCATTACTTCACATCTGTACACATAAAGAAGGAGTCCCGCTAGTAGGCTATATTGCATGTGAGGATGTTCGAGGTGTAGATTTATAGCCTTTTCTCACAGCACTTGAAATAATTAAACTCATGGCGGATCCAGAATGTTTCAAACGACAATCACCAGTGAAAACTGGAGATTCACCAGTTGTAAAACCCAAAAGACTTCGGACTTCGGAGTGGCTAGAGATAAAAAAAAAGAGACTGCAACCGGCCCATGCGAGAACCAGGATAAACATCTGCAGGGCTTTTGAAAGATGGCGTGAACTCCGTGTTTTAAAGGGGTTCAAAACGGACGCAGAGACGGCTTATTTTTGCTAGACAGGTTAGACAGTTCAATAGTTCAATTACATAACAGTAGCGCACTTGATCGCTTAATTTACACAGATACAGAGTTTCCTTTATTGTGCCTTTCTCGTTTTGCCATTATGGTAAAATTGAATTATTTTGTGCTAGCTATGAGAGGGAGCAATTCACCTCTACTCCAAGAAAATCAAACCCGCCTCCTCCGTTGTCAAGTATTGGATCTGAATCAGATTGTTAAAGTGAAAATTTCCCTGACGTAAGATGTTTATATTATGTTATATTATAAACATTGGATTCATCCGCGCTGTTTCATGCCGATGTACAACCCACGTAAACTTGATAATTCCGCAAATAACTGCAATTGCAGATTTCTTACAGAGATGGCGACAGAGGAAAAACTACGGACTGCAGCTTTAAATTAAATAGTCCCCCTGTAGACTATAATTTTATCCCTTAAAACTCACCAAAATGACATTTAAAAAATTTCTGTTGAAAAAAAAAATTATTCATGCCTTAAATTCATTTCATTTATCTCTTAATTCCTTTTAAAACCATTTTAATTTCCCTTGCTTTTATTTTGTGTTTATTTTCTAAGCAAAGCACTTTAAATTGCTATTGTGTATGAAATGTGCTATATAAATAAACTTGCCTTGCCTTAAAATAGCTTGAATGTAGTAACTCGGCACCCTTGCCTCATTAATAAATCTTAATAAAACTTAAATTATAATATTCACAATGCACTAATATTTTTCACCTGATAAATGCAATGCAAGTCGCTTTATGTAAATATTAGGATTACAAGTCTGCTAAATGCATATTTAAAAAAATATGCAAAAGTAAAAAACGACGTGTAAAAAAACGTGTCATGTGAGATTTGTCTTGGAGTGAGTTTCCACCAAAAGCTCACAGCTTTCTCAGAAAGAGTCAGATCTGATGAACTCAAACAGAGAAACTGTCTGAAACGGCGAGACTTCTTTCCTCGATATGCAGAGAGATGTGAGCAGATTTTTATTTAGACTTTAATATATCAGCCTGCATTATTGATGGGTTTAAAGGGGGCAAGATTAAATATAAAGCACAGCAGCAGTGAACCGAGTCTAGAATACAGGGCAGTAAAATACTCGTGATCCTGAACACACACTTCACCCAGCATTGTACCAATGCACTTTACATTCACACCATTGACGGATGCGTTCATCTCAAGCGATGCATTGCATTCAAGGCATTTATTCTGCAAGTTTGTGTATCGACAGACTTTAACATTGAAACGGTGTTCTCAGGCATAACTGTAAAGCAGAGAACATAAAATCACCTTGACAATGAGGAAAACGCTCAAAGCACTCGCAGCAAACACAAACAGGTGACGTAGTGGCGGCAATAAAAAAAATAAAGAATTGTTGAAACGAGAAGCATTCTGGACTTATAAACTTGAATAATGGAATGAATAAGGAACTAGATCTTTGTTTATCTATAATGATTCAAAATAATGATGAAAAATTATATATGCACACACATACATATATATGTATGTATGTATGTATGTATGTATGTATGTATGCATGTATGCATGTATGCATGTATGCATGCATATATATATATATATATATATTAGAGGTGGGCATAGATTAATTTTTTTAATATATAAAAAAAAATGTATATATGTGTGTGTATATGTATGTATATGTATGTGTATGTATGTGTGTAAATATTTATTTATAATAGGAATAATTCATTAATATCTAAATACCATTATGGCATTTTCAGAAAAAAAAATTAAAATGATTGTTGCAGAAATAAATGCAAAATCCAATTATGAGACACACACACACTCTGATACACAAACACACACATTTATACATACATCAAACATTTGAAGTGGATCAAAAAATTACATTAAAGTTGTCCAAAGACAAGAACAGGTAGTGTTCAAAATTCACGTATAACTTTGATGAAAGGTTTTGATCCACTTTTTTTGTACTTTTATCTGCAAATACAAGTGAAAAGCTCTTGCTGTCGAGCCCTGAATCCAGGGTTATTAACTAATGAGACTCACCATAAATGAGCACCACAGACTCTTCGATGGCGTGCTGGTAGCTGAACTGCGAGTCCAGAAGAGCTCGGCTGACGAAAGACCCGTAGAACGTGGACTGGTACCAGCCGACGTGAAGATGGTCGATGTTCACGTGCCGGAGACTCCTCATCATCTCCATCTGGTATTGAACTGGAAGAGGCAAAGAGAGAGAGAAAATGAGTTTATATCTGCTTTATGAGAAATGATTGAGCTGGGTAACGAAAAGTTTGACATTTCCAGGGCCGTTCATTAGTCAAAGCGAAAGGCTTTGAGCTGGTGCATCATGGGAGATGCTGGAAGAACAATGGCTGGGTGGGTTCCAGTATCACTTTTCCCCAGTGCACTTTCATTTGACCAAAAGCACTATAACACAGTGACTTCTCAACATTGTGTGACGAATTAGAGAGCTCCCTGTCATTATAACGCACCTATATCAAGATACTAGGCACAGATATGATAAAAATGTAACAAATTATTATTGGATGACATGTATAAAGCATAGACAACATGCAATTTAAAAGGCAGAATAACTATTTATTCGGATTATAAAGGAAGCAAGAAGAAAAAGCATAACATTTAAAAAAAAGCATATTTGTATTAGATTAAACTAAGATTAAAAATTAAATGTTTTTTAAGTTGTGCTTAAATTGTATGCAGTGTTTAAAAGCAGAAACAACGCTCTTATCTCAATTAAAGTGCTCACACAAATACAAAGTGTGTTACTTGAACTTTAAAAGTTGCTAAAATAATTTCTAGGTTTATTAAATTGTGTTATGCAGATGCTTGCTTTAAACTGAGCGTCACACGGAGGCGTTTCATTCCTGAATGAATGAGTTGAATGAATGACTCAGTGACTCATTAAGAGAGTCAAATGCTTAGTTTCTGAATTAATCAGCCGTTTGAATGAATCGATTGAAACTCAATGACTCCCTCATAAACAGTGACTTGCTGCCACCTACTGGCGGTTTTAATTTCACACATAAAGTATAATTTCAAAATATCTACATTTTATGTTTAAAACATCAAAACATTATGAAAATGCTGGTTAACCTTAAAGCCACTTTAGACGCAGATTCTGTGTTTCCTCTACAGCGCAAAGATGAATTTTGATGATGTCGATTTCATTTGAATAACATCACTATTATGTCTTATTTTTTTTAGAATTTATTGATTAAACGTAAGAATTTGACTCAGAAGATGGTGCATACATTTATTTGGTTAAAAAAAAGCCTTATAAAAGGTAAAAATGCCCATAAAAGATTTGTCACTGCTGTGAACTGACCACCACACAAAATATTGAGAACTTCAGTAGTCAGCTGTTCACAGCAGTCCTAAATCTGACAAGATACCAACACAGTCATCAAAACATCATCTAATTTTTGTTATCAATAAAATCCCAGAAAATAGAGATATAATTGTCAATACCGCACACCACCTACGAAAACTACATCCTAATCCGATAAGCCTAGAGGCAAATTTTAGGTGCGCTGTCTGTAAAAACACAAGTCAAGTTTGCAGGAGTGATCCGGCACAGCCAGACAGAAGAAAAGAGAAACGAAGGGCAGCAGATTATGAGGAGAGATGTCAAGTCTGCAGAATGCCAGGTGAAAAGGGGACAGCGTGAACTTTAACAAGGATTTACACAGGGACAGCTCACTTTCAGATGGAGAGGAGAGAAGCAGAACACACAAGACCGACTGCTTATAAATAAACCCAAGGTAATGTGTAGTGCACACTCCAGGAGACAGCGCTAAAGACACTGGGATTCTCTCCGAGGAACTCGAGTCAAACACATTCACTGGGGAAAGTTTAATTGCCTGTGCCAAGCTTTTCCGGTGGGATAGAGAAGCGTGGGATGACTCGAGGAACGTCGGGATCCTGACATGCTGTCGCCACTCGTGACTGTACGGGATTACAGCTACACCGGATGAAAGCAGGAAAGAATCAATCCTCATCAGGGCTCTAGAGTGCGACCAATTTGGTCGCATGTGCGACCAAATTTTGTAAGTGTGCGACTAACATTTTTCCTAGGTCGCACCGGTGCACCTAACGTCCTCGCATCCGCTGCCTCTGCACGAACGTTTGTTGGCGTTTGTTCTCCTTTGACGGAACTCGCACTCTTCTCTCACGCGATGCCTCAACTCGCACAACACGACAGCCCTGCTTAATGAGTGACGACGGAGGACAGAATTAAACATTCAAACGTAGCCTGGTTACACTTAAGGTCTGTTATATTAGTCTGATTTTATTGAATTTCGGCTTCCAAAGATTATAAAAAATAATATATTGAGGTAAAACCATTAAAAACTAACTACGCGCAACTTCTTCCCTTCGCAGCATTACGCTGTCATTTCTCCCTAAAACTCAGAATCAGCACGATCGGTGATTGTTGTAAATGCAGTCTAGCTACTGTTGCTAAATTGCGGGACGCGTTTAATAATTGAAAGAGCTATTAAAAAACACAAAAATCTGCGCAATAGATGTTGTTCGCATGGCGGCGCGCGCTCCGAAACAGACCGAGACAAGCAAATTATACTTTCGGTTTCATGTGCAGATTGTGCGCGTCTAAACGATCAATTGTACACAAAGGCGTGTCAAAATTACCGGCTTTGAGATTCACTAAAAACAATTTATGTCTTAAATGGACGTAGTTATGGAAATGGTTGGGAGAATATGGTGCATCAGTAGCCTATTAGATCTGCACCCGGTCTTAAAGGGGCCGCAGTCTAATAAACATTTTGACGATCGCGCCATTACTGCAAATCAAACAACAAGAGAAAAATCACTCACAGCTCTTGAAAGAATAACTTCAGCTTTAATAAGCATTAATCTATTTATGATAAATTTTACAGTGTTATTTTACATTTTATTACTTTATTAGATTTCTTTTTAGACCATACCTGAACAGTAGTAGGTCTTCCTGAAATTAAAGCACTGTAGGCCTATATGAAGTGTATCTTTGTTTAATTGTTTATCTTTTGTTTATCTATTGTTTATCTTTGTTTATTACATATAAAACAAAAAGAACCATAAGAATACAGTTAAAGTACTGTATCGATAAGCAGTATCGGTAAGAGTAGGAATACCGTTAATAATTGTGCTTCAAAAAATAAATAAAAGTTTTTACCTACACCTTGTTTAAATTCATTTACATAATATATGTGAATGTGTATAGAGCGTGATAAAAAGGTGACCTTAAAATTGTGGCGTTAAAGGTGATACAGCCGAGGAAAAATTTGGGTGCACCCAAATTTTGTGCTGGTGCACCTAAATAAAAAAGTTAGGCGCACCAGTGCAACCAAAGCAAAAAGTTAGTCTGGAGCCCTGCTCATGGAAATTGCCTTGAAGAGGCTAAAGTTGGAGCATTGGGTTTTTCTCTGGATTGAGGATGGGCCTGAAACACACTTCATTCAACAATACTTCCTTGTTGAACGCAATTATGTAAGCCGCTGTGCTTTAATGGTTGTAACAAACCTCAGAACTCGATAGAGTTAGTGAACTTGGCCAGTTGATAATACCTAGAATATTAAAATCGCCTGCTGGCGGAAGATGCTTCTCCTATTTAGCACCTAAACTTTGGAACAGTCTCGTAACATTGTCCGGGAAGCAGACACACTCTGTCAGTTTAAATCTAGACTAAAAACGCATCTCTTTTACCTGGCATTCACATAGAACATTATACATTTCTAATATTCAAATCAGTTAAATGATTATTAGGCTGCATAGATTAGGTCAGCCGGAACCAGGAACACTTCCCATAAATCCTGATGTACTCGTTACATCATAAGAAGAATGGCGTCTACGCTAATAGTCTCTTTGTTTATTCCGAGGTTTACTGAAGTCAGCCGGATCCAGGCCGTATCCAGATAAGATGGAGGACCTGCGCCTGGACACGACCACAACACCTAATGTAGTCAGCCGGATCCGGGCCATATTCAGATAAGATGGAGGACCTGCGCCTGGACACGTCCACAACGCATGATGTAGTCAGCCGGATCCGGGCCACATCCAGATAAGATGGAGGACCTGCGCCTGGACACGTCCACAACGTATGATGTAGTCAGCCGGATACGGGCCATATCCAGATAAGATGGAGGACCTGCGCCTGGACACATCCACAACACAATGTAGTCAGTCGGATCCAGGCCGTATCCAGATAAGATGGAGGACCTGTGCCTGGACACATCCACAACACAATGTAGTCAGTCGGATCCAGGCCGTATCCAGATAAGACGGAGGACCTGTGCCTGGACACATCCACAACACAATGTAGTCAGTCGGATCCGGGCCATATCCAGATAAGATGGAGGACCTGCGCCTGGACACGTCCACAACGCATGGATGTAGTCAGCCAGATCCGAGCCGTATCTAGATCAGATGGAGGACCTGCGCCTGGACACGTCCACAACGCATGGATGTAGTCAGCCAGATCCGAGCCGTATCTAGATCAGATGGAGGACCTGCGCCTGGACACGTCCACAACGCATGGATGTAGTCGGCCGGATCCGAGCCGTATCTAGATTAGATGGAGGACCTGCGCCTGGACACGTCCACAACGCATGGATGTAGTCAGCCAGATCCGAGCCGTATCTAGATCAGATGGAGGATCTGCGCCTGGACACGTCCACAACGCATGGATGTAGTCAGCCAGATCCGAGCCGTATCTAGATCAGATGGAGGACCTGCGCCTGGACACGTCCACAACGCATGGATGTAGTCGGCCGGATCCGAGCCGTATCTAGATTAGATGGAGGACCTGCGCCTGGACACGTCCACAACGCATGGATGTAGTCGGATCCGAGCCGTATCCAGATCAGATGGAGGACCTGCGCCTGGACACGTCCACAACACAATGTAGTCAGCCGGATCCGGGCCATATCCAGATAAGAGGGAGGACCTGCGCCTGGACACGTCCACAACGTATGATGTAGTCAGCCGGATCCGGGCCATATCCAGATCAGATAGAGGACATGCGCCTGGACACGTCCACAACGCATGGATGTAGTCGGCCGGATCCGAGCCGTATCTAGATTAGATGGAGGACCTGCGCCTGGACACGTCCACAACGCATGGATGTAGTCGGATCCGAGCCGTATCCAGATCAGATGGAGGACCTGCGCCTGGACACGTCCACAACGCATGGATGTAGTCAGCCGGATCCAGATCAGATGGTGGACCTGCACCTGGACACGTCCACAACGCATGATGTAGTCAGCCAGATTCGGGCCATATCCAGATAAGATGGAGGATCTGCGCCTGGACATGTCCACAACGCATGATGTAGTCAGCCGGATCCGGGCCATATCCAGATCAGATAGAGGACCTGCGCCTGGACACGTCCACAACGCATGTAGTCAGCCGGATCCGAGCCGGATCTAGATCAGATGGAGGACCTGCGCCTAGACACGTCCACAACGCATGTAGTCAGCCGGATCCGAGCCGGATCTAGATCAGATGGAGGACCTGCGCCTGGACACATCCACAACGCATGTAGTCAGCCGGATCCGAGCCGGATCTAGATCAGATGGAGGACCTGCGCCTGGACACATCCACAACGCATGTAGTCAGCCGGATCCGAGCCGGATCCAGATCAGATGGAGGACCTGCGCCTGGACACGTCCACAATGCATGATGTAGTCAGCCGGATCCGGGCCATATCCAGATGGTGGACCTGCGCCTAGACACGTCCACAATGCATTATGTAGTCAGCCGGATCCGGGCCATATCCAGATCAGATGGTGGACCTGCGCCTGGACACATCCACAACGCATGTAGTCAGCCGGATCCGAGCCGGATCCAGATCAGATGGAGGACCTGCGCCTGGACACGTCCACAATGCATGATGTAGTCAGCCGGATCCGGGCCATATCCAGATGGTGGACCTGCGCCTAGACACGTCCACAATGCATTATGTAGTCAGCCGGATCCGGGCCATATCCAGATCAGATGGTGGACCTGCGCCTAGACACGTCCACAATGCATTATGTAGTCAGCCGGATCCTTGCCGTATCCAGATAAGATGGTGAACGCATCCCTGAAGTGCCAGCCTCATCAGCCCTATGAAGGCCTCATCGACACGACAACCATCGGCACTGACCGGCGTGACTCCGATCTTCAACCAGATGGAACTGGATGATATTGTGATTGTTCCAAACCAATCTGACTTCTGACCTGTAATGCCTGAATCATAATCACACACTGTTCGCTCGTTGGCCAGAGGAGAAATGAGCGACTGAGTCTGGGTTTTCCCAAGGTTTTTTCCTCCCTTCTGTCACTGATGGAGTTTTGGTTCCTTGCCACTGTCGCCTTGGCTTTTGGCTTGCTTAGTTGGGGACATTTAATATTCAACAATATTACTGATCTGCCTTAAGGTGAATGATGCAATTTTCTTCTAGAAACAAACTTTGTTGTATTCATTTTCCTGTTATCACTGTGAAGCTGCTTTGATACAATCTGTGTTGTAAAAAGCGCTATACAAATAAAGGTGACTTGACTAGACAAAATAACATCCATGTTGAAAAGCAACACTTACTTGCATACAGACATTTCAAAATGCAACAACAAAGAACATGCTTGCATATAGAAGTATTACATTCAACAGCAGTGTTTTTACAGTCTTGAGGAAGAACGGCCTTCGGAAACACAAAACAAAATAATCCAAAAGACACAAAACTATTAATCAGGATCGGATGAATCAGTCTCAACAGGTGTGTGTCTCAGGCCCTCTTGACCTCTCTACGGTATTACATCCACAGACACAATATTTCACCAAATAAACAAACTCTCATCAAATATCAAGAGGATTAGGCCTCGATCACAGTGTGTGCATGTGCAAAGGACAAACTCAAGTCTAAAATTGGTCTTGGCTAAATAATAAAAAGCATCAGATGAGATCCGTTAACTATAATATCTCCCAGAGGAGACTGAAGCGGTTGACGAACTCAATCTCACGTGTGCAGGAAAGCATATGCACTGATAAAGATGAGTCTGTGGTGAAGTCAATTCTACAGAAAAAACTAAATGTAATTTCTACATGAAAAAGGTAGTTCAGGCAAGAATAAAAAAACAAATAAAGGTAAATCCTATATTACTACTCAATTCAAGCTTGCAGAAATTAAAGCGTAAATCTCAAATGATATAAAGTTAAGTAAAACCTACTCAACTTTTCTAATACTGGTGTTCCCATCATGCACTGGGGCATGAATTATTAATAAAGGTGGATATCACACATTCATACTCAAAAACAATCTATCAAATGTTACCATCGCTGTATATTGTGTAACAAGAATTGATGTCTCCGTGTTCAAATGCTACTTTAATATAGATACAGTATGGAATCTATACAATATCTATTGTATTTACTTAGATAATATAATAGATATTCTTCTAAGTAAAGCATACACTTTAAAAGTGTGGATTAATTCAGTGTTATATTGTTTGAGTAAAAAATGTAATTGTAAAATGTACTTAGTTAAGTAGAAGCTAATTTAATTTCACATATAGAATTAATTAAATAAATATAATTAAGTAAAATTTACTTTAATCCTACTAACAATATGTGCCATTTATATTTTATTTTGAGTTATTTAATATATTATATTTATATTTATTTTAGGATTTATCACTTTTATTACTATTATACAATATTTTACAATAATATCTTCTATTATTTATTTTAGGAGTTATCATTAGTAGTAATAGTATCAGTAGTATTGAATACTATAAGCTATTTATATTTATGTTAGGAATTATTATTATTATTGAATAATATATGCCATTTATCTTTATTGTAGGAATTATTACTATTAAATAATATGACAATTTCATTTATTGTAGGAATTATTGTCTTATTACTATTATTAAATATTCCACCAATCACACGTAACGGCGCACTGGCGAAACCTTTTCTTTTGCTATCGGCATCTTACATACCGGGCGCCCGGATCGGTCCCAGAGCTGCGAGCGTGGAATACACCGAGCACAAGCGTTTGCTTTGGCATATTCAAGCGTGCCTATCAGGCCTAACAACTAAACTCATCAGCGCTCGCTCCTGACAGGCGATGCTGAATATGAATGAGACCCCGAGATGTAATTTGTTCCTAAACTCTTGGTTGGCTTCCTCTGAGCGAATGCACGAGGGGGCGACGTTTTAAAGAACTAAATTGAAGCCAAACAAGCGATTCAAATCTTCAAGCCCCAAAACAAACACTCTCAAGGCCCCGCTTCCAGTGAAAAACCAGCTCTGCCACAGTAAACAACCCCACAGTGCTGTAACAGCGGATGGGTATGAGGCAATACATTCAGCCGAGATGCAATTTGCATTCCTATGGAAGCCTCACGATGACACTTCCCTTCGTATCAAACCCTCTAAAAATACCCCTCTTAAATGAGACGAGGACCTTTACGCAATTTTTACAATAGCCACCAGATGATGAAACATCACAACAATCAGCAACAATGGCTTTTACATCTACAGCAGAACATTCAATGGTTTTTTGGGGGGAAAATATAATAATATATATAATAATATAATGTGTGATGCAAATGCTAAATATCAGTCGTTGGTTACAAAACCTTTGCATTAAAAGGGTTAAACACCGCAACCAGGGTCTGAAGTTAAGTTTTTCACTCACCGGCCTATTTTGGCTACTAAATTAAGTGACTGGCCATTCAGAACTTCTACTGGCCGAGCAAGTGTGTGTGTGAGTGTGTGTGTGTGTGTGTGTGTGTGTGTGTGTGTGTGTGTGTGTGTGTGTGTGTGTGTGTGTGTGTGTGTGTGTGAGAGTGTCAGAGTGTGTGTGTGTGTGTGTGTGTGTGTGAGTGTGAGTGTGAGAGTGTGTGAGTGTGTGTGTGAGAGTGTGTGTGAGTGTGAGTGCGTGTGAGTATACACACGCACACATACACACAAACAAAGTAGTCAACATTTGAAGTGGATCCAAAAAGTTCATCAAAGTTGTTGTCCTAAGACAAGAACGGATATTGTTCAAAATTCATGTATAACTGATGAAAAGTTCTGATCCACTCCAAATGTTTCTCTCTCTCTATGTGTATGTGAGTGTGTGTGAGTGAGTGAGTGAGTGAGTGAGTGAGTGAGTGAGTGAGTGAGTGAGTGAGTGAGTGAGTGAGTGAGTGAGTGAGTGAGTGAGTGAGTGAGTGAGTGAGTGAGTGAGTGAGTGAGTGAGTGAGTGAGTGAGTGAGTGAGTGAGTGAGTGAGTGAGTGAGTGAGTGAGTGAGTGAGTGAGTGAGTGAGTGAGTGAGTGGTGTAAGTGTGTGAGTGTGTGTGTGTGGTGTAAGTGTGTGAGTGTGAGTGTGAGTGAGTGTGAGTGAGTGTGAGTGAGTGTGTGTGTGTGGTAGGGCTTGCATAGACTAGTCGAGTAGTCGATAGATCGACTACTTCAACCACTAGTCGACGCTGTCGGAAACAATCGACTACTCGAGCGTCCATTAACCATAAATGAATTAAAAATGGCGAACGTCACCAACAGACACCACACGTCAGATGTGTGGAAGTATTTCATCAAGGATGACAAAAATATTGTAATTGACCAACTCTGCAAGAGGCCGTTCACATATTGCGTCTAAAAACGTGTGGAAAGCGCGCGCGGCCGTGCCGCTGTCTCCTACAAGCGCTCGCGCTCCCGCGGCGTCTGTCGTTGCTATGCAAACAAACTGCGCTCTCCATGATGACGACGAAGAAGTATCATTCCGCAAAGGATTCATTGATTTCTAGCCCTTGCATTAGCTTTACTACTAGATATATTTCTGGAGATGAGAAGAAAAAACCCGCTTGGAAAAACTAGTGCACCATGTTGCTTTCATTATGAGCGCGCGCCTACATTTGAAATGACGACCTTGAGCGCGGAAAAGACGTGATGTGAACGGCCCCTAGAAGCAGACGTCTGAAATGAAAGGCAAGAACGGCCATTTATTTGGCTATAGACTGTTACATGAAAATTTAAAAATGAAATGTCATAATTATAATGTTTTGAGAGTTTACTTATGTAATTGTTGCATTAGGCTATGAATTAATAAATGTTTATTGATAAGATCTAGCTATTTCATGTCTTTTCATTTACAGTAGCATGAACCACGAGTAGTCGAGTAACTCGAGTATTGTTTTGATAAGAAATCGACTAGCAGAAATCAGTAGTCGTGCAACCCCTAGTGTGTGGTGTAAGTGTGTGAGAGTGTGTGTGTGCGTGAGTGTGAGTGTGTGTGTGTGTGTGTGTGTGAGTGAGTGAGTGAGTGTGTGTGTGTGTGAGTGAGTGAGTGAGTGAGTGTGTGAGTGAGTGAGTGAGTGAGTGTGTGTGTGTGTGTGTGCGAGTGCGTGAGTGAGTGAGTTCTTTCATCCTCATCACCAAAAATGTGTTTTAGGTGCACATATCAAAAGTGCAAAGAACAAATGCTTTTTAATCTTCACTATTGCTTCAATGCAAATAAACAAGCGCGCCGTTATTTGTTGTGTAGTGATGTGTGTGTTCAAGTAAGCCAGATATGAGCAGATTCTGTGCAATACACTGTATCTAATACATCATTATGACTTATGAGTCGCGTATTTGCGCTAAATTTGGACAGATTTGGCTACACGAATTTCCCCAACTTCCCCAAACATAACCCGCCAAATTGGCTCGTGATTTGTCAGCGTTACCCGCCAATGTTGATTTCAAACCCTGATCGCAACAATTAACACAATGGGTGGGGGGGGGGTAATATTGCATACCATATAACAATGGTTATATGCAAATGCAAGGATGCAAATGCTAAATATCAGTCGTCGGTTCCAAAACAAACATGCAAAGGTGTCCCTTTACATAAATGCCGTTTGAAGAAGACGATGACTCGCTCCCTTGATCTTCACAGAAAGCTGAAGAGAGCCGGGAGAGAGCAAGGAGAGCTGGGATTGCAGAGCATTGCGTCCCATTGTTGTGACAACTAAGGGTTTTCACAGAGGCTGTATCATTCAAAGGCTTTTGTGCACAACTGGCACTCGAGGGTCAAACCCCACCCGACCTGAGTTACTCAGAGTTACGCCATCACAGAAAGAAACATTACTTTCATGAAACCCTGGGTTGTGCTGTCAAACCTCGAGTGTGAAACACAAGCCGAGTGGGAGGCGAAGACGTCATTACCTGGACAAACGCTGACATTGGATTTATGCCAGAAAATTCTTCCCCTGACGAAATCCACCATTAGTCCAACACGGTCCTTCTATGCAGAGTGACACAGGTAATAAGAGCTCGTGTCAGGCGGGAGAATAATTTATTGCCTTTCTTTAGACCCGATTTCTTAGTGTCAGGGCAAACCATGAATTCAGTTTGGCAAACAGGCCCGTCAAACATGAGAGCAATAACTGGCGTCTAGAATTGCACGCTTTCACATCCAGCACTTCTCGGGTCATGTTCCGCTCAGGCACACGTTGTAATTCATCAAGGCACGGAGTTGCAAATGGATTGCTTATTATTGGCCAGGCCTGATAGACTTGAGCCGTAGGCCAGAAGACATGAAGTATAATGCCAGCGCAATTTCATTCCAGACTCTTTTCCGCACGTCCATTAACAGGCTGGCGATGCCAAACAGAAACGGCACACGAAAGCGAACATCAAGGGCATGTTTTGAGGCGCAGGTCCATCTGTAATGTTCTCGCACACTTTAAACACTCACGACACGCTTCTGATTTACGAGCGATTCGCAGTAGTGCAAGAACTGGCCGAGGGAAAGATGTTCCTGATCATGTAAGATAGGAGACGTTTAACGTTCGAATCCTTGGGGAATTTGCATAGATGGTGGATTGCAGGCACTAAAATAAGCAATAACCAAACTTAATGTTTGGGTTCAATAATATTGATCCAAGGTTAAGAGGAAATGAGTTAAATGGAAAATATATGACTTGGAAAACTAATAAAATAACAGTAAATTCTGTAAAATGAAATTCCAGGACTTTAAGCACTACTTTTTTGGATTTCAAGGACTACAATCAGGACTTATCAAACAATATCTATTTTATTTGTTTGTTTTTTTAACTCAAATTACATAAATATGGTCTCTGATGTTTCACTTCATAGAGATCAATCCACTGAGCAGCGCTGTCAGACATGGGAAATATCCCCTTTACCATTGAAAGGATACTATGACTTATTCAAAATGATTTTTTCCATGAAGATATGATTGATCTGAAGAATGAAAGTTGTATTATATACTTTTTGTAAACTTACTATCATGCTCATAGCCATGCGAAATAGCTCTATACCTCAGAAGTAGGAATGTACCGATATGAAAATTGACCGATAACCGATAATTCTTTATATCTGAAAGCCGATAACCGACATATTGGCCGATAAATCTAAATCCAAGTTTTTATATAATTTTTAAGAGCCTGATAACAAAAACAAAAGTCTCATCATTAAGAGCCATGTCCTAAACACACAATTATAATGTTCTCATGATCATTTTATGTAGCCGATATGACAGATTTGCGCTGCACGTGTTGCACTGAACTGTATTTTCCTTTTTGAAGTGATTCCAATCATATTTCAAGCAATTCAGAACCATCATGTTGAACAGTGCGCATCTGAAGCGTCTCAGCTTAAGGAAATAATACATTATTTATCGGCTTTAATATATCGGCCAAATTTTCTTATCAGGCCGATAACCATAACACTAAAACTGAACATATATCGTCCGATACCGATATGGTGGCCGATATATCGTGCATCCCTACTCAGAAGGGATGCAGCGATCATTTTGTGTGAAAAGGTTGTGTTTTTCACACACAAAAAAAGTGAAATATTTTCAATAATTCAAGCACTTTTCAAAAACTTCTTCAAAAATATGGTTTCAAGGGTTTTCCAGGACTTAAATTTTAAAAAGTCAAATTCAAGCACTTGTACGAAACCTGAAATAAATGACTTAAGGCGACACGTTTCTGATTTATGAGCAATTCGCAGTAGTGCAAGAACCGGCCGAGAGAAAGATGTTCCTGATCATGTTAGATTCCTTGGGGAATCAGCATGGATGGTTGATTACAGGCACTAAAATAAGCAATAACCTGTTTGGGTTCAATAATATTGATCCAAGGTTTTAAAAAAAATGGTCTAAATGGAAAATATGACGTAAAAAAAAAGAAAAAAAAAACATTTCATTTTCTTCAACATGTCAATGTATTTTGAGTAAATCAGCCTTTCTTTTAAACCAACTGTTCAGAAATTTCACACCAACATTGATTCTGATTAAAGCTACTAAAGTTCTGAGTCAAAAGCAGTGAATGATTTTCTCTGTTTTTATGTTTTAACATCAAAGGGATAGTTTCCCCATGTTATTTACATGTTATATGTTTGTTATTTACTCCCTCAAGTTGTTTTAAACTCGAAGTTTCTTTCTTCAGTTGAAAAGTTATTTTGCGCAATGTGGGTAACCAGACAGTTGCTGGTCCCCACTGACTTCCATTATAGTATATTTTTTCCCACTGTGGAAGTCAATGGGGACCAGCAACTGTCTGGTTACCCACATTGTGCAAAATATCGTCTTTTGTGTTCAGCACAAGAAAGAAATGTATACAGGTTTGGAACAGAAATTAAAAAAAGAAAAGAAATTATGGCATGAAGCCAGATATTTTCTAATAACTCATTTACAATGGTATTGCATTGCATTGATGTTATTGTATTGTTCCCAATACAAGAAAGTTTTCCATTCATGACGGTGCACACAAGATTAACAACCACTACGAACAGCTTCATCTACAACATAGCTGAAGATTCATGCCTCAAATAACCAGAGAGCCACAGAGACGATTAGACAAATTACAGCCCGACAAGTCAAACCAGAACCTCCAAGGCTAATCATCATGGATTCCAACTTCATTTTTCCTCCCAATGAACCCTGAAAATGAGCCACAACCAAACCGAAAGACAATGCCACGGCTCCTCCAGGCCACAGCGGTGACAATCAAACAGATCGAGATCTGCATTATACATGCGTCTCAGCTTTCCAAAGCTGCAATTCTCTAATTTGCAACGGCTGTGCGTGATGGGACTGCAAAATGGCCCATCCAAACCGCCAGCTTTAAACCCAAAAATAAATAAATATTATAAACCAGATGATTTGAAACCACAACTGTGCACGTTCAACCCACAAAGGTCAACACCGGAACCTTTGACACACACCATTCTTCCATTTGGAGTAACAAAATGTCTCCCGTCGGGGCAATCGACTGCGTCACTAATTCTGAAAATCACTAAATCTGCCAAGCCCAACACCAGATGCAGAACTGGATTTTGGTTCATTAAGCACAAACCATGGTGAGAATTAATACGAGAGCAGGCCAACAGCATTACCTCACTCTAGAGCCTTGTGGGCATTAGTCAGGGTAAACACCATATTTAATTTAACGTAAATGACACGGGCTTTGGCGTCAAGCTTTTAGACAGCAAAAAATTCAAGGTTGTGCAAGATTCAGGATTGAAGAACTGGCTCTTGCTCAATTCATCAGCGTGATGTTGAATTGAATTGGTGACAGAAAGTTAAATTAGAAACTGAACGCACTGGAAAGGGAATTTACTGAACTTCAACTCAGGTAATGCATTCTGTGAGAAAGCGTTTTTCCATCCGAGCCAACTTATTAAATTATGAAATTTTAAACTTGCCTACAACCCTTCAAGACTTTTCAAACCTTTCAAAAGAACTTTTCAAAAACTTTGCTTTTTCTAGTTCAAAATAGGGTTTTGAATTCATGTTTGTTTTTTAAGAATGTCCATTATAATTTTATTTTATTACATTTAAACAAACTGCATTCAAATAAACGCTGCTAACTCTGGTATTAAAAAGGCATTATCACTTTAATACCTCAGTTTTTAAATCCCCCACCACGAGCATTTTTAAGTCAATAAAGAGTAAGTATGACTCTTAAAGTCCCCCTGTGGTGAAAATCCAGCTTTTAATGTTGTTTATGTGGTGTTTTTAATGTGCTTTAAGACAAACCATGTGTAAACTCATAAGTCGACAGCATTGCTGAGTATTTCCTCCTTAAAACTGCAGTGAACCAAAGACAGTCTCAAAAACACGCTTTGAAATCGCTGGTGTTTCTGACGTCACAAACTACCTTGTAACCAATCGGATCAACGTATGATCGTCAACCACTCGTGAGTGAGTGGAGGCGGGGATAATTTGCATATTCATAGAACCACGCATACTAAATCAGGGAAGGGTGTCAAGTTACATACAAGCTATTTTAAGGCATAAAGAAATTTTCTTCAAGGAAAAAACACTTAAATATGTAATTTTAGTGATCAAAGATGAGTTTTAAGGGATAATATGATTGACTACAGGGAGACTTTTGGTTCCATTGTTTTGTCCTGTCTAGTAAAACAAAAAACAGTGGTCTTTTATAAATTCCCATGTCCATTCAGGGTTAGATGAACCCACAACCAGCCTAAAAACCAATTAGTAGTATTTGAAAAGTAATTTTGCGCATCTTTAACTAAGTGGATTTAGATGTGGATCGGATTCAACAGTCGGTGGGAAAGTTTATAAAGCACATTCTTCATTGAGACGCCAGCAAGGCTGCATGGAAAACCTCAGAAAGCGAGCGAGCCAGTGAAGAGAATCCCACAGGAATAACGAGGTGCGCTCACAAAGCTAGAGAAGCAAAAGGAGGGGCGAAGAAGCACAACAGCTTGAATGATGGGATGTATTTGTCAAATGAAGGGTTGCTTTGGTCGAATCTTGTCCCATTAGAGGCACAAGATATTGACTTGTATAAACCAGCCTGATGTTTATTTTCCCCTCTGCTTTTCCGCAGCGCTGCGTATAAGGGTGTCAGGCACACACAGGGCTCTCTTAACTAAGATTAATTGCAGCTAATCTGCGATGCCCGGTGGAACAGAACAAAGCGAGCCTCAGATCCTATTATGCTGCCGCTCGCGAGGAGAAAATGAGCCGGCCGACGACGGACGAGATGAGGGAGCTCGATGTGGTGTTTGCTTCCAGTCACACATGCATCTGTCAAGACGACGGCAAGAAAACACGTGCGCCGGTGCATCATGATGACATTCCCGTCGCATTTCACACAATCCCTATCGCTGGCTAAGCCTAGAAAGGAGAACAGAAGGAAAATAGATGTTTGCACTTTCCAAACGCCATCCTTGTGCACATCTGCAGATGATTTCATATTTTTAAGTCAATACAGAATTAGCATGAGTCCCCCTGAGGGGATACTCCAGCTTTTAATGTTGTTTATGTGTCTATGTGGTGTTATTAATCTGCTTTAAGACAAACCATGAGTAAATTCATAAGTCGACAGCATTGCTGAGTATTTCCTCCTTAAAACTACAGTGAACCAAAGACAGTCTCAAAAACACGCTTTGAAATCGCTGGTGTTTCTGACGTCACAAACTACCTTGTAACCAATCAGATCAATGTGTGATCGTCAACCAGTGGATCTCTGAGCTGAGTGAGTGTGGAGGCGGGGCTCATTTGCATATTCATAGAACCACGCATACTAAATGAGGCAAGGGTGTCGAGTTACATGCAAGATATTTTAAGGCATGAAGAACATTTTTTCAAGGAAAAAACACTTATTACAAACACTTGTTCTACAGAAAGCGTGCCTGGCGAGCCTCTAATTACCTGTAGAAAATTCAATGACAACATCAGAACGAGGACATAAGCAGTGAGAGCTCAGGGATTCGCTCATCCCTCACCAACAAGGTCTTCTTGTTCCTGTTTTCACATCTGCACCAGGACTATATCTTCTCTAGACTCTAGAAGAGGACAAATGCAACAATGAACCACATGGTTCACCATGAACTTCATATTTCATGGCAGTCAATTAAGGGGGAATCCTCTAGGGAGGCGAAACACAATAACTGTTTTACGCAGTGGCTTATGGCAGACGCTGGATGAAATATGGCCCTCCGGAGATCAGATTATAACCAGCATTACCCAACAGCCAAACACTAGAGCTACTGTCATTGCTTTATATGCTCATATTATCATTTTTATGTTTGGCGTCTTCACGAAAGGAAAAACGAAGACCAATCTGTAATTACTTGAATGGCAGGTTGGATGCTTCAAACAATTAAAAAAAGTTCGTTAACATGAGTTAGGTTTTATGAAAAACATTTTTACAATATCGAACCCGTTAACTGTCACCGTCCCACTAGCGCTCTTTTTTTTATCACCATTTGTCATATAACGTAGTAATTAGCATAAATTATGCATCATTGTAAAGCCTACGAAATCAATTCAAATTGGATGTTGCGTTACCATAGAAATGGTAATAGCAGGCTCCTCCCTTATTGGGCAGTGTCAGGTTTCATATTACAACATTTATTTTAAATACTTCATAATCAAAACAGTTTTCTAATCTTGACAAAATCACATATCGTCAGAAAGTCTCAAGGTTCCATATTTTGTAATAGAAGTGATATTTGGACCGAAATTTATTAATTTGACAGGAGAATGCATCAAGAAAGAAAAAAGCAAAAAAAGAAAGAAAAAAAATAAAGTCTATTTTTTGTATTATGCCTAAAATTTCTCATGGGAACTTCAATTTATGTAATATCAAATTTGGAATACAACTTATGGCTTTGATTTTATAGTAATTTTAGAGAAACCTTTGATTTACAGTAAATTTGCACTTTTAATATCATACTTTCATTTTCTTTAGTACTTTTACTTTGTCTACTTTAAAACAAGACCAAAAATTAAGTCTATTTTCCAAAGCATTCTTGAATTACAACCAGTTAAGTTTGGATATTGCATTTTCATGTTTATTCTCAAAAAGGGGGCTGACAGTAAAGAGGTTAAAGGTAATTTATACAATTGTTCTTCTTTACTTCCTATAAATATGATATACTGGAATAAATGTAAATGCTGTAAAAATTGTTAGTTTCTGATACCTAATGTAATAACCATAAAAAGTTACCAAAAATTAATCATCCAAGCCATTCCAGATTGCCTGGTTTAATTATTATTTATTTTTTGTTGGTTGAAAAAAACAAAGAATTTTTTTTTAATTTAGCAACTTTATTTTGATAGTCCACTTAAGACATTTTACTGACTATAAGTAACTTTAAAACTACATGTCGACTTATTCTACTAACCTGAAATTAAAAGTCTACTAATACTCTAATGAGAGCTAGCAATTAAAACATAAGGTTACACTTTAGACATTCTACTATATCAATATTAAATTTACAAATTAAGTTTTAAAATCTCCCAATGACCAGCAGGATTGATTTATTCAGAACTAAAGCCAGAAGCCCAAACTCACTCTTCCACCGCCTTGCAAACGCTGCCATTTCCTTCTGGAAATGCAATTCAGGCTTGTAGATTAATTAGCCAACGTGATACGATTGTGACATGTCAGTTCACAACCTTTCATAATTTGACAGATGGCGTTTAATTCCGTTGACGTGTTGGCAAAGTGCAACTTCACTCGCTCTGCTGCTGTTCGGCTGGAGCGCTAATCTGGAAAATACTCCGCCTGTCACAACCTTCCCAACCACTGTTTACAACCAATCTTTCAGTCTGCAATGATCCAACTAAAGAAAGCATTGAAATGCTCATGTTAGCATCTCACAATTATACAAATCACAAATGTTCAATGCTACATTTTCCAAACTTATTTGGTTTATACTTGCATCTGGATTCAAGTCAAATTATGACTATCATTCTTCTTGCATAAATGCTATTTAGTTGTTCTTAAGTTGTCATTAAGTCAAACTTTTTTCTTGTCAGTTCTGTAAAATGAATACTAGAGTAAATGTATTAGTTCATAAATAAATAAACGTTATTGCCTGTATCTGAATTTTTGCTACATCTTCCCAAACACACAAGGTTCAAAATGCCTGATTTAATGAATTCTAATGGATTATACAGTCATTTAGGATTAATTGATAATGATTGTTAAAAGTTCATGTTAACCAGAAGTTGCAACCAACTTCAGAATATTCTGAGAGAAATAGAATATTTGACGATAAAATAGAGGGGTGAAACTTGATTAACTTGCACAAATTAATCGTTTACCACAAGACAAAAAATGTGCGCTAACAAAATAAATAGGGTTGATTTTGATTTCATACCGTCTATACAGTAGATAACTTGTTTTATTTAATGCCATGTCAGCATCTAAGGCTATTTTCAAGGCAAAAATTAAATTACAAAAATACAAATATCATATAAATACAATAAAACCAAGCAAACAAACACAAGTCGTCATATTATATATTTTTTTTTAAATTAACATGAAAAAATCCAAAAACCTTTTCAGGCATAATCTTACTAAATAAGTCCTCAAGTTAAATAACTTCATAAGAGCATTCTACTTGTAATAAACCCAGTATAGTCCAATAAATATGTTTAACAGAGAGGGGAATCTTACAACATAGGCTTTTTTCCTTATAGGTGAAGACCAACTCTATGCAGGAGTCAAACTCGTGTGAGCTATACGACATCTGGAGAACACCACTGGATCACATCTAGTTTCAATAGTGATTAAAAGTCTGTTTGAAATTTTCGGGTGAATTTCATATAGCTTATTATTCTTGCACATGTTCCACTCCTCTTGACACTTATCCAATATATACTGATTATTAATAAGTCTCCGTCTTTAATATTATACGTCCCTCCAAAAGCAAATTCTCATGTTGAGTTGATATTTGTATTCACAGAAATTTCCCCAAAAACAAGAAACTCCAATTCTATTCTATTCTATTTTCTAAGATAAAGAAAAAACGTTTTGGGGTTAATTAACTTGCATGAATGAATTGTTTACCACAAGACTAGTAATGTGCACTAACAAAATAAAGAGGCAATTTTGATTACATGCCGTCTTTAATACTATACGTCCCTGTAAAAGTAGATTCTCATGTTGAATTGATAATTCTATTCACATAAATCTCTCAAAAACATGAAACTTTAATTCTAAAGCCCAGGTTTTGCTGTCTGTGGAGAGCGACTTAAGAGTGATTGGAAAACACAGACATCAGTGACACTCGAGACGTGACTTCATGCGTTCGAGCGCTTCTCTTCATCCGACGCTGGAGTCACGACGGCGTGATTCCCGGAAGATACGCACTCGTCACTGTGGCTGATCTTCCAGCACTGGTGATTAATTATGCTTTGAGAGATCGAGGTGCAGAGCAATCCACTAAAACCCTGGACGGGACACATTCAGTGGTGGCATCAGGGACCATTAATAAATCAGGCCATTTAAGTAGAAGATGGGAACAGCGCCAGGGTCACGATGGCGGGCCACGTCCCCTGAGAATCCAAACGGGAAATGGCTCGTGATTCCTCACTGATTAACTTACCCTTAAGGTGCGCATTAGAGCCGAGGTTCAGGAGTCTGACTGGTTTCCCGGCGAAACCTCTACGGGTTTACAATTAAGTTTTGTCAGATTACGGTTGAAAAGTCAAAGTCAAATTTAATTCTTAAGTCGAAGTCCCCCTGTGGTGAAAATCCAGTTTTTTTTAATGTTGTTTATATGTCTAGTGGTGTTTTTAATGTGCTTAAACCATGTGTAAATTCATAAGTCGACAGCATTGCTGAGTATTTCCTCCTTAAAACTGCAGTGAACCAAAGACAGTCTCAAAAACACGCTTTGAAATCGCTGGTGTTTCTGACGTCACACACTACCTTGTAACCAATCAGATCAACGTGTGATCGTCAACCAGTGGATCTCTGAGCTGAGTGAGTGAGTGGAGGCGGGGCTCATTTGCATATTCATAGAACCACGCATACTAAATGAGGCAAGGGTGTCGAGTTACATTCAAGATATTTTAAGGCATGAAGACATTCTTTAAGGAAAAAACGCTTAAATGTGTCATTTTGGTGATCAAAGATGAGTTTTAAAGGATAAAATGATTGACTAGAGGGAGACTTCAAGTTGAGGCACTTTGAAAATGAAAATGGCAGATTGAACTCCCAAGAAAGAAAAAGAAAAGAAAATGTGGTAAAATATGGTAACCACATTAAAAGTAAAAATAACTGACTTGGAACTGCTGAATTATTGAAAATTAGTGCCACTTCAAGTGTCATACCATGACTGGATTACCACCTCATAATTCAACATATTCCATCACCTATTTCCAAGTCCTACATACAGTACCAGTCAAAAGTTTGGAAACGTTACTATTTTTAATGTTTTTGAAAGAAGTCTCTTATGCTCATCAAGCCTGCAGTTAAAAAAAAAATAAAAATAATAATAATAATATTATGAAATATTACAATTTAAAATAATGGTTCTCTTTTTTAATATAATTTAAAATGTAATTTGCAAAATGCAAATGTAAGATGCAAAGCTGAATTTTCATCAGCAAGTACTCCAGTCTTTGGTGTCTTATGATCCTTCAGAAATCATTCTAATATGATGATTTATGATCAATGTTGGAAACAGTTGTGCTGCTTAATATTTTTTTTATAACCTGAGATACTTTTTCCAGGATTATTTGATGAATAAAAAGTTAAAAAGAACTGTATTTATTTAGAATAGAAATCTTTTGTAACAATATACACTACCGTTCAAAAGTTTGGGAACAATAATTTTTTTTTTAAAAAGAAATTAGTACTTTAATTCAACAAGGATGCGTTAAATTGATAAAAGGTGATGGTAACGATTTATATTGTTAGAAATGTTTTTATTTTGAATAAATGCTGTTTTTATGAATAAATGCTGTTAACGTTTTACTCAATGAATCCTGAAAAAAGTATTCCAAAAAAATATATTAAACAGCACAACTGTTTCCATCATTGATAATAACTGAGTATCAAATCATCATATTAGAATGATTTCTGAAGGATCATAAGACACCAAAGACTGGAGTACTTGCTGATGAAAATTCAGCTTTGCATCACAAAAATAAATTACATTTTAAAATATATTAAAAAAGAGAACCATTATTTTAAATTGTAATAATATTTCATAATATTAGTGGGGTTTTTTTTGTTTTTTTTACTGCAGGCTTGATGAGCATAAGAGACTTCTTTCAAAAACATTAAAAATAGTAATGTTTCCAAACTTTTGACTGGTACTGTATACCATTAACATGGTATAAAATTACTTGTGCTGTGTTTTAAGACTGTGAATCGCACGCCCGGAGCATTTAAAAAGCTTTTTGAAATCTAAGGACGTGCTTCAAGCCAGAGGAGTGTGTATTTCTTGTTTGTAATTTCACCAGTGTAAGTGTAACCACCGCACACTTCTTCCCCGAATGTGCAGAATCTGCAAAAGCGCGAGTCTGAGAGGATTAAGAAAAGAAGAGGGAGGCAAATCCATATAGCCGGTCCAAAATCCAAATCCAAAATTAGCCAATCACCATCGAGTATTTCCCTTTCAGCGATTAGGACTGTTGAGAAAAGTAACATTGGCGGAGGAGGCTATCTTCCCTTGGAATATCAACCAATCATCGACCAGACGTAACTTACGTGATATTAGTTTGAACTGCTGCCGCTGATGTAACTATGAAGAGTAGAGATATTGAATATTTGATCGCAAACAAATTTATTAAACTACCACTCAAACAACAGCCACAAATTAAGAAGGAATGTTGTATATAGGCTTCGGCTTCACTAATAGGGCTGTGGCGGTGAAGGATTTTCCCTTGCGGTAATTTTGAGTCGCTCAATAGCGTGATATGCGGTATTATCTGCATTTATTTATTTATTTCGATTTATTTATTTATATTTATTTGTTGCTATATAAATAAGTGTGACGATGTGGTCAGCATGCACAAAAACGAGGACGTTTTCAGTAACCGAAACTAAAAATAATTCCAGGATTTTTCTACACAGAATGGACTTCAATGGCAACCAACTATACCAATGTTCAAAGAGGGTTTAAATGTCCGTCTCAATGCAGCTTCAAAGTCTCTACATGATCCCAGTTGAGAAATATATATAGAGCCCTTTGAAATGGCATTGATTTGAACTTCAACATTCTGGTTGCCATTCAACTCCATTGTGCAGAGAAAAATCCTGAAATGTTTTCCTCAAATTTATTTTCCACTGAAGACAGAAAGACATGGACATCTTGGATGGCATTGGGGTGAGTAAATTATCAGGAAATTTTCATTTTGAGGTGAACTAATCCTTTAATAGAGACCAATGGATATGGCTTGACCTCAAAGACAGACGCAGGTAATCGCACGCGCTCCGTCAATCAGTCTAAGTCAAAGCCTCCGTACAAATCATCATGATTAACAGTTTTGTTATTAACTTGTTTAACATTCAATACACATGCACGAAGGTCAAAACAAGAAGGGTATAGCCTTATGAAAAAAGAAAACGCGAATATCGCGGATACTTGCATTCCTGTGCGGTTAGCCTGTCAGTTGCGCGATGCTA
Source organism: Scardinius erythrophthalmus (assembly GCF_964197995.2). Classification (NCBI taxonomy): domain Eukaryota; kingdom Metazoa; phylum Chordata; class Actinopteri; order Cypriniformes; family Leuciscidae; genus Scardinius; species Scardinius erythrophthalmus. Next base: position 1,500,598 of record NC_138236.1, read on the forward strand.
CAATATTGGTTATCGCGACAGCCCTATTCACTAAACGACAAATGTGCTTTAAACACGGACATTTAAAAGGATTTTTTGCTTTAAATGATAGGCTAGGACTAGGTGAGTGAACTTATATTTATATTGTCTATAGAAGTGAACAAAAAAGCCATATTTAAGTAAAATTGTGTGCCTCCATTTTAAAACCCACCAGCCGCCACTGAACATGTCATCAGGAGTTGGACTTCACTTGGTCAAGTTGATTACAAAGCGGCTGAAAGCCTCTGACCCGCCCGACGTACATGTGAACAGCACAAGCCAAACGGAAAGTGTGTTTTATTCAATGCACAGCGTTAGATAAGCTTATCTAAGGGCCACATTGTGGGCTAATCTCAGAGAAGCGCACATGACTGGCAGTGCCCGTCCCTGCAGGGTCCGTTTAATCGATAACCGGCGCACACCTGAAGCCGTGTCATCCCGACCTCACTCCACATGAGCTCAGTGAATCTGCAGATCCCTGGAAGCCTGAATCAGGCTCAGGGTCACCGCTTTCTTTGATGCGTGCAGATATTCACTGTAATCAAGCAAACTGCATCTTTTCTTCCCGGCGCTGACGCTGATACTGGGATGAGCTCCGGTGTAATCAATCCACTCTCTCCGACATTTTCCACGTCAGTCTGGCAGACGAACAGGGAACAAAACCCTGGAAAGATGTAAAGTCTGTGAAATGTGGAGCTTAAACTTCAAAACAAGATGCTCGTCCACCTCAGGAAGGTCAAAGGTTTGGAGTCTGTGCGATTTTATGCTGTTTTTGAAAAGTTGCATTTATTTAAAAAAAATCAGATCAAAAATACAGAAAAAACGTGAAATATTATTCCAATGTAAATCAGCTGTTCTCTATGTGAATATATAGTAAAGTGTAATTTATTCCTGTGATCAAAGCTGAATGTTCAGCATCATTACTCCAGTCTTCAGTGTCACATGATCCTTCAGAAATCATTGATATGATGATTTGACGCTCAAAATAAAACAATTCTGATTTTCATCAATGTGCTGCTGCTTAAGATGTTTGTTGAAACTGATGTATTTTATTCAGGATTCTTTGATGAATAGAAAGTCTAAAAGAAAATTTGAAATAGAATCTTTTGTAACATTATAAATGTCTTTACTGTCACTTTTGATCAACTTTAATGCATCCTTGCTGAATGAAAGTATTGATTTCTTTAATAAAACATACTGAACCCAAACTTTTGAACAGTAGTGTAAATACTGAATTTGTCAATTCACCTTTATATAGCACTTTATATACAATACAGATTGTTTTGAAGCAGCTTTACAGTGATTTAAGTAATGTTGCAATAAAGTACAATTAAATGCAAGCATAAATGTCCTATTTATTTATTTGTTCTAACTTTTTGTTATTCTTTTACTTGATTTATTTCATGATATAGTATTGATTTACTTTGCTGTCCACTACATTTTATTAAATGCATTTCATTTTGAGAGTCAATTCATTTTAAGTGGCATTTCAAATCCTTTTTTTTTTTTTGCATGAAAAAATGCATTTCACACCTTGTTTGTGCATGCATGTCAACGTACAACATTGCATGATGTGTTAATTTGTTTTAGATTTTAATTGTTTAATCTAAATTATTTAAACTTTTCTCAATGAAATAAACATTGTGAAATTTTTATTCATGCAAAGTCAACCAAATAAAATTAAAAGTCCTAAAGAACAAATGACAAGCACATAAGCCGCTTTTCAACCATCGGGACAAACCGTGTCCATGTTCTCCTCCGTTGTTGGTTTCTATAGCTTTGGTTTTTGTGTTGGATTATCTTCCCCATGATTTGACCCATCATGTGTTTTTGTAGTTTATAAAAGCGTAACTCTCGCCAAAATGAAACCTAGGGTCTTTTTGTTAATCTACACGAGGCAAACTTTGGTTTAAAAGCATAATTAGAATGGAAACGCCACTTAAGTTTGACCGTGTTTTCGTTTTCGGTCAAATTGCCTTTTGAATGGGAGTGAATGGGGCACGACTATGATAACAAACTTTTTTTTTTTTTCTCGCTATTTTTAAAACACTAAGAAGGCTCGACACAACATGAATCTATCATAGTCTATCATAGTTGATGCGATCATAGTCGTGCCCCAAGCACTCCCATTCAAAAGGCAATTTGACCGAAAATGAAAATACGGTCAAACTTAAGTGACGTTTCCATTCTAATTATGCTTTTAAACCAAAGTTTGCCTTGTGTAGATTAACAAAAAGACCCTAGGTTGCATTTTGGCGAGAGTTACGCTTAAAGGGTATAATGGCCTTTTCACAAGATGTAAAATAAGTCTCTGATGTCCCCAGAGTGTGTGTGTGAAGTTTTAGCTCAAAATACCCCACAGATATTTTTATATAGCATGTTAAAAATGTCACTTTTTGAGGGGGAGCAAAAACGCACCGTTTTGTGTGTGTTCCTTTAAATGCAAATGAGCTGCTGCTCCCGGCACAGTGGGTGGAGCTTCAAGAGCTCATGTTCTTTTACCTCACACACACATGCACTGAACATTTCAAAAACTTTTAGCCTTTTATGTTCAAACCGGAGTCAGACAATGATGGAGAGACTCAAGAAGAAGTGACAACATGTAGAAGCAACAGGACATTTCTGAATGGTTAGTTGATGAATTTATGCAGATTATGTGGAGTTATCTTCTAGTCATTGATTAGCATATTCTGTCTGGGTAATCTATAAATCGTGTTCAGGGGGCGGGGTTTATGTAAATTCTAGGGTTGGTGATGTCACTAATCCAGGAGGAATGTGGTGTAGTCTCTACCAGCCGTTTGTTGTAGTCCTTAAAAAGCGATTTCTGTAAAAGCAAATATCTCCCTTTGCTTTGAACTTTGAGCGTTGTAACTTTGCAGATGTTGTTTATGATCAAACAGCAACATTACACACTAACTAAAGTTAGAAAAGTCAAATCATAATCAACCACCCCTTTAAGTTATTGGGCAACTGGCAAACGCATGCTGGGCTTCGACCGCATCTATCATTCAGAACTCAGAGCCTTGCTGTAGTGATACTGTAAGCGGCTTTGCATTGTTTTGACTCTAGCATTGATCCTGAAGTACAGGTGCGTTTGACTCCTCTACATGAAGAGAGAGGTTGCCCTGTTCAACGTGATCCGCCTGTAAACTCCGTCTCATGGATCACACTCGCCGCTCATCAGTCATTCAGTCGCATCAAGCGCACGGGTGTGTTTCTCCTGCATGATGAGTAATGGGATGTGGAGAAGTGCTGCCGAAGGAACGTTTCTTACGCCTCCTCCTGATTCTCTGTTGGTTATTCCCTGAAGTTTAACGGATGACATTACTCGGCTTCCTTTGTATTGTGATCGTCTTAAAAATGGAAGATAAGCTGAAAGGCTGAGGTTTGTTTTTGTTGGAAATATTTGCCTTTCTACAGCACTGTGTTAAGTTATCTACCTAATAAGTGTGTGTGTGTGTGTGTGTGTGTGTGTGTGTGTGTGTGTGTGTGTGTGTGTGTGTGTGTGTGTGTGTGTGTGTGTGTGTGTGTGTGTGTGTGTGTGTGTGTGTGTGTGTGTGTGTGTGTGTTTCACTTTTTCTTCTGCAGGCATTTGGATAAATGAATAGCTGTAATGTATTCCATCACAGAATAAAACATTTTAAAAGATAATTGCGACTTCTCACAATTGCGAGTTTATATCTCACGATTCTGACTTTATTTCTCAGTATTGAGTTTATATCTCACGATTCTGACTTTATTTCTCAGTATTGTGAGTTTATATCTCACAATTCTGACTTTATTTCTCAGTATTGAGTTTATATCTCACGATTCTGACTTTATTTCTCAGTATTGTGAGTTTATATCTCACGATTCTGACTTTATTTCTCAGTATTGAGTTTATATCTCACGATTCTGACTTTATTTCTCAGTATTGTGAGTTTATATCTCACGATTCTGACTTTATTTTGTCAGTATTGAGTTTATATCTCACAATTCTGACTTTATTTCTCAGTATTGAGTTTATATCTCACGATTCTGACTTTATTTCTCAGTATTGAGAGTTTATATCTCACGATTCTGACTTTATTTCTCAGTATTGAGAGTTTATATCTCACGATTCTGACTTTATTTCTCAGTATTGAGTTTATATCTCACGATTCTGACTTTATTTCTCAGTATTGAGTTTATATCTCACGATTCTGACTTTATTTCTCAGTATTGAGTTTATATCTCACGATTCTGACTTTATTTCTCAGTATTGAGAGTTTATATCTCACGATTCTGACTTTATTTCTCAGTATTGAGTTTATATCTCACGATTCTGACTTTATTTCTCAGTATTGAGTTTATATCTCACGATTCTGACTTTATTTCTCAGTATTGAGTTTATATCTCACGATTCTGACTTTATTTCTCAGTATTGTGAGTTTATATCTCACGATTCTGACTTTATTTCTCAGTATTGAGTTTATATCTCACGATTCTGACTTTATTTTGTCAGTATTGAGAGTTTATATCTCACGATTCTGACTTTATTTCTCAGTATTGAGTTTATATCTCACGATTCTGACTTTATTTCTCAGTATTGAGAGTTTATATCTCACGATTCTGACTTTATTTCTCAGTATTGAGTTTATATCTCACGATTCTGACTTTATTTCTCAGTATTGAGTTTATATCTCATGATTCTGACTTTATTTCTCAGTATTGAGTTTATATCTCACGATTCTGACTTTATTTCTCAGTATTGAGTTTATATCTCACGATTCTGACTTTATTTCTCAGTATTGTGAGTTTATATCTAACAATTCTGACTTTATTTCTCAGTATTGTGAGTTTATATCTCACGATTCTGACTTTATTTTGTCAGTATTGAGTTTATATCTCACGATTCTGACTTTATTTTGTCAGTATTGTGAGTTTATATCTCACGATTCTGACTTTATTTCTCAGTATTGAGTTTATATCTCACGATTCTGACTTTATTTTGTCAGTATTGAGTTTATATCTCATGATTCTGACTTTATTTTGTCAGTATTGTGAGTTTATATCTCACGATTCTGACTTTATTTTGTCAGTATTGTGAGTTTATATCTCACGATTCTGACTTTATTTCTCAGTATTGAGTTTATATCTCACGATTCTGACTTTATTTCTCAGTATTGAGTTTATATCTCACGATTCTGACTTTATTTCTCAGTATTGTGAGTTTATATCTCACAATTCTGACTTTATTTCTCAGTATTGAGTTTATATCTCACAATTCTGACTTTATTTCTCAGTATTGAGAGTTTATATCTCACGATTCTGACTTTATTTCTCAGTATTGTGAGTTTATATCTCACGATTCTGACTTTATTTCTCAGTATTGAGTTTATATCTCACGATTCTGACTTTATTTTGTCAGTATTGTGAGTTTATATCTCACGATTCTGACTTTATTTCTCAGTATTGAGTTTATATCTCACGATTCTGACTTTATTTCTCAGTATTGTGAGTTTATATCTCACGATTCTGACTTTATTTCTCAGTATTGAGTTTATATCTCACGATTCTGACTTTATTTTGTCAGTATTGTGAGTTTATATCTCACGATTCTGACTTTATTTCTCAGTATTGAGTTTATATCTCACGATTCTGACTTTATTTCTCAGTATTGAGTTTATATCTCACGATTCTGACTTTATTTCTCAGTATTGTGAGTTTATATCTCACAATTCTGACTTTATTTCTCAGTATTGAGTTTATATCTCACGATTCTGACTTTATTTCTCAGTATTGTGAGTTTATATCTCACGATTCTGACTTTATTTCTCAGTATTGAGTTTATATCTCACGATTCTGACTTTATTTCTCAGTATTGAGTTTATATCTCACGATTCTGACTTTATTTCTCAGTATTGTGAGTTTATATCTCACAATTCTGACTTTATTTCTCAGTATTGAGTTTATATCTCACGATTCTGACTTTATTTCTCAGTATTGAGTTTATATCTCACGATTCTGACTTTATTTCTCAGTATTGTGAGTTTATATCTCACAATTCTGACTTTATTTCTCAGTATTGAGTTTATATCTCACAATTCTGACTTTATTTCTCAGTATTGAGAGTTTATATCTCACGATTCTGACTTTATTTCTCAGTATTGAGAGTTTATATCTCACGATTCTGACTTTATTTCTCAGTATTGAGAGTTTATATCTCACGATTCTGACTTTATTTCTCAGTATTGAGTTTATATCTCACGATTCTGACTTTATTTCTCAGTATTGAGTTTATATCTCACGATTCTGACTTTATTTCTCAGTATTGTGAGTTTATATCTCACGATTCTGACTTTATTTCTCAGTATTGAGTTTATATCTCACGATTCTGACTTTATTTCTCAGTATTGAGTTTATATCTCACGATTCTGACTTTATTTCTCAGTATTGAGAGTTTATATCTCACGATTCTGACTTTATTTCTCAGTATTGTGAGTTTATATCTCACGATTCTGACTTTATTTCTCAGTATTGAGTTTATATCTCACGATTCTGACTTTATTTCTCAGTATTGTGAGTTTATATCTCACGATTCTGACTTTATTTCTCAGTATTGAGTTTATATCTCACGATTCTGACTTTATTTCTCAGTATTGAGAGTTTATATCTCACGATTCTGACTTTATTTCTCAGTATTGTGAGTTTATATCTCACGATTCTGACTTTATTTCTCAGTATTGTGAGTTTATATCTCACAATTCTGACTTTATTTCTCAGTATTGAGTTTATATCTCACGATTCTGACTTTATTTCTCAGTATTGAGTTTATATCTCACAATTCTGACTTTATTTCTCAGTATTGAGTTTATATCTCACGATTCTGACTTTATTTCTCAGTATTGAGTTTATATCTCACGATTCTGACTTTATTTCTCAGTATTGAGTTTATATCTCACGATTCTGACTTTATTTCTCAGTATTGAGAGTTTATATCTCACGATTCTGACTTTATTTCTCAGTATTGAGTTTATATCTCACGATTCTGACTTTATTTCTCAGTATTGTGAGTTTATATCTCACGATTCTGACTTTATTTCTCAGTATTGTGAGTTTATATCTCACGATTGTGACTATTTCTCAGTATTGAGTTTATATCTCACGATTCTGACTTTATTTCTCAGTATTGTGAGTTTATATCTCACGATTCTGACTTTATTTTGTCAGTATTGAGTTTATATATCACGATTCTGACTTTATTTCTCAGTATTGTGAGTTTATATCTCACGATTCTGACTTTATTTCTCAGTATTGTGAGTTTATATCTCACGATTCTGACTTTATTTCTCAGTATTGAGTTTATATCTCACGATTCTGACTTTATTTTGTCAGTATTGTGAGTTTATATCTCACGATTCTGACTTTATTTCTCAGTATTGAGTTTATATCTCACGATTCTGACTTTATTTCTCAGTATTGAGTTTATATCTCACGATTCTGACTTTATTTCTCAGTATTGTGAGTTTATATCTCACAATTCTGACTTTATTTCTCAGTATTGAGTTTATATCTCACGATTCTGACTTTATTTCTCAGTATTGAGTTTATATCTCACAATTCTGACTTTATTTCTCAGTATTGAGTTTATATCTCACAATTCTGACTTTATTTCTCAGTATTGAGTTTATATCTCACGATTCTGACTTTATTTCTCAGTATTGAGTTTATATCTCACAATTCTGACTTTATTTCTCAGTATTGAGTTTATATCTCACGATTCTGACTTTATTTCTCAGTATTGAGTTTATGTCTCACGATTCTGACTTTATTTCTCAGTATTGAGAGTTTATATCTCACGATTGTGACTATTTCTCAGTATTGAGTTTATATCTCACAATTCTGACTTTATTTCTCAGTATTGAGTTTATATCTCACGATTCTGACTTTATTTCTCAGTATTGTGAGTTTATATCTCACGATTCTGACTTTATTTCTCAGTATTGAGTTTATATCTCACGATTCTGACTTTATTTCTCAGTATTGTGAGTTTATATCTCACGATTCTGACTTTATTTTGTCAGTATTGAGTTTATATCTCACGATTCTGACTTTATTTCTCAGTATTGTGAGTTTATATCTCACGATTGTGACTATTTCTCAGTATTGAGTTTATATATCACGATTCTGACTTTATTTCTCAGTATTGTGAGTTTATATCTCACGATTCTGACTTTATTTCTCAGTATTGAGAGTTTATATCTCACAATTCTGACTTTATTTCTCAGTATTGAGTTTATATCTCACGATTCTGACTTTTTGTCAGTATTGTGAGTTTATATCTCACGATTCTGACTTTATTTCTCAGTATTGAGTTTATATCTCACGATTCTGACTTTATTTCTCAGTATTGAGTTTATATCTCACGATTCTGACTTTATTTCTCAGTATTGAGTTTATATCTCACGATTCTGACTTTATTTCTCAGTATTGAGTTTATATCTCACAATTCTGACTTTATTTCTCAGTATTGTGAGTTTATGTCTCATGATTCTGACTTTATTTCTCAGTATTGAGTTTATATCTCACAATTCTGACTTTATTTCTCAGTATTGTGAGTTTATATCTCACGATTCTGACTTTATTTCTCAGTATTGTGAGTTTATATCTCACGATTCTGACTTTATTTCTCAGTATTGAGAGTTTATATCTCACAATTCTGACTTTATTTCTCAGTATTGAGAGTTTATATCTCACGATTCTGACTTTATTTCTCAGTATTGAGAGTTTATATCTCACGATTCTGACTTTATTTCTCAGTATTGAGAGTTTATATCTCACGATTCTGACTTTATTTCTCAGTATTGAGTTTATATCTCACGATTCTGACTTTATTTCTCAGTATTGAGTTTATATCTCACGATTCTGACTTTATTTCTCAGTATTGTGAGTTTATATCTCACGATTCTGACTTTATTTCTCAGTATTGAGTTTATATCTCACGATTCTGACTTTATTTCTCAGTATTGTGAGTTTATATCTCACGATTCTGACTTTATTTCTCAGTATTGTGAGTTTATATCTCACAATTCTGACTTTATTTCTCAGTATTGAGTTTATATCTCACGATTCTGACTTTATTTCTCAGTATTGAGTTTATATCTCACAATTCTGACTTTATTTCTCAGTATTGAGTTTATATCTCACGATTCTGACTTTATTTCTCAGTATTGAGTTTATGTCTCACGATTCTGACTTTATTTCTCAGTATTGTGAGTTTATATCTCACGATTCTGACTTTATTTCTCAGTATTGAGTTTATATCTCACGATTCTGACTTTATTTCTCAGTATTGAGTTTATATCTCATGATTCTGACTTTATTTCTCAGTATTGTGAGTTTATATCTCACGATTGTGACTATTTCTCAGTATTGTGAGTTTATATCTCACGATTGTGACTATTTCTCAGTATTGAGTTTATGTCTCACGATTCTGACTTTATTTCTCAGTATTGAGTTTATGTCTCACGATTCTGACTTTATTTCTCAGTATTGAGTTTATATCTCACAATTCTGACTTTATTTCTCAGTATTGAGTTTATATCTCACGATTCTGACTTTATTTCTCAGTATTGAGTTTATGTCTCACGATTCTGACTTTATTTCTCAGTATTGTGAGTTTATATCTCACGATTCTGACTTTATTTCTCAGTATTGAGTTTATATCTCACGATTCTGACTTTATTTCTCAGTATTGAGTTTATATCTCATGATTCTGACTTTATTTCTCAGTATTGTGAGTTTATATCTCACGATTGTGACTATTTCTCAGTATTGTGAGTTTATATCTCACGATTGTGACTATTTCTCAGTATTGAGTTTATATCTCACGATTCTGACTTTATTTCTCAGTATTGAGTTTATATCTCACAATTCTGACTTTATTTCTCAGTATTGAGTTTATATCTCACGATTCTGACTTTATTTCTCAGTATTGAGTTTATGTCTCACGATTCTGACTTTATTTCTCAGTATTGTGAGTTTATATCTCACGATTCTGACTTTATTTCTCAGTATTGAGTTTATATCTCACGATTCTGACTTTATTTCTCAGTATTGAGTTTATATCTCATGATTCTGACTTTATTTCTCAGTATTGAGAGTTTATATCTCACGATTGTGACTATTTCTCAGTATTGTGAGTTTATATCTCACGATTGTGACTATTTCTCAGTATTGAGTTTATATCTCACGATTCTGACTCGATTTCTCAGTATTGAGAGTTTATATCTCACGATTCTGACTTTATTTCTCAGTATTGTGAGTTTATATCTCACGATTCTGACTTTATTTCTCAGTATTGAGTTTATATCTCACAATTCTGACTTTATTTCTCAGTATTGCGAGTTTATATCTCACGATTCTGACTTTATTTCTCAGTATTGAGTTTATATCTCATGATTCTGACTTTATTTCTCAGTATTGTGAGTTTATATCTCACGATTGACTTTATTTCTCACTATTGTGAGTTTATATCTCACGATTGACTTTATTTCTCAGTATTGTGAGTTTATATCTCACGATTGACTTTATTTCTCACTATTGTGAGTTTATATCTCACGATTGTGACTATTTCTCAGTATTGTGAGTTTATATCTCACGATTGTGACTTTATTTCTCAGTATTGTGAGTTTATATCTCACGATTCTGACTTTATTTCTCAGTATTGAGTTTATATCTCACGATTCTGACTTTATTTCTCAGTATTGTGAGTTTATATCTCACGATTGACTTTATTTCTCACTATTGTGAGTTTATATCTCACGATTGACTTTATTTCTCAGTATTGTGAGTTTATATCTCACGATTGACTTTATTTCTCACTATTGTGAGTTTATATCTCACGATTGTGACTATTTCTCAGTATTGTGAGTTTATATCTCACGATTGTGACTATTTCTCAGTATTGAGTTTATATCTCACGATTCTGACTTTATTTCTCAGTATTGTGAGTTTATATCTCACGATTCTGACTTTATTTCTCAGTATTGAGTTTATATCTCACGATTCTGACTTTATTTCTCAGTATTGTGAGTTTATATCTCACGATTCTGACTTTATTTTGTCAGTATTGAGTTTATATCTCACGATTCTGACTTTATTTCTCAGTATTGAGTTTATATATCACGATTCTGACTTTATTTCTCAGTATTGTGAGTTTATATCTCACGATTCTGACTTTATTTCTCAGTATTGAGTTTATATCTCACGATTCTGACTTTATTTCTCAGTATTGAGTTTATATCTCACGATTCTGACTTTATTTCTCAGTATTGAGTTTATATCTCACGATTCTGACTTTATTTCTCAGTATTGAGTTTATATCTCACAATTCTGACTTTATTTCTCAGTATTGAGTTTATATCTCACGATTCTGACTTTATTTCTCAGTATTGAGTTTATATCTCACGATTCTGACTTTATTTCTCAGTATTGAGTTTATATCTCACGATTCTGACTTTATTTCTCAGTATTGAGTTTATATCTCACGATTCTGACTTTATTTCTCAGTATTGTGAGTTTATATCTCACGATTCTGACTTTATTTCTCAGTATTGTGAGTTTATATCTCACGATTCTGACTTTATTTCTCAGTATTGTGAGTTTATATCTCACGATTCTGACTTTATTTCTCAGTATTGAGTTTATATCTCACGATTCTGACTTTATTTCTCAGTATTGAGTTTATATCTCACGATTCTGACTTTATTTCTCAGTATTGAGTTTATATCTCACGATTCTGACTTTATTTCTCAGTATTGTGAGTTTATATCTCACGATTCTGACTTTATTTCTCAGTATTGAGTTTATATCTCACGATTCTGACTTTATTTCTCAGTATTGTGAGTTTATATCTCACGATTCTGACTTTATTTCTCAGTATTGTGAGTTTATATCTCACGATTCTGACTTTATTTCTCAGTATTGTGAGTTTATATCTCACGATTCTGACTTTATTTCTCAGTATTGAGAGTTTATATCTCACAATTCTGACTTTATTTCTCAGTATTGAGAGTTTATATCTCACGATTCTGACTTTATTTCTCAGTATTGAGAGTTTATATCTCACGATTCTGACTTTATTTCTCAGTATTGAGAGTTTATATCTCACAATTCTGACTTTATTTCTCAGTATTGTGAGTTTATATCTCACAATTCTGACTTTATTTCTCAGTATTGTGAGTTTATATCTCACGATTCTGACTTTATTTCTCAGTATTGTGAGTTTATATCTCACGATTCTGACTTTATTTCTCAGTATTGAGAGTTTATATCTCACAATTCTGACTTTATTTCTCAGTATTGAGAGTTTATATCTCACGATTCTGACTTTATTTCTCAGTATTGAGAGTTTATATCTCACGATTCTGACTTTATTTCTCAGTATTGAGAGTTTATATCTCACGATTCTGACTTTATTTCTCAGTATTGAGTTTATATCTCACGATTCTGACTTTATTTCTCAGTATTGAGTTTATATCTCACGATTCTGACTTTATTTCTCAGTATTGTGAGTTTATATCTCACGATTCTGACTTTATTTCTCAGTATTGAGTTTATATCTCACGATTCTGACTTTATTTCTCAGTATTGTGAGTTTATATCTCACGATTCTGACTTTATTTCTCAGTATTGTGAGTTTATATCTCACAATTCTGACTTTATTTCTCAGTATTGAGTTTATATCTCACGATTCTGACTTTATTTCTCAGTATTGAGTTTATATCTCACAATTCTGACTTTATTTCTCAGTATTGAGTTTATATCTCACGATTCTGACTTTATTTCTCAGTATTGAGTTTATGTCTCACGATTCTGACTTTATTTCTCAGTATTGAGAGTTTATATCTCACGATTGTGACTATTTCTCAGTATTGTGAGTTTATATCTCACGATTGTGACTATTTCTCAGTATTGAGTTTATATCTCACGATTCTGACTCGATTTCTCAGTATTGAGAGTTTATATCTCACGATTCTGACTTTATTTCTCAGTATTGAGTTTATATCTCACGATTCTGACTTTATTTCTCAGTATTGCGAGTTTATATCTCACGATTCTGACTTTATTTCTCAGTATTGAGAGTTTATATCTCACGATTCTGACTTTATTTCTCAGTATTGAGTTTATATCTCACAATTCTGACTTTATTTCTCAGTATTGCGAGTTTATATCTCACGATTCTGACTTTATTTCTCAGTATTGAGTTTATATCTCATGATTCTGACTTTATTTCTCAGTATTGTGAGTTTATATCTCACGATTGACTTTATTTCTCACTATTGTGAGTTTATATCTCACGATTGTGACTATTTCTCAGTATTGTGAGTTTATGTCTCATGATTCTGACTTTATTTCTCAGTATTGTGAGTTTATATCTCACGATTGTGACTTTATTTCTCAGTATTGTGAGTTTATGTCTCACGATTCTGACTTTATTTCTCAGTATTGTGAGTTATGTCTCACGATTCTGACTTTATTTCTCAGTATTGAGAGTTTATATCTCACGATTCTGACTTTATTTCTCAGTATTGAGTTTATATCTCACAATTCTGACTTTATTTCTCAGTATTGAGTTTATATCTCATGATTCTGACTTTATTTCTCAGTATTGAGTTTATATCTCACGATTCTGACTTTATTTCTCAGTATTGAGTTTATATCTCACGATTCTGACTTTATTTTGTCAGTATTGAGTTTATATCTCACGATTCTGACTTTATTTCTCAGTATTGAGTTTATATCTCACGATTCTGACTTTATTTCTCAGTATTGAGTTTATATCTCACGATTCTGACTTTATTTCTCAGTATTGAGTTTATATCTCACGATTGACTATTTCTCAGTATTGTGAGTTTATATCTCACGATTGTGACTTTATTTCTCAGTATTGTGAGTTTATGTCTCACGATTCTGACTTTATTTCTCAGTATTGTGAGTTTATATCTCACAATTCTGACTTTATTTCTCAGTATTGAGTTTATATCTCATGATTCTGACTTTATTTCTCAGTATTGAGAGTTTATATCTCACGATTCTGACTTTATTTCTCAGTATTGTGAGTTTATATCTCACGATTGTGACTTTATTTCTCAGTATTGTGAGTTTATGTCTCACGATTCTGACTTTATTTCTCAGTATTGTGAGTTTATATCTCACAATTCTGACTTTATTTCTCAGTATTGAGTTTATATCTCATGATTCTGACTTTATTTCTCAGTATTGAGAGTTTATATCTCACGATTCTGACTTTATTTCTCAGTATTGAGTTTATATCTCACGATTCTGACTTTATTTCTCAGTATTGAGTTTATATCTCACGATTCTGACTTTATTTCTCAGTATTGAGTTTATATCTCACGATTGACTATTTCTCAGTATTGTGAGTTTATATCTCACGATTGTGACTTTATTTCTCAGTATTGTGAGTTTATGTCTCACGATTCTGACTTTATTTCTCAGTATTGTGAGTTTATATCTCACAATTCTGACTTTATTTCTCAGTATTGAGTTTATATCTCACGATTCTGACTTTATTTCTCAGTATTGAGAGTTTATATCTCACGATTCTGACTTTATTTCTCAGTATTGAGTTTATATCTCACAATTCTGACTTTATTTCTCAGTATTGAGTTTATATCTCATGATTCTGACTTTATTTCTCAGTATTGAGTTTATATCTCACGATTCTGACTTTATTTCTCAGTATTGAGTTTATATCTCACGATTCTGACTTTATTTTGTCAGTATTGAGTTTATATCTCACGATTCTGACTTTATTTCTCAGTATTGAGTTTATATCTCACGATTCTGACTTTATTTCTCAGTATTGAGTTTATATCTCATGATTCTGACTTTATTTCTCAGTATTGTGAGTTTATATCTCACGATTGACTTTATTTCTCACTATTGTGAGTTTATATCTCACGATTGTGACTATTTCTCAGTATTGTGAGTTTATGTCTCATGATTCTGACTTTATTTCTCAGTATTGTGAGTTTATATCTCACGATTGACTATTTCTCAGTATTGTGAGTTTATATCTCACGATTGTGACTTTATTTCTCAGTATTGTGAGTTTATGTCTCATGATTCTGACTTTATTTCTCAGTATTGTGAGTTTATATCTCACGATTGACTATTTCTCACTATTGTGAGTTTATATCTCACGATTGTGACTATTTCTCAGTATTGTGAGTTTATGTCTCATGATTCTGACTTTATTTCTCAGTATTGAGTTTATGTCTCATGATTCTGACTTTATTTCTCAGTATTGTGAGTTTATATCTCACGATTCTGACTTTATTTCTCAGTATTGTGAGTTTATATCTCATGATTCTGACTTTATTTCTCAGTATTGTGAGTTTATGTCTCACGATTCTGACTTTATTTCTCAGTATTGAGTTTATGTCTCACGATTCTGACTTTATTTCTCAGTATTGAGTTTATGTCTCATGATTCTGACTTTATTTCTCAGTATTGTGAGTTTATATCTCACGATTCTGACTTTATTTCTCAGTATTGCGAGTTTATATCTCACGATTCTGACTTTATTTCTCAGTATTGAGTTTATATCTCACAATTCTGACTTTATTTCTCAGTATTGAGTTTATATCTCATGATTCTGACTTTATTTCTCAGTATTGAGTTTATATCTCACGATTCTGACTTTATTTCTCAGTATTGAGTTTATATCTCACGATTCTGACTTTATTTCTCAGTATTGAGTTTATATCTCACGATTCTGACTTTATTTCTCAGTATTGTGAGTTTATATCTCATGATTCTGACTTTATTTCTCAGTATTGTGAGTTTATGTCTCACGATTCTGACTTTATTTCTCAGTATTGAGTTTATGTCTCACGATTCTGACTTTATTTCTCAGTATTGAGTTTATGTCTCATGATTCTGACTTTATTTCTCAGTATTGTGAGTTTATATCTCACGATTCTGACTTTATTTCTCAGTATTGCGAGTTTATATCTCACGATTCTGACTTTATTTCTCAGTATTGAGTTTATATCTCACAATTCTGACTTTATTTCTCAGTATTGAGTTTATATCTCATGATTCTGACTTTATTTCTCAGTATTGAGTTTATATCTCACGATTCTGACTTTATTTCTCAGTATTGAGTTTATATCTCACGATTCTGACTTTATTTCTCAGTATTGAGTTTATATCTCACGATTCTGACTTTATTTCTCAGTATTGAGTTTATATCTCATGATTCTGACTTTATTTCTCAGTATTGTGAGTTTATATCTCACGATTGACTTTATTTCTCACTATTGTGAGTTTATATCTCACGATTGTGACTATTTCTCAGTATTGTGAGTTTATGTCTCATGATTCTGACTTTATTTCTCAGTATTGTGAGTTTATATCTCACGATTGACTTTATTTCTCACTATTGTGAGTTTATATCTCACGATTGTGACTTTATTTCTCAGTATTGTGAGTTTATGTCTCATGATTCTGACTTTATTTCTCAGTATTGCGTTTATGTCTCATGATTCTGACTTTATTTCTCAGTATTGAGTTTATGTCTCATGATTCTGACTTTATTTCTCAGTATTGTGAGTTTATATCTCACGATTCTGACTTTATTTCTCAGTATTGTGAGTTTATATCTCACGATTCTGACTATTTCTCAGTATTGTGAGTTATGTCTCACGATTCTGACTTTATATCTCCCAATAGCTGGGTTTCAGTGTGACATGATTATTATGACGCACGAAGGCGGGGCGATTTCAGATGGAGGGCAGGAAGTAAACTTGGAGAATATGTCTATGGAGGAAACCGTTGCGGAGTGTCCGTATTGTACATTTATCCCTTTTTTTTTGACCGTCCGTTTACACGTTCTTTCAACTCTGACCCATATCCGATTCATGTGTTTACACTTGCCATACTATCTGAAACATCGCGCATGCTTAAAGGGTTAAATTCTCTTGCACAGAGGGGCGGACGCGAAATATGCTTTATCCTAGCTCTGCGACGTATGCGAAGTTCGCCAAACATCACCATGATTTTGATGCGGAGGAGGACGAAAAGTGCCATCATTGCACAGTTATTGTGTGCGGAGAGATCTCAGGACTGGTGGGAGCATATTGAGTTTAAATATTGGCTTTAACTGCGGAGACGTTGCCTAACGTAATGCCTCAGAAAATCCGATCTGAGAAACTGCCCGTTTACATGACAGTCGCATTGGCACGTCCGATTTATTTCCACATATGAATGAGGCCTGAAACCGATCTCGAAATATCCAAATGCATGCGTTTTTTTCCTGTTTACACTGTCATAGAACGCATCCGATCAGTGTCACATATGAGCAAAAAATTGGAATTGGGTCACATTTCACTGACAGTGTAAACGAGGCCTTAAATGAGCATTTAACGACAACCTAATGCTATATAAACACAGACACAAAAAGTTGGCTAGCTAACATACCTCCGACGAAAATGGTCGCTGAGACACGGGATTAACAGACTCTGCTCCTCCCGACCGCAGACGTAACCTTACGTTAAAAATCCACTTTTTACGGCGTTGTTCTGAGAGCTTTTTACATTTCTCACCTTTATGAGTGACAATCTTCGCTACTCTATAAAAACCCTTTCCTCGATTAGAACGATTGGAGCAGCCGTAAACTACACAAAACATTGGCATTTTTTCAGACGGCAGATCCTCAGCTATTTCACTTCCTGCCCTCGCGATGCAGCAGCGTGACGTCACGTGAAACCAACCTATTGCGTGTTATGAAGTCAGAATTGCAAGATGAAAAAGTCGCAATTACCGGTTTTATTTTTTATTCTGTGGCGGAAACAAGATTCAATAGTCTAATTTATATCTAATTTAATTTTCTGCAGTTTCACATATTGTAGTGTTGACATTATTTGTCAAGCTTGAACATTCAAACCTGTTATTGTAATCAAAATGATCAAACAGATGCTTTTTATTTTATTTATGAGATTTAAAAGTCTATCAGGAAGTACAATCCAACATTTGGACTCATACTGACTACCCCCTACCTAGTGATTTTAGCACATTTTAGCCATTTTACCATTTTACCACAGTTCATTTTGTCATTTACTTAATTGCTACAGAGTGTTTTTAAACTATTTAGACCCAAAATTTAAACTCTGAATATAATAAAATTCAACCACTTCTACATGAACGTTTAAAGTTTGGTTAAGGTTTGGGGGCAAAAACTATTTTTACTAAAGTGACAGTAAAGACATTTATAATGTTTTAAATGATTTTATTTCAAATAAATGCTGTTCTTTTGAACTTTCTATTCATCAAAGAATCCTGACAAAATGTATCATGGTTATAAATATGAAGTAGCCTATAAAATATAAAGCAGCGGCAAAACTGTTTTCAACACTGATAATAATCCTAAATGTTTCTTGAGCATCAGATCCTCATATTAGAGTGATGATCATGTGACACTGAAGACTGGAGTAATGATGCTGAACATTCAGCTTTGATCACAGGAATAAATTACACTTTACTGTATATTCACATAGAAAACATGTAACAATTTCACAGTATTATTGATCAATTGCAGCCTTGAAAGCAACTTTCCAAAACATTCAAACTTTTTAACGTTAGTGTATTAAACTCCTCCACATTTGAGGCTATGTGACAGTTTTAATTTAATTGTTAAATGAGTGGGTTCACTCACACGCATAATATCTTGCAATATCATAATTAGTATGAAGAATAGTGAAATTTCACTTAAACGACTAATCTACTTTCCTCTAGATCTATTCTCTGCTGAAATAAAGTGCTTCCGTACAGTAGCTGATCTCAGGCCTGCTCTTATCACGGCAAGTGTATCTCTGTCTGTATTGATTCAAGCATTAGGGAGCGATATTTCATACGCCGGCCGGAGAGATAAAGCGGAGTCTCTGAGCAGTCGTCCTTGGACAACCGACAGCGGTTTGCTTTCTGGTCCTGCTCTGTCTGGGCTTGTTAGCGCTCAGCTCAGCCAAACGGTTCAACTGCGCTAACAAGCAGCATCTAACGGCGAGGTCATCCGCTCAGAATGTGTGCGTGACCTCTTCATGACTCCTGACACCAAACCGATGAGGGTCCGGGAGATAATTACACAGCCACCAGTGGACCAGGCCAGCGCAGAAAACTAATACACACTCGCTGCCACGGATGGACAGAAAGGCGTAACGTTTCGGCTGCAAAGCGAAAACAGCAATAATCGCAAGTCGAGATGGAAATAATTGCAGGTTAACTATAGAGGCCTCCAGATTGCGAGCAAATTGTTCTTTTTGTTTTAAGCCATATCTGATCAAAACAGCACTGACGCAGAACCCAGGAGAAACATTAGCCGCGTTTCCACTGTCGCTAGCCAGTGTCACTAATATGCTTTATTGGCAAGACCAATATTTTTACACATTGGCAAAGCATTCTGAGTGTTGCTGAAGTCGATCCGCAGAATCTCTCCAACAAAAGCAATGATTCAGAGAAGCTGGGCGATGAAACGCTCCTTATGTGACAGTCGGTCTTTAATACAGAAACCACCAAAGAAGAAACACGCTTCGAGAGGCGGGAGGAGAAATATGAGAGATTCAGTCGTGAACGACACGGCACTAATCTGAGTGTCATTGTGCCAATCAGAAAGGACAACCAGCGAGTCATAAGCACTCTGATCCACAGATACGTGACGCACTAATGACACAATTATAGGCTACGTCAAGATTAGAATTTATAGATCAAAAGCAAAATCATTGGAATTAGTTTGGATGTCGTGTCAAATGCAATGTAGTGTGTAATGCAAGCAATGAAACAAAACTAGAACGCTCCCATTATATTCAGCATTTATGAAGACAATATGCAATTGACCCTTCGCTAAGCCCCGCCCTCCTTAGTTACTGTTGCTACGCCTGACAAGCTTTCGCGCCTGGCACGTCTCTCACAGTATATACGCACCGGTGTCAGACATTCCCAAGGAGATTATTAGTCATTTTTTTGCGAACAGGTGAAATATCTGAGAGAGCGAGACAAAAGGGACTGCAGTTTGCATTCGAGGGCTATATCCACGACATAATATGCAACCGATGAGAGAATAATTTCATCAAAACTGAAGCTAAAGCCTATAGGTCCCAGAGCAAGCAGCCAACGCCTCATACGCTCACCATTCAAGTGGGAAACACACAAACTGAGGAACAGGTGTTCATGCACAGCAGGGCGAGTGAAATTTGAAAATAATGTAATAATTATAAATCAAACAGCTTATCCATAAATCTTGTGGAATAAACAAGACATTAGCCTGACCACTCTGCAATGATAACATTCTCCCGCTTATATCTTGGCTACCGCTCACACGTCGTGGAGCAAACCTAAGTGTGTTTGATAATCCTGTTGACATTTAGTTGTGAATGGGGCGTCCCACACTGATTGATCCACGCCCGGCATTTCTCCCCTTGGGTTTTAGGTTTCGGGAAAGGAAAAAATTCCACCCCCCCCCATCTGAACTTTTAGGATACCGGGTATTAGGGCTGCTCGATTATGGGAAAAATCATAATCACGATTATTTTGGTCAGTATTGAAATCACGATTATTTCACATGACTTTGGGAACGTGTTGCATTTATTAAAAAGACACCTTTCAACAATAAAACAAAAACAAAAAAAATTTGAACATTGATTGTACTTTTTGAACTATTAAAATAAAGAATATAACAGATAATAAGTTATTTAAATGAGTATTTTAATAATTCCCGGAAGGTCTATAATCACTTATAATGCGGAAAATTCCCCCGCAAACATTGATTCACTTTAGCATGTAGATTGTATGAGTAGCCTAAATTAATCCACACAGATCATAAAATCAAGTCTATCATTTTAAAACTTTCACAATTTCACAAACCGTGTGAGTGTTCAGCGGCGCCGCGTCTTCTCTCTCTCGGTCTCTCAAACTGGGTTGGAGCGTCGAAACTACACTCTCGCGTTCAGGAGTCGGGACATGACGGAATTGTCACTTGCACAATCGGGTCAGCATTGCATCGTAACTAAAGTTGATCATTTTCACTTCTTTTTAAGTTTTATCAGTTTAAACATTCAAGCTGAGAGAGTTTATGGCTTCGGGAGGGGTGGATGTGCGCGTACGCGTGTCATTCAGAACACAAGACAAAATTAGAGTGTTCTTTCAAAACAGAACATGGCAAAATAATCGTTTTTACTCGATTGTACTATTTTGGTGATCGTTGGGAGCCAAAATGAAAATCGAAATTAAATTAATTGCACAGCCCTACCGGGTATAAGATTTGCAAAATCCACGATTGGCCTGTGGCGGTTTTCGGGGCGTGGCTTAACGAAGGGTCAATTGTCTAGACATGGAGTTTCCGAACATTTTTATCCCAAAGGATTCCCTTTGCAAGGGATCAAAATACCCCCAAAACTCCCTTCCTAAAAATCCAAATTACAAATTAATTCTGGGTTTAATGTTCTTAAGGTCTTAAAGTCAAAAATAAAATAATTAAAACTTCTCTGGGAAAACACATCTTTTCTCCATGCACTTAATGATAAAAAAATTTAAATCAAAAGTAAAATCAAAAACAAATCAAAAACAAATCAAAAACAAATCAAAAAGGAAATCAAATAAAAATAGCGACAAAAATAAATAAAAAACGCTTTATTTTACAGTGTCCTTGTTACGTTACATGTACTTACCCTAGTAAGAACAGTAAATTATGCATAATTACATGCAACTAACCCTCAACCAAACCCTAACCCTATAGTAAGTACATGCTTTTAATTAATATTATTCAGTGCTTAAATATATAATTACACTGTAACAATGACACCTTAAAATAAAGTGTAACCCACTATTTTAAGTTGAGGTAGTTACATTGTACTTCCTGAAATAGCCTAAGTGTAATAAGTAAATATAAAAAAAACTAATAAATATAAGTGCTGAGTAATATTAACGACCTACATGCACTTACTATAGAGTTGTTTAGGGTTTGTTACTTGTATTTATGCGTAATGTACTGTTATTACTATAGTAAGTGCATGTAGTATTGTATAACTGTGACTTTAAAATAAAGTGTAACCAAAAAATTAAATATCATCATCATCATCCTCATCTCCGCATGCGGCCGCAGTTTGAGACGGCCTGGTTTAGACAGCTTCATTTATCACAATGGGAATGTTTGTGAGAATCAAACAGTTAAACTGTAGATTTGCAGAGACAGCTTCAGTAATTACAGCTCGAGTACTTCTGCGTGACTCCGAAATATGAGCGGTTTTGTTTTTCACGCCGCTAAGAGGATCATAGGTGACCGTTTAGTCACTGTCTTGATTTAATGATGTGTAAAACAGCAATTAATTCATTCAGGAACAGCGCTAGCAGTTTGCTTCGGGTGTGCGGAGAGACATAAACTTCAGTTGCCCCACACACAAAGTACGTATTTTAATGCAACTTCTATTAATCAAAACGAATCGTGAACATAAAATAAAAGCAAAGAAGCAATTCCCCTTTTTACAGCTCTCTCTCTCTCGGCCTGAAATCAATGTAATCGTCTAGACCAGGGGTTTCCAAAGCATTTTTATCACAAGGGATTAAAAATATCCCATCCTAAAAATACAAAAATACTCCAAAATTAAGTAACTGGGTTTAATGTTCTAAAGGTATTTAAGTCAAAAACTAAAATAACTAAAAATTCTCTGGGAAAGATTTATTTAGCACATTTTCTCTATGCACTAAAAACTAGGATAAAAAAGTAAAATAAAAAAACAATAGATTACACTATATTTTAAGGTGATGTACTTACTGAAATAAGTGCTGAGTAGCATTAATTAACTACAAAACTTACTATAGAGTTAGGATCTGGGGTTACACTATTTTAAGGTGTCTATAGCCGTGTTTCCATTACCCTTCAAATTGCGCAAATTGAAATTGAGAATTGAAAATACGCCCGATGGAAACACGTCAATTTCGCAAAAACTCCCATTTATCGCAAGAAAGTTTTTCCGCTCGCATGAGGAGGTTTTTCAGGCAATTCGAAAAAGAAATATTTAGCAAAACTGCAATGGAAACAGTTTAAGTGCATTTACAGTCACCTGACGTAGATGACGCGGTGTGTTTGGACAGAATACGAGACTGAGTTCTTTATTAAATTCATAAGACAAAATAATTACAGGAATAATGGTTTCTAAACCTCAAATAAATGCCATAATCAAGACCTCAGAGCAGAAATGAGGGAGAAACACCCAGAAACTCCTCATATGAGCCGCTCACAAGTATAATAAGGGTCGTTCCTTACCATTAATGCTTGGAAAACACACATACGTCTCCTTTGATTAATAATAATGGCCAGTGCGGCGGCTGAGATATAGTACATAAACCTCCATTTTGGAATGATTTTACTCATCGCGAGAGGAAAAAATTAAGTTTTAGTCACATAACATCGGTTAATGGAAACGCCGTCATTTCGCAATAGTTTTTTGTCGACATTTAGAAGAAAAGTTTTGCGCAAATCTGTAATGGAAACTCGCCTATTGTTACAGTGTAATTATATATTTAAGTACAGAGTAATATTAATTAACTACATGTACTTACTATAGGGTTAGGGTAGGATTAGGTTGAGGGTTAGTTGCATGTAATTATGCATAATTTACTGTTATTACTATGGTAAGTACATGTAACATATGTAACAAGGGCACTGTAAAATTAAGTGTTACCGGATTTAGTACTTTATGCATAACTGACTGTTATTACTATAGTAAGTACATGTAGAAATGTATAACTATGCCACCTAAAATAAAGTGTAACCAAAAAATTAAATATCATCATCATCATTTCCCCAAAGTAGGTATTTTAATGGCAATTCTATTAATCAAAATGAATCGATTCGTGAATATACAATAGTGAAAAGCAATCCCCTTTTCACAGCTCTCTCTCGCCCTGAAATCCACATATAATCCCTCTCTCTCTCCGTTTCCCAGAGTGCCGAGTGCAATCATCAGTGATTGACCGTGCCGAGACTGTCGAGCGCCTCACCTTCGTCGAACTCCACATCGTCTTCGGTGTGTTGAGGGAACGGGAAGCAGTTGGTGATCTCCAGTCGGTCTTCAACCACCAGGCCGAGTAAAACCCCCTGGACCACCTCAGTGCCCTGGCCCTCCTCCTGGTAGTGCTTGATGATCTTCAACACCACCTGCACACACACACACACACACACACACACACAGCATGATCAGGGACATTTCTTGTGTAACCAAGTTTGTGCCTGGCGAAGCAAACTGAATAATATCTGATGCAATTTCTCTCCCCTAAAGGCATTTGAAATGTCTTTGTGTCGCCTCTGCAGGAGCGCCGGCGAGCGGAAATAACAACATTTATATACATTTATTGCTGAAAGATTAGCGAGGTGTAACCAGGTACACATCTGCACACACACACACCTGGTTAGCATCTCACTACGCACGTCAAACACCACGTTTCCAGAATCTACGAATCGAACACTAGCCGTACGAAGCAATAATTCATTATTTGGTTTATTGGGTGTAAAAGAGGTTAACATGCTTTACGGTTCAAAACACACATTATTAAAGGGGTCCTTAATTGTGATTGCACTTTTTTAACTTTAGTGTGTAATGTTGCTGTAAAAATAAAAATAATAAAATAAAAATAATAATAATAATAATAATAATAATTCTCCCAAATAATGCTGTAATCCAGGGAACATTAATATTACGGGTTAAAATTAACAACAGACCCAAATTATAATACACAACTGTTATTTCTTTTCAGATGTAATAACTCACATAAAAACTGAAATGTTTGTCGAACTAAATGCAACGTTGTGACATTGTTCTTTCCGCGTTTGAAACACTGATTAATCGATTACATGAGATATGATTCATTTCAGTAAGTTGTACAGTATCTTTCAACATTCCCATGATGTCCATGCATGTTTTTTGAAGAAAGACTCTACATTTACGCATGAAAACGGCACTTATTGTTTGAATTATTTTGAGATAAAATGGACAGAACTTGAAAGCGGAGACCCAGAAGTAACAGAGCTCAAAGATCTACGATTATTGAATGCGAGGCACTACAAATAATGTTTGATAGAGGGAAAACCTGCAGATTCATACGCTCAAATATAGCCTGCTTTAATGTCGCTATTTCCTATTTCTCTTTTATCCATAAATCTATCGGTATCGGCCTGATAAGAAAACGTGGCTGATATCTTAAAGCCGATTAATAATAGATTATTTCCTTCAGCTGAGACACTTCACTGTTCACAATTATGTGCTTGAATTGCATAAAATATGATTGTAATCACTTCAAAAAAGGAAAATACAGTAAAGTACAGCACAAGTCTGTCATATCGGCTACATAAAATTATAATGAGAACATAATATAATTATGTGAAACATGGTGAGACTTGTTTTTGTAATCATGCTCTCAAAAATAATATACAATTTTTGATTTTGATTATCGGCCAATAGTTATCGGCTTTCAAATTGAAAGAATTATCGTTATTGTATCGGCCAAAAATTTAATCTCAGTAAATCCCTAGTTTTTAGGAATAAAATGTTCTATAAAACAGGCGAATGGCATAATTCAGAATAAGAGAATACACTGAAGTTTGGTGTGAGTGCTGCTGATTTCAGACTCAACTCACTTTGAGAAAGCCTTGCATTGTAATCGAAATCTCCAGATGCTAATAGATCAAATGTAATACACACTTAAGTGTATTTTGGATGTTTTCTTTCCATTGGTCTGAATGGACAGTAACCTGTGCATGAAAGCTCTTTCCCAATCAGACACATTTCTAAAAACACAACAATATTCAGATTTTTTGCATATGTGCAATCAAAACGCAGTAAAAGCAGTGATCATCTCAGCAGACACTTGCTATCGGATCTCCGGAGATTGAAGTTAATACCAGGCTTATGTTCACATGTGCTTTAGACGAATATTTATATGTGCAAGCTTCAATTTGCAGATTGGCAGAGATGGAAAATATCCATCTGTCTGAGTTCCCCAAGTTCGAGGGCTAAAACGCGAGATTGCTCCTCTATGCTAACATGGTACTTTGCGACCACTCAGAGCAGAAAAGCATGGAGAAAGACCTGGGGTTAATGGAAGAACAAATACACTCACTGTCTAATTACGCCGTCTGTAAAGCCTCTCTGAATACCAATCCACCGGGGTTCCATTCCGTTCTATAGAAGCAAGAACATCTTCAATCACCTTAAGAGCGCCAGCTCACTCGCCCCAAGGCATGATGGGATACATTGGCGTTTCTCAGAGGGGACACATCATTTCATATCACCAATATCAGATGGGGGACTAAAGTGCATCAGTACATCTGTAATTACACACGGAGAACGAGGTAGGTGAAGCATTTAAAGCGAACGCTCATATTTACTGATAACAGCAAATCCAATTCCAACCGCAAATCACTCCTATAGGGTTCTGCGAATTATTACATGCCATTCGGTTCTAGGGCAGACAAAATGTCTGAAAAGCTTAATTCGAATTTCTTTCTTAAATATTAGCAACATTCGAATTGTACTAACAAAAAGTTACGTCATCATGACTCGCGCCTTTTGACACACCGAAAATTTGATTGCACGGGAATTGCTCTCGAATGTGCTTTTTTTTTTTTTTTTTGAAGAATATTAAAAACAAATTTATTTGACAGCCCTATTCGGTTCCATTAAATAAGCTAACAAAAACAAACCACGCCAGTTACATCATCATCATGTCTCGCGCCTCGACACCAAAAAACATTTTTTTTATTATTCAACAAATATTTTAAATTCTAATTATTTGACCGCCTATTCGGTTCGAAATTCGAATTATTTGACAGCCCTATTCGGTTCTATTAACGCTTATATTTTTCATTTCTAATATTCTTTTTCAGAACACTGGGATTGACCAATCAGAGTCGAGTATTCCAGAGAACCTTTAGATCAATTATTTCTTGCAAATCGCAAAGCCACCGAAATCATTAAGTGAACAAAATTCCTTACGATTCCCATCTTTATCCCGAAGCCACATGGAACAAATCCACCATCATTTACCACAACATTCATAAAACACTGAGCCGGAGGCAATATTACACACAATTCTCCGGGTGCAAGTAACATGTCAAGCCCAAATGACCTGCCAGAGCTCACCACATCCCAGCTGTAAAGATATATGAAGCTTTTCACAGTGCTGTTGAATTAATTATGGGCGGACTCCCTGTAAACAAAGTTACAACCTTTAAAACTCCACACAGATGGTGGTCGGACACATGGCACCTCATTTCCACATGAGCTTCAGGCTCTATATGTTGTTTTCCAGGGATTATTGTTGCTTCTTTGAGGGTTTGTAACAGGTTTTAAGGTCAGACAGAAAAAAAAGAAAAAAGAGGTAGAGTCAATATTCTCTGAGCTGAACCCAGCGAATCTGATCATTTCAAGTTGAGTCGTCGTGCTGGAAGAATTGTGAAAAGCCCGTTCCCTTAAATCATTCAGGAGAAGTCACACACACCTGCTTCCTCAATGAACTGAGATTTGCTTGGATGGGCAATACAGACGGTGACAAAATACAAAGCCAGCGGCTAAAAGGACGGCACAAACACGGTGAAACACTTACCTTATCTATATTGTTTTATTTAATGCTATATTAGCATCTGACACGTGTGCTAACCTCACACGCGACGCGCGATAAAAGGTTACGGTTTCTATTTTTCTGCGACGTCGCGCTGGAACAACAAACACAAAGTGTGGCGATGATAATCTCAGGTGCCGTTTATGTGCTTTATTTAATGTTAAAAGCGTGTAATGTGACTTTAAATATCATTTAGTGCTCCAGCTTTGAAGCTGTAAAAGCAACAGTGGATAATTCACCTCAGATCTTGAAATTACACAAATGGAAACAAGAACGTTCAAACTGTGAACAAACAGTGTATTATTTGACAAAGATTGTTTTAGCAACTCAGTAGCCTATGTATTTTTAATGTTTAAATGGTGTAATATTTGTGAGTTTGATTATGTAGCTACTTATCCATTTTCATGCGAGTGCCGTCGAGATTACTCTCTGGTGCCACGAGACTCCGCCCACACGCTGTTCTGATTGGCTGTGGGTTTTGATTGATTGACGCATCTCGCAATCGCGTCTAGTGTGGACAGACAAATTATTTGTCGCTGGAATCGTATCGCATCGCGTCTGGTAAGGCTATTGTCATTGCATAAATTTAATTACAAAAATACAAATATCATATAAACACAATAAAACCAAACAAACAAACAACAAATCATATTATACTAATTGTTTTAAACTGTGAAGCGCTTAATACGACCGAGAAACGTGAGGGAATGCGAATGTCACTAAATTGTCCAATACAGTCGCGACAAAACAAGAAGTCAGCAGCAAAAATGACGCCACAAACACGGAGAAACGATCAATACGGAGGATAGATCGATATAGACAGTTTTATTTATTGCCATGTCAGCATCTAAGGCTATTTTCATGGCACAACTTATATTACAAAAATACAAATATCATATAAATACAATAAAACCAAGCAAACAAACTAAACATATATATATATATATATATTAGGGATGCAACGGTACACGGTAAAATCCCGGACCGTTCGGTCAGCCCTGCACGGTACAATCTACCCTCGTGTCCCGCGGGACTTCGGTTTTGCCATTGAGTTCGCGCTGATCCTTTTAGTTTTTGCTTTAGGCGCCGTTCACATATCGCGCCTAAAAACGCGTAGAAAACGCTAGGCGCGCCGCGTTCTCCTTTTTCCAAAGCGCTAGGGCGGTTGCGCTCCGGAGGCGTCTGTCGTTGCTAAAGCAACCATCAGCTGCGCTCTGGTTGGTTCTTGTCACGTGACCTACGGTGCGCTTGCGGCATTCTGAAAAGTTGAGAATTTTCTACTGGGGACATCGTTAGTGCCAACCGGTCTCGCCTTGCACCAGACAGTGTTGATAGACTCATCTTTTTGCACAAGAATCTCTCAATAGTGGATGAGTAAATAACATTGCACTTTGTATCCTGAATGCAGTGTTTTTTTATTATATTATTTTGCTCTGTTTTTTTTTATTCAAAGCACAAGCTAATTTATGTTTGTTAAAGGTAAAAGTGCACTTTTTCTTTCACATTGATCACTTCATATACCAGTTATCAAGGTTTGGAATTGGGATCCACTTGAATATTTTGAAGTGTGTTTGTTTACATTTTGTATTTCATATAAGTGATAGTTGAAGAGGTTGTATTACTTAGTGTTGTTCAGTACAGACTAGAGTGTTAATTTATTACATACATTGATGTTCTTCCTACTGTGACATTCTGTTTATGCTCATAAGAAAAATAAAACATATTTTTGGGATGAAATAGCAGTCTCTTTCTGCACAAAACATGTACCGAAACCGAACCGAGACCGTGGCCCAAAAACCGAGGTACGGACCGTACCGTGGGCTATCTGTACCGTTGCACCCCTAATATATATATATATATATATATATATATATATATATATATATATATATATATATATATATATATATACAGTACCAGTCAAAAGTTTGGAAACGTTACTATTTTTAATTTTTTGAAAGAAGTCTATTATGCTCATCAAGCCTGCAGTTAAAAAACAAAAAAAACAGTATTATTATGAAATATTATTACAATTTAAAATAATGGTTCTCTTTTGAAAATTCAGCTTTGCATCACAAAAATAAATTACATTTTAAAATATATTAAAAAAGAGAACCATTATTTTAAATTGTAATAATATTTCATAATATTACTGTTTTTTTTGTTTTTTTACTGCAGGCTTGATGAGCATAAGAGACTTCTTTCAAAAACATTAAAAATAGTAGTGTTTCCAAACTTTTGACTGGTACTGTATATATATATATATATATATATATATATATATATATATATATATATATATATATATATATATATATATATATATATATATATATATATTTTTTTTTTTTTTTTTTTTACATATGATAAAAAATAAATAAATCCAAAGCCTTTTCAGGCATTATCTTACTAATAAATCCTCAATACAGTCGAGAGACGTGAGGGAATGTGAATGTCACTAATTGTCTGAACAGTTGTAACACATTAAAAGCAGTTCAGTTCCCCGTCGCTCCAGTCGCAGTGTCTGAATCATCACTCGTTTGATTCAGAGCGATTAATGGCTGATTAAACAACTAAACCTGCTGTGTGCTAAACTGCTGCACTCCTCATTCATGCTAATTGTTTCAGTGGCGTTTGAGTCTTGCAATTCTTCGCCACTCTCTCATCAATGCAGTGGTTTTACACGCAATTCCAAAACAAAAAGCCAGATTCTTTTAAATGTAAAAGTCAACATCTTACAAGACCCATTTTACTTCTGTAATGACATATTTCACATTATGTAGGGTGAGCGGCATAACCAAAAATATCACAGAATAAGGAATTACAGAACGGAATCAGGCAATATAGTTAGTTTTAATGGAGTTCATATTAAAGTAAGCTAAATTATACTTTAGATTTAATTAAATGCAATAATCTAATTTATTAATTTTCCTTTTTTATGCAACTTGGATACAAACCAAATGATTTATCATCATAAATTAATAAGTTTGGCATCAGTGCACAGAAACAGCTTCACATAATGAAACATTCGAGGTAAAAACAAACAAAACATTACATTAATAGAAATACATTATAAATCTGATAAAAGTGTAAATACAGTGACAGACTTCAAATGATGTTCGGTTATTCCGTGTCAAATTAACCAAATTTCTGAAACGTCCTTGATTTTGTTAATATTTTTTTCTGAATAGTGATGAAAGACAGAATATTAAATATCACATATGTATATTGACGGAGTAATCCACTGTTGGGGGTCAAAATGACTATTTTCACCTGAGATTTGGTGCCAAATTAGAAATTAGAAATATGGAAGCATCATTATTTTATGTTTACACATAAATGGGTAATCTATAAGTTAGATCTGCTGACTTTAGCAATCTGTGTTACTTAATATCGCCAACAGTGGCAGTTCAAAAATTACGGAAATAAATATGAGCCCTTCATTATACGTGTCGAAGAAAGAAAGTTGTAATTGTATTTTGTGTTGCTGCTGTCAATAAATATTTGATTATAATAAAATAATATTGGCTATTATTATATAATATGTGACCCTGGATCAATAAACCAGTCGCACGGGTATATCTGTGGCAATAGCCAACAATACAGTGTATGGGTCAAAATTATGGATTTTTCTTTTTATGCCAAAAATCATGAGGATATTCAGTAAAGATCATGTTCCATGAAGATATTTAGTAAATTTCCTACCGTAAATATATAAAACATGTATTTGTGTGAGTGAATGCAGCACAATAGCCAACATAAATGAACAACTTTAAAGGAGATTTTCTCAGTGTTTTGATTTTTTTGCACCCTCAGATTCCAGATGTGTTTCGGCCAGATATTGTCCTATCCTAACAAACCATGCATCAATTTGTCAACTAATTAACAATCAACAAAAGAATTGGCCCATGTGACTGGTTTTGGGTCACATGTTATCTGAGAGCAACAGTGATGCCACAATTGGCTCATTAACTCCCATGAACCAGTCAGTCGAGCTGAAGGGTCTGGTGTTTTAACAGGTTCAAAGTGCCACACACACACACACACACACACACACTCCCATTCTCCCCTATCAGGAGACAATCCCAGAATACCTAACGAAGACATGCTTTCCAGACAACACACACTCCCATCAAAGCTGCACAACACTTCATCTAATGATCCCGTGAACTCGGGAGAATTGCACGCTTGCCAGGTCTATTTTTGATATGAGCTTTGGCTGTGCGATGACTAGCCTAGCGCTCTCTCTCTGCGGCGTATTGCGAACGTTCGACGGCTTTCTTGCTTTGAAACGCGCCTCAGCTGAGCGCTGACGCAAACACACGCCTGAAGCTATCAGGTTAACTCGCTAACACACACCCCGCTGATCACCTGACGTGAACGCCTGTCCCTGTCAGCTAGCGGAGGAGGGACACTGATGACTAGCGCTCTGCTACGCCGAGGCCTATGATCCATCTTCATGAAACGGGATCTCTGACAATCGCTACACTGGATGGAGGAATCTCGACCCGAGGACTCAACTTCAAAGTCCACATGAAATCAAAACTGAATATGTTAGCCTTACCGTTATCTAAAAGCTAGTGTGCTCCAAAACAATGACGAAATTCGCATTTAGAAGATATAAGCGTTCAAAACCTAGTCTTTCACTCACGGCAATATGGATTAATGATTCTGATGACATCACTCTGCACTTCAGCTTCTCATCAGATTTCCTGTCCAATCAAATGCTCTATAGAATCTGAAGCTCCGCCCCCTATTAGTGTCGGGTATCGTCCGCATTTTAGCGATTTCAGTTGCGACTTCGATTCCCGTTCTTATCGATTCCAATATAGTAAAGAACTAAATTAAGAACATTCAGGATAATCTGAAAATTATGTCGACACATTGACGTCACAGTGAATTACCGTAAATTAATTTTAAAATTAGTTTTTTTATAAAAAATTAGTTAACATATCTTTGTTTTAAAAATAAATTACATACACACACATGTATATATATATGTGTGTATATATATGTGTGTGTGTGTGCGTGTGTGTGTATATATATATATGTATATGTATATATGTGTGTATATATGTGTATATATATTTATGTGTGTGTGTATACAAGTAATTTCTCATATGTGTGTGTGTGTGTGTATATATGTATATACAGTATGTGTGTGTGTTTGTGTGTGTGTATATTTATATGTGTGTGTGTGTGTGTGTGTGTGTGTGTGTGTGTGTGTGTGTGTGTGTGTGTGTGTGTGTGTGTGTGTGTAGATATACAGTAGAATTTTCTAACCTTAAAAAAACAGAACTGTAAATATTGTTCCCAAAATGCGAATATAACGGTCAAAACTGCAACATTTGGATAAAAATATAATACAGGCACGACCACAATTCTAGCACAAACATTAAAGTAAAAGTTCACTCAGAATTAAAACTTGTCATCAATATTGATTGAGCAGAAGAAAATGTATGACTACCATCAAAACTCCCAGACAATATTTACAGATCTCATTCATCACAGCAAACCTCATCTGTGTTCAGACTTCAATCAGTCATGTGACACACGAGAACCAATGGCACATCAATAACACATCTCAAGTCATCGTTTACTTTTATTATTATCATTTAACAAGCGCAAATGAGATCTGAGAACTCTGGATGAACTCTGTTCCCCAAAGCAAAGCCAAAATACAGTAAAAATAGATCTTTTTTGGAGAACTGAGCAGTTGTAAATCATCTATTCTCATATGTAAAAGAGCAGCTCTATCGGTCTACATAATATCTCCTTTTGTGCTCACAGACTGTAACTTTAGGATGGATGAAAATAATGCTAATTGGACAGATAAAAGTCAAGCAATGCAATGTAACCACAAGCTGATAATCACAGAAAGTGTTTTTTTCTTGAGACAACATCGCCCTCTTTGGGCAGTGAGATATATATATATATAATGCAATGTATTTCCACATTAGCACTGCATCCATAAACACACACAAGCTCTTTAATGAAGCAAACTCTTCAGTCCGGACGCATTACTGTGGCGATAATTGGAGGGTTTAGTCCAAAAGCCAAACTACAGTCTCTGCACTCAAACTCCAGGCTTTCTCCGACGGGAATCGCCGGTCCGTGTGAAGAAACACAACAGCAGAGAATGAGCTGGAAAACAACTGCATGAAAATACCTAAAGTGAAGGCCAGAAATAACACAAGACAACACACACTAAACAAATGAAAGACTCAGCAAAAGTGTGTTAAGCAATTATCCCACTGTAAAGAAGTTTCAGCGATGAAGAAATAATGACCAGCAGTTCTCCAGACCTGTGTTCAGAAGAGCTAACGATACTGCGTTTCAGACAATTAGAAGTCAAAACATCTCTATTTCGAATAAACGCCGTTCGTCTGAACTTTCTATTCATCAAAGAATCCTGTCAGATCAAATGTATGCCAGTTTCCACAAAATATATGAAACTCTTCAACATTGATAATAATCACAAATGTTTCTTGAGCATCAAATCATCATATTAGAGTGATTTCTGAAGGATCATGTGACACTGAAG
This sequence comes from Scardinius erythrophthalmus, assembly GCF_964197995.2. Lineage (NCBI taxonomy): Eukaryota > Metazoa > Chordata > Actinopteri > Cypriniformes > Leuciscidae > Scardinius > Scardinius erythrophthalmus. The sequence continues at coordinate 1,534,817 of NC_138236.1, forward strand.
ACTGGAGTAATGATGCTGAACATTCAGCTTTGATCACAGGAATAAATTACACTTTACTGTATATTCACATAGAAAACTGATATTTAACATTGTAATAATATTTCACAATTTTTACTGTATTTTTTATCTAATAAATGCAGCCTTCTCTTTAAATAAAAAATATACCATATCTCTATATATATATATGATACCTTCATTATGTTGCATTTTGTGTTGTAACTTGTTAATAAAAATAGAATACAACTTTTAAAATAAAAGAACAGAATCATACTAGCATAAGTAATAGAATTATATAACTTATTTCTTATTTTTTTATTACATTTATTATTGTACCTTATATGTTTTAATATAAATATATAATATCAAAGTTAATTGTATTTTGTGTTTATGTAAATAAATTAATTAGTATTAATAATATAATAATAATAATATATAATATCTTACAGACCCCAGACTTTTGAGCGGTAATATTGTCATCACTTAATAAAACAAAGCTATCGACATGTACAGTATAAGACACGCTGTACACTCTGAAATAAACCTGACGTTACTGAGATTAATTTACAGTAAAGTATTCATAGTACTTTTAGTAAGGCCAGATGCCATATTAGCTTCAGTACCATGGTATATCTCAAACTACCATGGTATAGCAGATGGTTAGCCACAGTACAACCACTATACATTAATACCATGCTGAAAACCCTGGTTTTACTATAGTACATATCCACAAAACTAGTAAGTTTCCAGCATTTCTGTGTTCGTTTTCCCCAGTGTTCTCCTGTTAAACGATGAGCGCTGAGCTCCCCCTACCATCCTCCGGCCCGAAACACACACACACACACACACACACACACACACCCCTAACAAACATGATGATAACACTCATAATGATCGCTCACCAGCCCGTCGATCTGGATCTGCTTGACCGGGGAATCCAGCGGACTGGAAGCCGAAGCTGCGGGTTCTTTACGGGTCGCCATTGTCGGAAGAAGAGCGGAATCGGGCCGAAGCACGTGGAAGAAGGTTCTTCCGGAACAATGCAACCACTTCCGGTGCGAAGACTCTTCAAAATAAGAGTCGCGAGTTGCACTTTAATGTCCTTGGCCTTTTTTTGTAAATAAATAAACAAACAAATGCGCAAATAAATTGTCATTATGAAGTTCATGCTCCAACATCCTAGTAACCACCAAATCTTGCCCCTGTTTTCTTTTTAAAATGCTTTTGAAAGACTGTTTATTAGCGGATTTTGCAGTTTTATGCTTGTCCCCAACCCAGACTGGCCCTCTTTGAATGTTAAAAAATTATGCTATCGAAATTTCATATGTATATCACAATTTTAAACTATTTTTGGAATTAAATAAGTCTGTCCCCAGGTCCACCTCCCTCAACAAAATCCACTTTAATAGATCCACCTTAAATATTTTATTTACTTGGTAATCATGGAAATAATAGAGAAAAGGACGTATTAGTTGAAGATGAAACTTAAATCAAGATAACTCAAGCTTTTATACAGAGTATTTTTATTCAGCGTCATTTCCACCTTGGCTGTAGTTCGGTTGAATTATGTACAACAAATATGAAAATAATGTATTTATGTTTATTACGAGTAAACAACATAATAAGTAAAAAAGTAGCTAAGCCTGACATTAGGGAGTGCTAATATTGCAGAAAAACTGCTAAAATGTCATTTCCACACCTCTGAGAAGTTACAGGCGCAGCTTTGGACATGATATATGCTGTTTTTGTGCGCTATTTGCATGTTCTCACGACATATTTGTGCTTTTGGACTGAGAACTTTATATATCACCATTACAGTACACTCTAAATTTATTTAAATGTATCTATATTTAAATGAATGTTTAGAGCAGGTTGATATAATTTGCATATCATTTGTAATCATTATTTTTTAAACTATTAGGTATACTGTTCAACTCATATATGTTAAATACATGGTTAAAAATATTTTGGACTGACAATTTAAGTAAAAGTAAAAATAAACAGAAACAATCTTTCCACCATAAACCGTCATTTCCACCAGTTTTTAAGAAAAAAAATGAGAATAACCAATGATGTGGATCTAACTGTATTTTAAATCAAGTAGTAATAGTTCATTACTTACAATATATGTGTGAGTGACTTATAATAAACATAGACCTGAGCAAAAATGAGATGCTGTAGGCACAAATCCCAACTCGTGGCATTCAGCAACTTTAAATAAAAATGCATTAAGTTCATGAAGTATTAAGATTTATTTTATTACATGATTAGGTAGCCACTGATGTTGTTGACTGATACATAATCTTAGATAATCAGTTTTCCAATATTATATTCTAATAAAATACATAAATTGAAAAGTGGTGGAAATGACATCTTTGAAAGCTCTCTTCAGAAAAACTGTTAAATATAATAATATTCCTCTGAATTCTAAAACTGCCCACTGTTATATTGTGTTAGAAGACAAATTAATGAAGCTAGGAAGATTGTTTAAGTGTGTTTTAAGAGAGTGAATTTTCCATAAGCTCACAGTGCCAAAAGTGCTCCTAGTTGGAGAATCACCCATAGCGCTTTTTTATTATACAGATTGTTTCAAATCAGCTTTACAGAGATAACAGGAAAATAATGCAACAAAGTTTGTTTTAGAAGAAAGTTAAGTGAGCGTTAAGTGAGTTCAGTGATGTTTCATTTTTTGTTTGTAAAAAAGTTATTAATTTAGTTGATTTATACAGCCGCTCTGTCATCGTCCAGCTCAGTTCTGATGGTGTCAATGCAGGAGATCAATAATAGTCAAATATTAAATTAAATGTCCCCAACTAAGCAAGCCAAACGCGGAAAAGGCGAGTTAAATGTGCGATTCTCATTATGACATCCTGAAATCAAAAGCAAAAATGCTGGATTTTGGATATTATTCACGTAATAATTAAGCAACTCACTTATGTGAAACATTGCACATTATGCAACAGTAAAACTTTGAAACGGTAGTGTTATAAAGTCGTCAAACCTCATCACTGCAGTTATCATTATTAGAATAAAAAAAAGAGTGTGTAATAAAAGCCTGGTCGAATAACTATTAAGGTAGAACATTGCATTGTGGGATATAAAATTCCACACAGCATGATCTGCTGTATGATTAGTGTATGTTAGGTAATCTGGGTACTGTAGATTCATAAACAATTTACATATTGTATTTGAGGATTAGAAGGTTACAGTCCCTTTAAAGATGGAAAAACACTGAGATCGGGTTAATTTAGTCATGAGACAAATTACATTTTACAAGTCTTGCAATGGTCATTATATTATAACACACACACACACATATATATATATATATATATATATATATATATATATATATATATATATATATATATATTTGTGTATATGTATGTATATGGATATTCATGTATATGTATATTCATGATCTATCCACACACACACACACACCACACACACCACTAAAGAACCAGGTAAAAAGAGGAACATGTGACTTTTTTCAATCCATATCAAAATTTAATCAAGTGCATACAAATTCCAATTGTATTTAGGAGTTTAAGAAACCTTTAATAATCATAATTGCCATTAAAAGAGAGATACAAAACATTGAACTATTGTGTAATTAAATCCAAATGGGTTTCCAAAAATAAACCTTTGTCTCTCAACTGTGACATTATTAAAAAGTTCAAATGTACACATTACTAACTCACTACAAATGTAAAACTTACTGGGATAAAGCTTATGAAGGAAAATAAAAACAGAACAATGAGGGAAAAACAAGTAGTGAATCTGAAAGATCCCGACGGTCTCGTCGATATAGAGGTCCAACATGTACTAATAAGCATTTAACACCTTACCTTGTGGACTCAATGTTTTCATGATCTATAGGGTTTGACTCAAAAATCTTTTTTTAAATTGGCCCCAAAGAACAAAAACAGATACAAAAAGCAACAGTAGCAAAACAAACCTGTTAAATACAACTACTAAAAACAAAAGGGATTAGGCGTCTATACAATGTGGAAGCGCGGCCCGGGCGCGGCGATGATGTCGCTGTAGGGCTCGGCCTGCGTCAGCTCGATCGCCTGCTGCTTCTTCAGCACCAGGAAGCTGTAGAACTTGGCCGCCGCCTGCTTCTTGTTGTTGTTTCTGCACAGCTCCAGGAGGCTGATGGACTGGGCTCCGGTTTTAGCCACCACACGCTGTCGAGCACAGGAGAACAGGAGAACATGAGGAGCGAGCTGAGAACGACTTTCATCAGGGCTGCCCTCGACTAAAGATCTTTCGGTAAATAATAGGGCTGGGTATTGACACAAATTTCACAATTTCGATTCACAAGCTTGCAATTCCATTCGATTTCGATTCCGATTCAATATTGATTATTTTGGATATCTGGTACAACACATGGCAAATTTTCTCAAGGAAAACAAATCTCCTAAGGCAAGACACTACAGGTGAATAGGGTAAACTTTTTAACTAGCACATATCAGCATGAAACCTTCCCAGTTGATTACATAGATTAAGATGAGGAAAAAAAATATGCAAATTAGGCCATATCTAATTAAGTATGCGCTAATTTGCATATATTAAAAAAAAAAACGAAATCTGAGTATTGGACAAAGCAAGGTTAAACTTATTTTTTCATTGTGTTCACATATTAGATGGGTAAAATTAGAGAGGGATTTATGGATATCTCTTTTGTTATCCTGTAAATCAGAATATACTGTCAATAGCCTTAAAAAAAAAAAAAGATTTTCGCCATGTTTTTTGGAATAAAATGTTATAGAAATCAGGCTAGAAATAATATATTTACAAATCCCTCTGTAAATGTCTTCATAATATAACTAGGTACAAGACTGGAGAGTTTGGTGTGTATCGGTGCGACTGAAGAGGAGATTTCAGACTTGGAGAATGAGAGAAAAGTCATTTTGAGAAAACGGGCTTTAAAGATTTATCATCAGCCAATGAGATTGCGCATTCAGCCCTTTTACTTTCACGATTGGTTGCTGATAAAAAGGAAATTACCATATTTGGATCTGACAGCATTGTAGAGGAGAGAGAGAGAGCTTTCTAACGGTGTGTGTGATGACAGGAGCAGACACGATCGCGGAGCAGCGGGAGGATTTACAACGCCAACTTTTGTTGAATTTATGAGAAATTCGCAAAACGCAAACAGACAAAATGTAGTAAAATAACTTTTCACCACAAGTCTGAAAGACGACATGTTATTGAAGACAAATATCCAAAATTCTCAAAATTGACCAGTGAAAAAACCACAATGTGTTTGCCTGCCGTGTCTCGCCTTCACTAATGCTGTGAACTATGGGAGTCAGTGTTAGCCTATAGGCTTCATTAGCCTACTGTAATCAGGGGTTAAAGTGAAAAAAAATCCTGAGCCTGAAATTTTTTTTGGGGGGTGGGGGGGGGGGTATGGCTTGGGCTTCATTGGCACCATTTATTTTCAAGCATGTTAATGGCATATTTTTATGAATGAAGCCCAGTATCACTGATATAGCTACTTATGTCTCGATGGAAATTTATTTTTCCAAAATTTGAAATTTATTAGGCTTAAAAAAATATAACTTTTAAATCAACTAAACTTAAAACAATCATCACTTAAACCCATAATAAATGTCATATTTACCTGTACCTTACCTGTCTAACCGATGTGAATTATATAGAAATTGAATACGTTTATAAAACAGTCCGCACTGCATAAATTATATATGTATATATATATAATGAAAAATAGATTAATCCTTAAGCATTGAGCAGTTAGTAATTTTCCCATTGTTCTTTGGTTAGTAACTTTACTAACAGAGAGAATTGCTGTCACTTAATACCCGCCGCTGCTGACAGGATCTCACGCATCTCATTCTCTACTCTTTACGAACTATTTAAGATTGTATTTAACTCATTTGACTGTTCTTGTGAAGATACTCGACAAAACTGTAATTTTGGCATAAATGTGTTGTGTTATGGTTCGTACAAGCGCGAAAGAGAACTCAATGGCGCACTGTCGACTGCGATACTGGCGCGCGTCTTTCTGTGTGTGTGTGTGTGTGTGTGTGTGTGTGTGTGTGTGTTTCAGGAGGACATTCATTCACTGACAGCGCGTTCTCTTTTGTCTTCTCGCGCATTGATAGTTTAAAACATTTGCGTGAAGGAGAGCATGATCATATAACCCAAAGGATGACAGAAAGAACTGACGCTGCGATAAATATTTTAACACGTTAAAGCTGGACAAATGAATCGCAGGCGTTTACGTTGACAGCACTAACGTTAGGCTACTTGTCATACATTGCTGACAGAAAATGCTGCGGTTTAAAGTGGACTCGTTTTCATGGTAGGCCTACACAGAATGTGTTTTTTTTTTGTAAGCTACACAGAATATTTAATTAAATATTAAAATTAAATATTTAGCCAAGTCTGAAGTTACCAAGGAGCAGTGTATGTTAACGTTAGCTCAGTTATCAACAGGTGTAGACAGAAAATATGATTATCCTGACCTGAGCTAATTTACTGAACCAACTCACATCTCCTTTCTTTCTTTTCATCCATGATGACATTAAAGTCACCTGTTGTAGTTTCTGGCGTTTCATCACTGTCTGTGCCGCAACCGCTACTTGCTCATTAGAACATTCAGTGAGCTATTTTACACAGGCTCGGTCCTGCTCCTCCGTGGCAATGACGGCGTAAACATCATAACAAAACGAATTTAAGTGGGGGTGGGGGGGACAACGGGATTTTGGAAAGTGTCCCCATAGGAAATTACGCCCGTGGGTAGGACATCATCCCCAAGCTTCATGAACTAGCGCTCCTTTCACCGACAACGCTAACGTGACGTATAAATCTCAATCACACTGTGTTGCCAGGCCCCGCCCTGCTCTGCTTCTGATAGGCTTGTAACGTTAGTAGAGCTGCGTTCCTTTCATATGATTGGTAGGTGAAATCAATTGACTCGAAAATATTGAACCGCATGCAAGTTTCAAATTTATTTATTTATTTTTTTCTTCCTCACGGCCGCACGCCGGAGATCCGGCACGGTGCCGGAATACTTTAAGCCCTGTGTAATATTGAAGGTAAAGATGAACTGATTTGTGTACAAACTTCAATTACACTTATTTATTTTTATGATAATTAGGTTATATGAAATATAAACATTTAAATGATGGCTGTCATAAAAACCTGCCAGATTTATTCAAACATGCATTAAGATTTGAAGAACATTACAAATTATAATGAATGTAATATAGTGCATATATTTAGCAAAATGCTCCTCTAGAGTTAATTTTTCTCGCTGACTAACGAGTTTATGGTCACTGGATATGGTTTTTCTAATGTTACTAATGTCTTTCCACGGTTGAAACACTGATTGAGCGATTCCATGTCACATGATACGGACTTCGATAAGTTGTACTCTTATCTTTTAACACACTTTCAGAAGCTCGTTCATGTTTATCTCGCATGATCAGCTCAAAGTGTCCCAATCATTTTTGGTCCCAAATTTGTATAAATTTTACTGGTATGAAACATTTTTGGGTATAATATGCCACAGTTTATTTTGCTCTCCTCACTTACATTAATGAACTATAGTGTCCTGCACACACTAGCGAAAAAATATAAAAAAGATATCTGGTGTCTGAATAGTTGTTTGTTTGACAGTATATGGTCGAAACACAAACCTGCAGGCCGTGAAGCATCTGCTGAGTTCTCTTGTTCCACCTCCTCTCCTCCTGGTCCTGGTCTCCTTGTCCCTCTTCGCCCTGTTGTTTAAAACAAATCCAACAATTATCAGTGACACCAATGTTGGAGCTGCGTCGTTAAAAGATCGGGATTCAAACATGCGTGAGCTTATTCTGAAATGATAATGATTCAGCTGCATGTTCGATAAGATCACAGTGAACGTTCAGATCTGCGAATTTGCTTTTCAAACACACAGGATCATTATTTCTGTTACAATAATTCAGATTACCACAGAAGTACTGGGATAGTTGGGATATAAACACTGATGTCTATGGTAGTGATTAAATAAAGTAAATAACCTTTTGAAAGTAACTTGATGCTTGAGATAGAGATTGTATCTGTTGCGACAAGTGACTTTTCAAAAATGTATTCGTCACTGAATCAATCATTCAAGAGAATCGTTCAAAAACGCTGATTCATCCAGTAATGAAAGAAGTAAATCTTTATGAGTGAGTAATTGAATCATTAATTCAAGAGAATCGTTCAAAAACGCTGATTCATCCAATATTGAAACAAGTGAAGTCTTTATGAGTGAGTCATTGAATCATTCATTCAAGAGAATCGTTCAAAAACGCTGATTCATCCAATATTGAAACAAGTGAAGTCTTTATGAGTGAGTAATTGAATCATTAATTCAAGAGAATCGTTCAAAAACGCTGATTCATCCAATATTGAAACAAGTGAAGTCTTTATGAGTGAGTCATTGAATCATTCATTCAAGAGAATCGTTCAAAAACGCTGATTCATCCAATATTGAAACAAGTGAAGTCTTTATGAGTGAGTCATTGAATCATTCATTCAAGAGAATCGTTCAAAAACGCTGATTCATCCAGGAATGAAACAAGTGAAGTCTTTATGAGCAAGTCATTAAATCATCAAAAGATTTTTTATTAATGAATTAAATATTTCTTAAATCGACTGCAGCAACTGCATTAACATTTTGTCAGAACCTCTAGTAAACTACATGATATTTGGTTTAGTCGTCTATTCAGAATCGTGAACTCTTTTGAGAGATTTTCTTCGAGCTGTAAATGCCGAGTGCCTCACCTCTTCGTCGCTGTCGTCCTTGTCCTTGTCCTTGCCCTTGTCGTCTAACAGGTCCAGCTCTGGCACCAGTGAAGAGAGGTTTGTGATGTCCTCAGGAGGAAGATCCACTTGGGGCATCTCCAGCTCATGGGAAAGGACTGACTGATCCACGGGCTGAAGCGTCTGATCCAACACTTCCATTTGCTGGAACCACAATTGTGCACTGTTAGGCTCAGTTTCAAAACATTTACTCTGGCGCTCTTCGTCATTTTTGACCGAAAAATGTTCCTTTTTTTACTTCATTGGAATGGTACGAAACTTGATTTTCGTACCACCTGGTTTTGGAACTTGAAAAAAAATATCATGAACATGATTCAAAAAGGTTAAATGGGCCTATAAAATAGTCCCTCCTCACGGTCAAAAATGAGTGCAATGGAAATGAATGGGAGTCTAATTTCATCTAGTGGAAACTTTTGGTACTGCAGCTGAACAACATCTGACCGAAAGCAAATTTTTTTTAGAAAGCTCAAATTTTGTATCATTTATTATGATTTTATCCATCATAATAAATTTTGAAAATATATATTTCATATAAAAATTGAAAACAGTATTTTTGTGCATTTTTCAAAACACACGTAAAAATCTGTTTCTTTTTTTAAGTTCACTTCTTAAACTTTTTTCAGCAATAATCTGCCAAGTGTCGTCTTTAAAAAGAGATCAAACTTACATCTGTTGCTCTAAAGCATTCAAGATTTACGAGTTTAAGTTGGAAATTTAATTTTCAGGTCTATGCTTAAAAAGTGAATACATTTATTATAAATACAGTTTAATGTATTATGAATGCATTTTAATATAATTTAGAATTTTTTAAAAAAAAAATCCCCTAAAAATACAAAATAAACATTTTCAAACTAAAATATAGTACATTAATTTCATTGACAAAAAAAAAAAATAATCAGTCATTTTTGACGTCCCACGAAGAGCACCAGAGGGCTAGGCAGAATGATTATCTGTAGGGATGGACCAATACCATTTAATGTTTTTGTGCCTTTTGTGAGGCTTAACAATAACACACAATAGTATACGCACAATATCGGATTTGGATCGGTCTCGTCTGACCGATACCTGATCCGGCAAAGAATGGCACTATCGGATCGGCACATCCCTAATGATCTGGTTGATTTATGTTAACTCACAGGCAACGCTGCTTCTTTCTCGAGCGACTTGCGCTTGATTCCCCGCTGGCGAGATGGAGGAGGCATCATGGACTCGTCGAGAGCGGTTCTGCTGCCCTCCATAGAGGACGCCTGAAGCAAACTGTGCTCCTCCATGATGGTCTGATCTGTAGGGCACAAAAAATGCTTTTAAATGACTTCTACACTAATGTGTTAAAGCCAGGGGCTTTCAATCTTTTAGATGATACTGAACCCCCAAACACAGGGTTTGTACAGAGACTGTAAAATGTAATTCCAGGACTTTTCAAGCACTACTTTTTTGGTTTAAGGACAACAGAGATCTCACTTATCAGACAATATCTTTATTATCTTTCAAATACTAAAAAAGGTAAATAGATAAATATAAAACAAAATGGTCCAAATAAAGTGTAGCTGATGCAATGACTGCTGTAACTTGAACGTATTAACATCGTAACAGTGACAAAACGCATTTGTCCGTTCAGGGCCACCGTAGAAACATGTCGATGTAAGCGGACCCGAGGTGTGTGAAGAGAGAAATGCCTCATTCTAAGGTAATAAAAACATAACGGTTCATTATGTAAGGTCTTTATAAACCACTCAAAACATAGTTATGTATATGATATTTAGTGATGGGTCACGATCCGTTCATTGCGTCTGTCACGTGACAAATGAACGAAAGAAGGTAAAGTAAATATGCTCCCTGTAAATTATTTCTGACAGCATTTTAATGATTTCTTAATTCAGAATGTGATCAAGATTGCGTATAACATTAAAAGTATAAAAGTATAACATTTAAAGCCACTTAAATGAACGAATTGATTTGAAAAAAGATCCGTTCATTTTGATGAAGGAGATCGAACAAGAGAGTCAGTAAAATTATCCCATCACTAATGAAGGAAATTGCATTTCTGTCAACAGATCCTCCTAAATAATATTACACAACGCACGTTTAAGCTACAGTAGCTGTGGTTGTGTAGCGACGCAAAAGCTTACCAATCACGTCACTCCTGTGACCCAGCGGCTCCTCTCTGGGCACTTCTGGGTTCTCCAGCTCCTTCAGGAAGTCCTCGAGACTATCCGCTTCTCCTCCCTTCCTCCTCTTCCTCAGCTCATCAGGCACCAGTGGAGTCAAGCAGCGAGTGAACATCTGCAACACACACATTCACTGTGATTTCAGCCCTGGGCTTTAACACACTGATGTTAAAGGGATAGTTCAGAGATGATGGATTCACCATCAAGTCATCCTCGGTGTATATGACATTCTTCTTTCAGACGAATATAATCAGAGTTATATAAAAAAAAAATCCTGGCTCTTCCAAGCTTTACAATGGCAGTTAATGGCCATTTCTGTTTTGAAGTCCATCAAAGCGCATCTATCCATCATAAAAGTGCATTTGTCCATCATAAAAGCGCATCTGTCCATCATAAAAGCGCATCTATCCATCATAAAAGTGCATTTGTCCATCATAAAAGCGCATCTGTCCATCATAAAAGTGCATTTGTCCATCATAAAAGCGCATCTGTCCATCATAAAAGTGCATCTATCCATCATAAAAGCGCATCTATCCATCATAAAAGTGCATTTGTCCATCATAAAAGCGCATCTGTCCATCATAAAAGTGCATTTGTCCATCATAAAAGCGCATCTGTCCATCATAAAAGTGCATTTATCCATCATAAAAGTGCATTTATCCATCATAAAAGTGCATTTATCCATCATAAAATCGCATCTGTCCATCATAAAAGTGCATCTATCATCATAAGTGCATCTATCCATCATAAAAGCACATTTGTCCATCATAAAATCACATTTGTCCATCATAAAAGCGCATCTATCCATCATAAAAGCGCATCTATCCATCATAAAAGCGCATCTATCCATCATAAAAGCGCATTTATCCATCATAAAAGTGCATCTATCATCATAAAAGTGCATCTATCATCATAAAAGTGCATCTATCATCATAAAAGTGCATCTATCATCATAAAAGTGCATCTATCCATCATAAAAGCGCATTTATCCATCATAAAATCGCATCTGTCCATCATAAGTGCATTTATCCATCATAAAAGTGCATTTATCATCATAAAAGTGCATCTATCATCATAAAAGTGCATCTATCCATCATAAAAGCGCATTTATCATCATAAAAGTGCATCTATCATCATAAAAGTGCATCTATCATGATAAAAGTGCATCTGTCCATCATAAGTGCATTTATCCATCATAAAAGTGCATCTATCATCATAAAAGTGCATCTATCATGATAAAAGTGCATCTATCCATCATAAAAGTGCATCTATCATCATAAAAGTGCATCTATCCATCATAAAAGCGCATTTATCCATCATAAAAGCACATTTGTCCATCATAAAAGTGCATTTATCCATCATAAAAGCGCATCTATCCATCATAAAAGTGCATCTATCATCATAAAAGTGCATCTATCCATCATAAAAGTGCATCTATCATCATAAAAGTGCATCTATCCATCATAAAAGCGCATTTATCCATCATAAAAGCACATTTATCCATCATAAAAGCGCATTTATCCATCATAAAAGCGCATTTATCCATCATAAAAGCGCATTTGTCCATCATAAAAGTGCATTTATCCATCATAAAAGTGCATCTATCATCATAAAAGTGCATCTATCATCATAAAAGTGCATCTATCCATCATAAAAGTGCATCTATCATCATAAAAGTGCATCTATCCATCATAAAAGCGCATTTATCCATCATAAAAGCACATTTATCCATCATAAAAGCGCATTTATCCATCATAAAAGCGCATTTATCCATCATAAAAGCGCATCTATCCATCATAAAAGCGCATTTATCCATCATAAAAGCGCATTTATCCATCATAAAAGTAGAGCCCGACCGATATATCCAGGGTCCGAAATTAACTTTTTGGCTCACCTGCCACGGGGACTGGTAGATGAAAAAATCCACCAGCCAAGCATATTTTTTACCGGCCAAAATAATAAACAGCCTTTTTTTTTTGTCACATATACATTCATTCAAGTACTTTTAATTGAGATTATAAGGTAGGCAAATTATGTTGAATACAAACGTAAAAAATTGTCCAGAGCAAAATTTGAAATGTATAATAAAAAAATAAAAAAACTATATATATTGATCAAAATATATGAAATATTACTATCATTGGGGTAAAATAATTATTATTTTTTTTTTTTGTCAGTTTTGTTTCCTGACTCATGTGGAAGGGAAGGCAGAACGTCCTCGGTTAAGTTACTTACGTAACCTCGGTTCCATGAGAGATAAGGGAACGAGTATTGCGTTGCAAACGCTATGAGAAAACTAATTTTATCGAGAAAAGAACGGCCAAAATGTAACTTAAAGCAGAAGCAGCCTGGCCAGCGGCGGAGTATGCACGATCCGCGAGTGCTGAAGACGCTCTGCACGGCTTTTTTGGGGCGACCGCTTCTTCCAGTGGCGGCAGCTTCACATATCCTTTTTCCTCAGCGCCGTCAACAGATAGAGCGTTAACTGTACGTACACACCACCGCCGACTTGAGCTGCAAAGAAGCTCTGTCAAAAAGTACGGGGAAGCTTGACGCTTGTCCGCTCTGAATAGTGAGTGCGCGCACGCGGCCGGGGCTCATTCACTCGCGCGCGCTCTCTCTCTCTCTCTCTCTGCTCGGAGGCAGAAGAGCGCGTGCGCGCTGACAATTTTATTATTTTGGTATGAACATTCACCCGCCACTGTGGCGGATAGCCTTTTGAGATATACTCGCCAAACGGAAAATCTACCCGCATTTGGCGCTTGGCGGGTGTTAATTTCGGACCCTGGATATATCGGCAGGCCGATATTATCGGCCGATATTAGGCATTTTCAAAACTATCGGTATCGGCATTTATAACGCCCGATAAATTAATATTTCAAAAATAAAATAAAAACGGACGAAACACCCTTCAACCATGTTATGAGGGTTGACCGCGAGTGAGATCATCGGTGAATTGTGTTCATGGTGAGTTGGTAACGACTCACGAGACATACATTGCTTGAATAACAATTAAAAGAACATCCCTATCAGTTCTCTTAACTCAAATAAGGATGACAAAATTCGTGACTCATGTCCAGTTTTGCTGCGGTTAAATAAGCCGAGAGTGAAGCGGAACAACGCGACGTAGGCTATATTCACATAAAATGTTAACACTGCAGTTCACAAAAGTTCATAATGTGCATGTGCTTTAATGCTTTGTCGGTTAAACATTTAATTTTAAATGCTGATGCGCTGTTCTAACGTGTGCGTTTCTCAGCGCGTACATGTGAAGCTCACATGCACTAAAAGCCTTTCTAGTACCAGCGCCTGGATACTGGACTAAGTTATCTTTCGAGTATTATTGTGCTAATACTGTTAAATACACACAAGATTTACATAAACAATGTCGGTTGTCCGCTTGTCAAATGCGTGTACATTAGACGTGTCGTGCTCAGCTCTTAAAGAGACAGTAGCAATTGTAAACACATTGCCGCTTGTCCTTAAAGGGATAGTTTACCCAATAATAAAAATGATCTCATTATTTACAGGCACTCTAATGTTGTTCCAACTGTATTAATTTCCTTCTAATATTTTTCTAATATTAATAGTTTGAAGAATGTGGGTAACCAAACAGTAGCTGGTCCCCATTGACTTCCAAAGGAGAAAAATATACTATGGAAGTCACTGGGGTACATCAACTGTTTGGTTACCCACATTCATCCAAATAACTTATTTTCAACAGAAGAAAAAAACAACTTGAGAGAGTAAATTATGACATTTGTTGTCAATTTGAATGTGAAATTGTTGTTTTTGTTCAAAGGACTAAACGTTTAGTCTTAAAAAAAATCTTAAGTTTGTATTTTTATACATTTTATTTATCAGAACTTTAATATATTTTGATGTTCCTCTGTTCTGTTGTGACAATACAAGAAACAAGTTTCTTTTTAAAATGCATTATCATATTAGTTTAGTTAAAACTCATAAATAACTACAAATAACTAATGTTAGGGAAATTTGTTAATGTTTTGTTGCGCGTTTCTGAAAAAAAAAAAAAAAAAAAAAAAAAAAAAAAAATCGCTTGATATATCGGAATATCGGATTTTAAAACCAACAAATATTTGTACCGGTATCAGCCTTTATCAAAATCCTTTATCAGTCGGGCTCTAGTACCCATCAAAAGTTTGTACACACCAATTGTAAAGTGTGTCCAAACTTACTGTACTATAATACACATAAATAATATTGCTACTGTATTATAATATACACATAAATAATATCGGCCGATATATCGGTATCTGGCTTTTTTTTATCGGTATCGGCGCCCAAAAATCCATATCGGTCGGGCTCTACATAAAAGCGCATTTGTCCATCATAAAAGTGCATTTATCCATCAAAAAAGTGCATCTGTCCATCATAAAAGCGCATTTATCCATCATAAAAGTGCATTTATCCATCATAAAAGCGCATTTGTCCATCATAAAAGCGCATCTGTCCATCATAAAAGTGCATTTATCCATCATAAAAGCGCATCTATCCATCATAAAAGCGCATCTATCCATCATAAAAGCGCATTTATCCATCATAAAAGCGCATCTATCCATCATAAAAGCGCATTTATCCATCATAAAATCGCATCTGTCCATCATAAAAGTGCATTTATCCATCATAAAAGCGCATCTATCCATCATAAAAGCGCATTTATCCATCATAAAAGCGCATTTGTCCATCATAAAAGTGCATTTATCCATCATAAAAGCGCATCTGTCCATCATAAAAGTGCATTTATCCATCATAAAAGTGCATTTATCCATCATAAAAGCGCATTTATCCATCATAAAAGCGCATTTATCCATCATAAAAGTGCATCTATCATCATAAGTGCATCTATCCATCATAAAAGCACATTTGTCCATCATAAAAGCGCATCTATCCATCATAAAAGCGCATTTATCCATCATAAAAGCGCATCTGTCCATCATAAAAGTGCATCTATCATCATAAAAGTGCATCTATCCATCATAAAAGCGCATTTATCCATCATAAAAGCGCATCTATCCATCATAAAAGCGCATTTATCCATCATAAAAGCGCATCTGTCCATCATAAAAGTGCATTTATCCATCATAAAAGTGCATTTATCCATCATAAAAGCGCATTTGTCCATCATAAAAGCGCATCTATCCATCATAAAAGTGCATTTATCCATCATAAAAGCGCATCTATCCATCATAAAAGCGCATTTATCCATCATAAAAGCGCATTTATCCATCATAAAAGCGCATCTATCCATCATAAAAGCGCATTTATCCATCATAAAAGTGCATTTATCCATCATAAAAGCGCATCTATCCATCATAAAAGCGCATTTATCCATCATAAAAGCGCATCTATCCATCATAAAAGTGCATTTATCCATCATAAAAGCGCATCTATCCATCATAAAAGCGCATTTATCCATCATAAAAGCGCATCTATCCATCATAAAAGCGCATTTGTCCATCATAAAAGCGCATCTATCCATCATAAAAGCGCATTTGTCCATCATAAAAGCGCATCTATCCATCATAAAAGTGCATTTATCCATCATAAAAGCGCATCTATCCATCACCAAAACAGAAACAGCCATTCACTGCCATTATAAAGCTTGGAAGAGCCAGGATATTTTTTTATATAACTCTGATTGTGTTCGTCTGAAAGAAGAATGTCATATACACTAGGATGGCTTCAGGGTGAGTACTGTAAATCATGGGCTAATTTTCATTTTTGGGTGAACTATCCCTTTAAAAGAGACGCAGGACCAGCCCATCACCTTCAGCAGACGCCCGTTCCAGAGAGGTTGAGCCGGCAATGAGAAAAGCTTCTCTACGCCTCCAGTCTCCTTCCACATCATCAGCTTCTTAGTGGGAGGAGCCAAATCCAGCGTGGTGACGATGTCGGAGTAATCGCTCAACTGGGCCCGGATGGTCTTGCTGTCCAACTCCTTCAGGCTGTCGACGATGAGCTTCCTCTTTCTCTTAGCCTTGGTTTCTTTCACTGAGGACGCACCACAAGTGTTTTATTAAGGAGATATTCAGGCACAAAATTTACAGTTAATGTGTGACCCTGGATCACAAAACCAGTCTCGAGTCACACGGGTATATTCGTGGAAATAGCCAACAATACACTGTATGGGTCAAAATTATCGATTTTTCTTTTATGCCAAAAATCATTAGGATATTAAGTAAAGATCATGTTCCATGAAGATCATGTATCTCGGCCAAATATTTTCCTATCCTAACAAACCATACATCAGTGGAAAGCTTATTCATTTTCCTTTTGAGATTCCTTTTGTGGTCCAGGGTCACGTATAGATTACGTAGACAAGCCATGATTTACCCTCATCTTTCCCTCGCAGGTCAAAATCACCCCAAGCCCTAAATTTTCCTTCTTTTTTTTTGTCCAGAAAGCTTATTTTATTTCCTTTTGATATTATTATTTGTTTGTTTTTTTATCTTATTTACCTTTAAATTACTAGATTTTATCAATAAATAATATATAAATAGTGATTTTAAGCACATTCATCACATTCTTTCAACTTAAATTCAAAATATTGTGATGCATGAACCTTTTAATTCAGCTTATAATATTTTACATTGGGTTTCTTGTCCGACCTCTTTTTTTAAATATGATATTTCATGACTCTTGCATTTAGATGTACTTATAGCTCTATATGGAGCAAATGAGCTGCTCACTACAGATACACATGCAGACATTATAAAATTATTTTTTGCTAAAGTTTTAGCTTTTTTTAGTTAGAATTTTGAGCATTTTTAGGTTTTCTATGTGTGGCAAAGCATTCCTCGCATTCCATTCATTCCTAAGGGCAGGGCTCAAATTGACCTGCGAGGATACGATGTGTTACTTTTTAGAAATTTTACCAAAAAATCCTCAAATCCATTACATTTTTTGTGTGTGTATTCGTGGTTCAAGTGCAACAAAAGTCAGATGAACACACACAAAAAAAATTCCTGGTCAAAATGACCCAAGGGAATGCTGAGGGTTAAATATGAATTTATCGTTCATTTTTACCAGTAATGTCGATGGGCTCGAGCGCGAACGCTTCGTCCTCATTGGGCACCAGAGTGGTCTGTTCGGTCTGGTCTGTGGTGTTGGGAAGAGGCTCGACTGGGCCCGATTCTGGACTGTCAGGACCGCCAGGAGCTGAAATAACACAAAAGTGTCATGAGAGGTCAATGGCATTACGTTCATACATATCATACATATTGACTTGACATTTGAAACAAGAAATTTCACATCACAGAAAGGATCCCTGTAAACCCTCATGATTGTGTATCAGAGTAAGTTTTGCATTTTTTAAATATAAAAAAAATGGCATGGCAAGATTTGCTTTTCCCAAATTAATTAGTTGCAAATATTTGTTGACACTTTATATTACATCTTACTAAAGTAATAACAGTAAATTTTGCATAATTACTAAAGCAATCCTTAACCCATAACCCTATACTAAGTACATTTAATTAATTACAATTTCTCAGCATTTAATTGTACAACCTTAAGAGTAAAATGTGTTTGAAAATTTAGGATCAAGTCACTCACATGTCAAGAAATATTCATTTGAGTTAAAAAACTTTTTCCAGAACAAATAAAATATTTTTAGAAAATCCTTTATAAATTTCTGAGGAAGTTGATTGAGTGGCAAGGAAAATTCAAATAGTAAAAATCAGGTTCTCCATCTTCCACAATTGTTTGTTATTTTATTCACCTTATTTTTAAAGTAAGAGCAACACGGTCATTTGTACCTTGAATGCGTCTCAGCAGCATCCAGTTATTTTAGCTGTACAAAAACTGCAAACTGTTATTTATTATCGTAATTAAACACTGGTTTGTAGCACAAATTGTTTGACCATTCTCTGCATTATGTTATTCTACCAGTTATTTACTATAGCAGCTGATGAATCAGAAGTTCACACACATTCACAGAAAACAGCTTGTTGCAAAATAAGTAGAATAGATTCACTCAAAAGCCAAGAATGTTTGTAGGATCTACTCACGAGAAAAGTTATCGAAGTCGTCTTCATCGTCGCCGTGGTCTTGAGGCATCATCACGCTGTCAGTGATGGCAGGAGGATCGTCGAATATTCCTCCACCATCGTCATTGCTCAGAATCTTATCCACTGAAACACACACACACACACACACACACACACAGTTCAGCATCACATGATCACAGGGACGGGAATCTTTTGGTTCATCACGATCCGATTCAAATCGATTCTTAGTCACGATTCGATATTTATTTATTTTTTACAAACAGCAATGCTTTTTTTATTTTTTATTACAGAATGTATATAATTTAAATTCGATATGTGCATAGATTTGATTGTAGTTTATTGTTTTGTGTTACTTTTCTAATTTGACTGCGGTAGACAGTGTAATTAGTCTAAAAGGAAAAAAAAAATTCTACTGAATTAAATGTGAACCTTGAAATTTATTATTTACATTTTCTTCCCGTTTTAGTCAACCCAATATTATAAAACAAATGGCCTTTAAGCGGACTACAATAATTACACACAGTCTTCTGTAATAAAGCAGGCAATTTTATTTTTGATATTAAAAATAGGAACAAAGAAGCTAATTATAAACAATAGGACAAATGCAATAGAAAAACATTAAATAAACTAAGTTTTCAGGTACAGTAGCATGTGTTTATTTAACGTAATATTAAGAAATAGGAAATTGAATGGTAACATTTTACAATAAGGTTCATTAGTTAACATTAATGTAACATGAACTAACAATGAACAATACATTTGTTACAGTATTTATTAATCTTTGTTAATGTTAGTTAATAATAATCCAGCTGATCATTGTTAGTTCACAGTGCATTAACGTAACAAATACAACCTTTGATTTTAATAACGTATAAATAAATGTTGAAATTAATATTAAATCAGATTAATACATTAATAGATGATTAAAAAAAGCATTCTTAGTTCATGTTAACTAAGGTAGTCCTAGTTCACGGCTTATTGTGATTAACGTCAATAACTTCAAGTAACTTTAATTTATATTCCAATAATAACCCCAAGAAATTAGTTACAAATATTTGTTGACACTACTATTTCTCAGCATTTAATTGTACAACCTTTTTTTTTTTATTGCATAAACAAAGTGCAACCAAATACTTTTATTACCTAGAATAAAATGTGTTTCAAAATTTAGGATCAAGTCACTCACACGTCAAGAAATTTACATGAGTGCAAAAACTTTTTTCAGAACAAATAAAACAAGTTATTTTTAAATCCTTTTAAAGTTAAATAAGAGTAACGCTTTAGAAATTAGATTTTTGAAATTTGTGAATCGATACAAACCAGAACAACAAAGAAAAATCGCGATTCATACATGAATGGATTTTTCCCCGTGCCTCTAATCGCAGGTCAAATGAACATGAACTTACTCAGAATTCCCCCGTCGGTGTTTTCCAGGTTGTTGTCCCCGAAGTCGTCGTAGTCGAGGGTCGTGGGTTTGTCGGGGAGGTGAGCGGGACCGGGCTCCGCTTCCAGGAGCAGGTTCGAGGCAGAAGATCCATGGATGATGTCCACCTCAAAAGCATTCTCCTCTCTCATCATCTCACGATCATCCATGCCAAAGTCACCTGGCATGACATCACAAGTTATGAGGACACGGACATCGCGACTTATCTTTCTACAGTAGTCAACATTTGAAGTGGATCAAAACCTTTCATCAAAGTATTACATGAATTTTGAACAATACCCGTTCTTGTCTTAGGACAACTTTGATGAACTATTCTGATCCACTTTAAATGTTGACTACTGTCGTATAAATATAAACAGCTTGTGAGTTTTTACCGAAGTCATTGTCGGTCATGAGGCTGATGTTTCCCACTTCTTCCCTCATGGTGATCTCCTCAACACGACTCTGGTTCAGGGTGAACTGCTGTGCTACATCTATATCACTGAAACACACATTTTTCATTTAGAAATCACAAATGCAAAAAGTCACATTCATGAGTAGTTTATCTCTCGGGTTGGGTATCGTATGAATTTTATCGATTCCTAATTTTGATTCCAATAAGGTAAAAAAAAAAACTATATCATTCACATTTAGTCTTATTACAAAACATTTAATTGTATCTGAATATCATGAACAAAAATCAACAGGTTTAAAGGGTTAGTTCACCCAAAAATGAAAACTATGTCATTAATGACTCACTCTCACGTCGTTCCAGGCCCGTAAGACCTTTTAAGATATTGTAGATTTAGTCCGAGAGCTTTCTGTTCCTCCATTGAAAGTCAATGGACGGCATACTGTCCATGTCCAGAAAGGCAGTACAGACATCATCAAAGTAGTCCATGTGACAGGCAAACGTTATAAGTAAACAAAAATAACGACTTTATTCCACTATTAATTTCCTTCTCTCTGGGTCTCGAGCTATTTCACGTAGTGTAATAGTGTAGCGCGTCTGTGTTGTACGTCACACGTAGGCTCACTATTGGCCGACGCTGGTCATGTGTGATGCGTGTGACGTACAACACAGACGCGCTGCGCAAAAACACTACGTGAACTCACTCGAGGCCCAGAGAGAAGGAAATGAATAGTGGAATAAAGTCGTTATTTTTGTTTACTTATAACGTTTGCCTGTCACATGGACTACTTTGAAGATGAACGGAGGTCTTACGGGCTTGGAACGACGTGAGAGTGAGTCATTAATGACATAATTTTCATTTTTGGGTGAACTAACCCTTTAAAAGAACACTTACACACAAGGAACGTTTGCCTGTAGTTTAAAAACACCATAGAAAAACAACTAGCCGAACTAATGTAAGCTTCAAGCATTATTAAAGACAAGTAAACACTCAGTTATTAAAAAAGAACAAATATAAAATTAACAAATCACAACAAATAGATGCAACTGAACAAAGATGTGATTGAAATAAACAGTGTTTTAAGATTTTCAGGTATTCAGGTACAGAAACTGTAATCAAATGTAAAATAACACTGAACTTTATAAATAAAATATACATTACAAATATAGTTACAAGAGAGTTATTCAGTCAAGAGCGAGTGAATTTTCTCTTAGTCTTTTGTTGTTTGATTAGTGTTATTATAGAGAAAGCATCAGGAATATTAGTGCTGTCCCTTTAAGAGCTGCACGGATCCAATATACTGATACACGTGAAGCACAGACAACAGTTTAAAGTCATATTGAAATGCTCACAGAGGAATCGATAAGAGAAATCAAAAATGTTATTTTATAAAAAGTATCTCGCCCCTATTTATCGCAGAAGCATGATAGATAATTATAAAAATAATCCAGGACCTTTGTGTAGTTTTATATCAAGCAATTTCACAATTTCAATGAAAATGACCCATACACTTAGTCTTAATATAGACTGAAGATGAAAAATTTTAAAAACAGAAGCGTCTCTTACTCCAGATCAGGAAGAGGCTGGTCAAAATCGTGGAACTCCTCTGGTAAAGTGATGGCGTTGTACGCAGCCTCGCGGTTGTCTTCTGGCAGATCAACGACACCTGGAAACACACAATGCATTGCAGTAAATATTACCAGGCAAACCCAGCTGGCCCTGAAATTAATACTTTTACGGTTACAGGTTTTTAGATTCAATACCTGGGCGGAAAGCCATTTTGATCTTGATAAACGCTTCGTTACAATCGGCCAGAAGATATTTGGCTTTTCTGTGGTAGATCCTCACCACGCCCAGGAGAAGATGGCCAGATGTACGCAGAGCCATTTTCACCTATTTAGTAGAGTAGAAAAAACAGAATTACCACATGCATTAACACACACCACTCAAAAGCACACAACATATGAACACACACCACTCAAAAGCACACAACATGCAGCAGAAAGACGCACCTTTGGTGAGATGATGCTTTCCACGCTGCTTTCCAGGTTGCATTCAAAGACGTGTGCTTTGGTCAGTTTTTTGTCCCAATGGGCCGCCAGCCAGATCTTGGCCAGCGGCCCACGTTTACTGAGGACGAAGTGGGCGTAAAACATTGCCCTGGTGTCTGGTCAATCCTCTGAGACCTCTCTGCTACACCTGGGGGAGACACGACAGGATTCATTCAAAACTAGGACTACAATAAACTCTCATGCACTTCAGCATGCCACAGATGTTATCTAACGGCAACTCAATAGGGCTTGAGACACAGTATAATGCAGATTCATCTAAAACATGCATACGTCAAATCTTACGCAAGCAATCACTATACATCTTTAAATTGACTGTATTGCATGCTTGGCTTACATTGCCCGCCTTTACACCAGCATTAAAACATGACGAAATCGAGGTTAAACACAATTCCAAGGGCCCAAAACGCCACATAATCTAATGCAAAGTGTTTAAAAAGGTTTAATGCACGCAAAATACGACAAAAAATGCATTTATTAACGATGCAAAACAAATGCGTTATTTTCCACACAAGCGTTTGGCTAAGTTGTTGCTTAGCAAGCTGAGCTAGTTAGCTTTATAACCAATGCTTATATCACTTTACACATATGTACATGATTATAAATTATTTTTCTTTGTCATATATAACGACTTAAAGTTTCAACTGATTTATATTTAAGTACAGCTTGCACAGCCAGGCTATTTTCAAGCTATCGTTAGCAATTAGCATTAGCCAACTGTTGATTAGCAACGGCGTCAACTTTAATTCTCCTGCTCGTAAATTAGACTTAACACGCAAATGAATCCGCAATAATACACATTTTCCATAACGTACCATTCAAAATATGTTGTCCGTGTTGATTGCGGCCAGGCTTTTCTCTCCCCTCCCGCGGAGAGAAGTTAGCAAGCGCTTCCTCTCATTGAATCCGATCAAGATGGCGCGCGCTCTCGGCGGGATGTTTACAGTCAAAATTTGGCGGAGGGAGGAGCTTGGTCTGTGATTGACAGGTCGTGGCTGCAGTGGAAGATGCCGGTAGGCGGGGCTTGGCCGGTGATTGACAGGAAGCAGCTGCAGTGGAAGCTGCCGGTGGGCGGGGATTTGCTGGTGATTGACAGGAAGTGGCTGCATTGGAAGCTGCAGGTTGGGCGGGGCTTGGCTGGTGATTGACAGGAAGCGGCTACAGTGGAAGCTGCCGGTGGGCGGGGCTTGGCTGGTGATTGACGGGTCGTGGCTGTCGTGGAGCGGTTGGCAGAGGGCGGTGTTGTGTTACTAAACGAACAATGGCTACAGGAAGTCGAATGAATATACACTTCTTAAATGTATAATGTAATGTAATGCTGTTCTTTTGAACTTTCTATTCATCAAAGAATCCTGAAATAAAAATGTAAATAACTGTTTTCAACATATAATAATGAAAAATGTTTCTTGAAAATCAAATCATCATAATGATTTCTGAAGGATCATGTGACACTGAAGACTGGAGTAATGATGCTGAAAATTCAGCTTTGATCACAGGAATAAATTACACTTTACTATATATTCACATAGAAAACAGCTGATTTACATTATAATAATATTTCACAATATTACTATTTTTATCAAATAAATGCAGCCTTGGTGAGCAGAAGAGACATCTTAAAAAAAAAAAAAAAAAAACGAAAAATCCAAAAACTTTTGACTGGTAGTGTATATGTATGTGTTGGAAGGGATATTCAAAAGCAAAAAATATTCCTACAATCCTCTCCCTTATACGTGAACATATTTTTCAAAGAATCCAGAAATAAAAATGTAAATAACTGTTTTCAACATATATGAAAAAATATACATCATTAGTCTATTATTCTCTCATCATCAACATGTAAACATGACCCTCAAACTCTATATTTCCCCTGATGGATGTGCAGCTGAGAGTAATATATTTCACTCCTTGCCTGTGTTTTGCTGCAGGCTTTGATTGGCTTCTATTAAGGAGTTGATTCAGTTACCAAAGGCTAGTCATTAAAGGCCCGAGTCTCTTTCACGGTGTTAAGTTGATTTAAATTACGGGGTCGTTTGCTGCAGACCCGAAGCCATTCTCCGCCATTGATCTACTGCGCCTTTGATACCGAGTCTAAATGAATTTAGACCTCAATGAGTCACGATGGAATTTTTAGAAGACACATTTTTAGATTTCATCGTGGAAGACACTGTGTCACATTAGAAATGCAATGCTTTATTGAAACACTGTAAATGTGAAATGGCACAGTCATAAGCGTACATTTGTGTGCCTTGATGCTTGAAACTCTTAGTATGTGAGTTTAGTGTCTTCTAGTTTCGTGCATTGATGCATCATTACTTGATGCATTCTCAGCATTAAAGAAGTCCTATTGTGCTTTTTTCCCATGTTCATCTTTCTTTAGTGTTTAATGTTGCTTTTTGAGCATGAAAAAGCTCTGCAAAGTTATTCTCTATATAAGTGTCAGTGTTTCTGAACTCCCTGTTTCTTGAACGAACACGTCACAATATTCCTCATTTAAATAATTAATGCTAAGTTGAGTTAGTTAGTAGTGTGTTAAACTGGCGGTTATGGTAAGGGGCGGGACATTTCCCAAACACACTCGAAGCGCTCGACCAATCACAACACACTGCTCCAGCCGACCAATCAGAGCACAGTGTGCTTTTCAGAAGGCGGGGCTTCATAGAGACAGGAACTAAACAGAGCGTTACTGTCAGACTGGGAAGAGAGGAGCCGCAACAATGGAGAATATGAGGAGAATAATCAACATTCAAGCAGGAAAACCTGTTCTAGTAGAGCCTGAAAAAAGTCTGACCAAGATGCCCGCAGTGTGAAGTGACTTGCCTATAAAAGGGGCTTTGGAGTGTCTCAGCGTTAACAAAACCCTCAGGTGCCGCAGGTCTGCGTGTTCAATCCTCTTGGCCTCCTCTAATGTCTGTTTGGCATGGTAATGAGAGAGGGTGATGGCATTGCTTAGCATATCAGACACAGTTTGTATTCATTGGGAACAGCTCTGAGAAATGGGACTAATCAAAATGTGCAAATTAAACCTCCCAGTAAATTGATTCCTTTTATCCAATTGAAATTCCACACATGCTGCAGATTCAATTGAAAAGTGTGCAAGACACCTATAGGGTTCACAATCTCATATTTACAAGATATCGCCATGACATGTGGTCTGGGTTTTTAGCATTTAATGTAAAATCTCTGTTGTACATCGACCAGGGAGTGTAACATATGTGACCTGATTCATGACTGTGGCCCGAAAACACATTTTGACTTATGAATGATTAATAAACAGCTCTGACTATATATATATATATATATATATATATATATATATATATATATATATATATATATATATATATATATACTCTAGTTATACTCTATAAACAAATATAAACTACTAGTTATAATATAAAAATATATTTGTAACTTAAAAAATATATATTTATGAATCATTAATGAATTTATGAATCATATAAGAATCATATATGATAAATTAATTTAAATGGTGGCTGTAATAAAAACAAACAAAAACATTTTTTTACATTTATTATGAAATTTATCCCCAAAAAGTGTAAAAATTGTTTTAATGATTTATTATTTAGTGCATATATTTAACAATCTTCTTTTTACTGTTTTATCCACACACTCTGATGTTTATTTATGTTTATTATAATTATAGTACAACAGAAAACATGATCGGTTGCTTCATATGGAAGCCCATTTCCGCCAACAAAAGGAAAAAAAACACACAATATTTAGTGATGACAAAAATGATGACATAAAAAGTCACAAATTCTGACATTAAAAATAAAAATTATGACATTATAATTTTGTTTTTTTGTTTTGACTTTTAAGTCATAATTTTTACTTTTTAATCCCATAATTTTGACTTTTTATCTCATGATAACTTAGTATGTCACAATTTTGACATTTTAACCATAATTAGACTGTCATATTTTAGAATTTTATCTCACAAGTATGTCTATTAAAGTCATATTTTTGACTTTTTATCTCCTAATTATGACTTTTTAATTGTATTTACATGAGCTTCATAGCTTCGTGCTTAAGTGATCTGTTACTCTACATCATCAAAATAAAATAACAATGAATATCATAATAAAACTCACATGATTGTGAAACCTGATATGTCGTATTACCATAAATGTAATAAGAATTTATAAAAAATAAATAAGAATATAAATGTGTACCTTGAAATGCAATGTAAGTCGCTTTGGATAAAAGCGTTTGCCAAATGCATAAATGTAAATGTAAATAAATAACATTAAACATGCAAGTTTTTCTTGGAATTGCATTTCTCTATAAACTGAGATATTTTGATGGAATTGTGCATTGAATATTTGGATATTACGAAATATCTGACCGGGAAGTGGTGTAGTATTTCAGAGAGCCGTGTGATAAATGTGGATCGCAGCTCAGATCAGATAATTTGATGAAACCTCTAACGTTTGATTTCAGACTTGGGTCGTTTTCTCAGGAGAAATATAAGATAAGCAAAACTCCATTTGCTCTATGAGAGACACTGGGATATTAAAGAGACCTCAGGTTTAATCAAGTACACAAAACCTTGTAAATATCATGCATCAACATGATTTATTTCTGAGTGTGAAGATGCAGCTGCACACGTCTCAGATGCTGATAAATGTGTGAATCCCAGCACGCTCAAAATAAAGCTCAGAAACCAGATAAAAATGGAGAAAGGCGGTTCTGAGCATTTATAGGTGAGTGTCAGATGAAAAGGCGCAACTGGAGACCTCAACACTCTGATCTCAATGTGTCTTGATCAAACGTCGGTCTTTTATTATGTGAACACATTGAAACTGGCAGATGTATTTGCATATAAATGGTCTCCATGGCCTGCCGTGAAACCGCAGGGCTGGAAACAGTTCTTTTCTAGTGTTAGGTGTGGAACTAGGTATTAATATTGCACAAAAAGTCATTATAAGTCAAGTGATTTGAACTCTAAGCATTAAACTTTACCGTGCTACTCATGAATGATGCCTCAAAACATGTGTCTTGTTGAGAAGTGCAACGTTTTATGGACTTTTAGTTTGTATTTCATTGTTTCCCTGCTTCCTTTGTTCCACATTTCCCCACTTCGTTTTTTTTCCGTAGGTTACTGGTTATGCCATTGTTTGTTGCTATGGTTACTAATTGCTTTCCACACCTGTTTCTTGTTCAGTTTTTGTTCACATGTATTTAAGCCCTCAGTTTAGTTCTCCTCAATGTCTTTGCTTTAGTGAAGCTGTTAAGCTGATTCCTGCCTTCTGGATTGCCTTCTTAGCCTTTGTTTTTGTAAAGGATTTCACGCAACATGTAAAAAAAAAAAAAAATCCTTTGTTTTTTTGTTTTTTTTTGTGTACAGACAACATTGTTGTCAAAACGATCCCTGTTCACAAGGATCCGTGAAAATGACTAGAAACGCTGTATTCTGCTGCTAGGCCAGTAGATGGCGATGACACTTTGTTAAGAAACACTAAGCGTCTGTAGACTGAACACGCATGTGCATGATGTCAACGTTAAAGTCCCCCTGTAGTCAATAATTGTATCCCTTAAAACTCATCTTTGATCACCAAAATTACATATTTAAACGTTTTTTCCTTGAAAAAATATTCTTCATGCCTTAAAATAGCTTGAATGTAACTCAACACCCTTGCCTCATTTAGCATGTGCGGTTCTATGAATATGCAAATGAGCCCCGCCTCCACTCACTCGCTCAGCTCAGAGATCCACTGGTTGACGATCACACGTTGATCTGATTGGTTACAAGGTAGTTTGTGACGTCAGAAACACCAGCGATTTCAAAGCGTGTTTTTGAGACTGTCTTTGGTTCACTGCAGTTTTAAGGAGGAAATACTCAGCAATGCTGTCGACTTATGAATTTACACATGGTTTGTCTTAAAGCAGATTAAAAACACCACATACGGCACTTTCGTACAATTAAAAGGCGTTTACTTGCTAAAAAGTCTATCAATCAGGCGACAGGCGGCATGCAGTAGGCTAGCCTACATTGTGTGCAACAGGTTTCTCAGATCATGTTGATCATGTAGCCAAAAGGCCTTAGAAATATCGCTATAAACTAGCTAATATAAAATAGTTACTGTTTAGGCTACTCGCATCTGAAGGCAACCTTCATTGAACTCAAAAATACTTTCTCAGAAAGTTGACAGTTTTTTACCCGACTCTAAATTCAGATGCTATCAGATGGAGTCAGTCGTGTGTCAGCCTGTTCACTCTTCAAACACACCGAGAGATTAGACGAAGCCTTTAGCAGTTCTGTTGATATGATGCTATTCTCCTTGTACACTGGCACAAGAAAGCAACGAGGGAAGCCGGTGTTAACATGCCTTTGACAGTCAGATTATTTCTACCTCCGTATTGACGGATGGCTACGCAAATAAATCTGCCACAGATTTTATACGGAAAGATCTAGATCTCGGAGGATTATAACACAAAGGCACGTTGTCTTTACATCTGTTATATGCTTGTGTAGTCATTCATATCTAGGCCGGACTGTTCACATATATGCTTGCTTGCTAATTGTATCTCGTTTCAGTGTTGTGATGTGCTCATGGCACCATGTAATGCACTTTCGCAATACGCTGAAGGTTCGGTTGAAAACGAATGACAAGCATTAGTATAAACATCCCTAGTTAAACAACCGCTGAATATGAAGTTCAACTCAAACGAAGTGTTTTGGCACATTTTCACATCAGATTTGCCTCTTTGTCAAGCAGTTGGAACGTCAATGCAAACTCTTCATCAGTCCATAAATATCCGTAACCGCAGTGAAATGCTTTCACAAACACATTTTCTTCAGTGTTGATGTATTTCCTCGTTGTCCTGCTGCCAAACCTTAGCGAGTTGACTATGTAAACAGCATTTTAAAGCACCATATGTAATCCCAGAATGAATTTCAGTGTTCTATGAAAGCTTGTTTATGCAACAGAATAAAAAAAAGTTAATTGCGACTTTTTATCTCACAATTGCGTGATATAAAGACAGAATTGCGTGATATAAAGTCATAATTGTGTGTTATAAATTCACAATTGTGTGTTTTAAAGTCAGAATTGCGTGATATAAAGTGAGAATTGCGAGATATAAAGTCATAATTGTGTTATAAATTCACAATTATGTGTTATAAAGTCAGAATTTTGTTATAAAGTCGCAATTGTGTGTTATAAAGTCACAAATGCGTGTTATAAAGTCAGAATTGCGTGATATAAAGTGAGAATTGCGAGATATAAAGTCATAATTGTGTGTTATAAATTCACAATTGTGTGTTATAAAGTCAGAATTTTGTTATAAAGTCAGAATTGCGTGATATAAAGTGAGAATTGCGAGATATAAAGTCATAATTGTGTGTTATAAATTCACAATTGCGTGTTATAAAGTCAGAATTGTGAGATGAAAAGTATTTTTTCCTTAGAATTGGAAATTTTTATAATTCGCTGTGTTTATATCTCACAATTTAGTCAGAATTACGAGATGTAAACTCGAAATTGCGAGCGAAGAAAGTAAGAATTAAGAGTTTATTTCTCACAATTGAGTTTATATCTCGCAATTCTGACTTTATGTAATGTAAACTCGCAATTGTGAGATAAAAAGTCCGAAATATCCTTTAAAATGTTTTATTCTGTGGCAGAAACAAGCGTCCATAGTCAAGGTAAAATAAAATAAAATATTTTACACAACAGATATGCATGCTTATCATTAGTTTAGCAACATGTGAATGCCAAATGCACATTAATTCACAATCTTAAGCATAAAAAACATGTAAAATACCACAGATTTTTAGGGAAAATAAAAGGTGTGGGTTGCATCAAAATGTAGGAAAAACATATATTTAATATTCCAGTAGCCTGTTTCACATATAATAAAATATTTTACTGTTTCACTCCTTGTCTCAACAATCAGGTGAAGAACATGAGGTAATGTTTACACATATTGAATCATGGCAATCATTCACTCTGAGTCTGACGCTTGTTTTTGTTCCGGCTCATTTGTTGTATTATTAATAACACTCTTTCACTGTAAGTCAAAGAATATATGATTAAGAAGTTGTCAGCTGTTTTCCTCCATCGATATTCTCAACCGATGATCCGTATGTTACATTATTCCTGCGGTTTCCCAATCCCATATATCTGCTGGAGATCAGAGCCCTGCATAAGATAAACCTGACATTAACGCATTTTTATGGTCCACAGACACTTAACACACACTCTACGCCAATAGACTATTCTCAGTTAGCTGAAGGAAATTACCTCAATGAACTGCTTAATATTCCCGGAGGGAAAACCGGCGTTGGGTGATTCTCCAACTAGGAGCACTTTTGGCACTGTGAGTTTATAGAAAATCCACTCTCTTAAAACACACTTAAAACAATCTTCCTAGCTTCATTAATTTGTCTTCTAACACAATATAACAGTGGGCAGTTTTAGAATTTAGAGGAATATTATTATATTTAACAGTTTTTCAGAAGAGCGCTTTCAAAGATGTCATTTCCACCACTTTTCAATTTATGTATTTTATTAGCATATAATATTGTAAAACTGATTATATAAGATTATGTATCAGTCAACAACATCAGTGGCTACCTAATCATGTAATAAAATAAATCTTAATTCTTCATGAACTTAATGCATTTTTATTTAAAGTTGCTAAAAGTTGCTGAATGCCACGAGTTGGGATTTGTGCCTACAGTATTTCATTTTTGCTCAGGTCTATTATAAGTCACTCACACATATATTGAAAGTAATGAACTATTAATACTTGATTTAAAATACAGTTAGATCCACATCATTGGTTATTCTTATTTTTTTTTTTTCTTAAAAACTGTAGTGGTGGAAATGACGGTTTATGGTGGAAAGATTGTTTCTGTTTATTTTTACTTAAATTGTCAGTCCAAAATATTTTTAACCATGTATTTTATTATTTAACATATATGAGTTGAACAGTATACCTTATAGTTTTAAAAATAATGATTACAAATGATATGCAAATTATATCAACCTACTCAAAACATTCATTTAAATATAGATACATTTAAATAAATATAGAGTGTACTGTAATGGTGATATATAAAGTTCTCAGTCCAAAAGCACAAATATGTCGTGAGAACATGCAAATAGCGCACAAAAACAGCATATATCATGTCCAAAGCTGCGCCTGTAACTTCTCAGAGGTGTGGAAATGACATTTTAGCAGTTTTTCTGCAATATTAGCACTCCCTAATGTCAGGCTTAGCTACTTTTTTACTTATTATGTTGTTTACTCGTAATAAACATAAATACATTATTTTCATATTTGTTGTACATAATTCAACCGAACTACAGCCAAGGTGGAAATGACGCTGAATAAAAATACTCTGTATAAAAGCTTGAGTTATCTTGATTTAAGTTTCATCTTCAACTAATACGTCCTTTTCTCTATTATTTCCATGATTACCAAGTAAATGAAATATTTAAGGTGGATCTATTAAAGTGGATTTTGTTGAGGGAGGTGGATCTGGGGACAGACTTATTTAATTCCAAAAATAGTTTAAAATTGTGATATACATATGAAATTTCAATGGTATGATATTAATGTATTTGTCCTTAAGACAAACATGTTAAAACATATTTTTTAAATCGATACTTTAATATAATTTTCTAACATTCGAAGAGGGCCAGTCTGGGTTGGGGACAAGCATAAAACTGCAAAATCTGCTAATAAACAGTCTTGCAAAAGCATTTTAAAAAGAAAACAGGGGCAAGATTTGGTGGTTACTAGGATGTTGGAGCATGAGCTTCATAATGACAATTTATTTGTGCACTTGTTTGTTTATTTATTTACAAAAAAAGGCCAAGGACACAAAAGTCCCTGTAGTTGGAGAATCACCCTGTTATTGTGCAAGACTTTCTTTCTTGTATTGTTTATGTATGTACAGATTGCAGAGATATAAATTAGCAGCTTCTAGGTTTGTCATCACATAATCAGATAAACTAATCTAAAATGTGGATCTAAACATTAGTTACATGTAGCCAAGCCAGTCTTCCTTGTATCTGCATAAAGTCTTATTTCTCAACTTTTCTGGCCAAGAATTGCCTTAATTTGGGCTGTTCACAGAGTGCGTTTTCCATTCCACTCATGATCTTCCATTGTTTCTCTGTGTAAACACTGGCTTGACGGACATGTTTGACCGCTGCGTCTCGCGTCTTTTTGCAGCGTCTAAAAATGTTGTGCTTTAAAACTTGGTCAACTTTTTAAAAACAACGCCACACCCCTAAAGCCCCTAAAGGGACACGGTGAAAAATATGAGATGGAGGAAAAATGATCTTTCCCCCGAGAAACTTTGCGCTTGCAAAACGTTTTGCGTTCCAGTGAGAAACTTTGCGTTAGTTAAAACAAGTTTAACTTATTGAAAACGCAACCACTTTTTCTCGTGCACTGACCGGCGTCTCTCGTTCTAACAGCGTGAACCCACGCTATAGGGTACGTTTACACAGCAACTATGTACTAGAAAAACGAAACGTTTTTCCTTGGCAATTTTTGCATACAGGTGACGATCCAGTTCACACGGATCCATGAAAATGACTAGAAACGCTGTATTCTGCTGCCAGGCCAGTAGATGGCGATGTCACTTGGTAAAGAAACACAATGCACCTACAGACTACTGAACGCGTATACCGTTGCTGCGTTCCAGTCCACTTTTAGACACACACTTGCGAACTTCCCTAAGCACTTCCCCTTGGGGGAATCCCCGCCGCCATTTTGAAGTGCGTTCCACTTCGTGAAGTGGACGAGGGAAGTTTATATGGACAGACCCTCGTTCCCTCGATTTTAACCGAGGGAGCGAGTCTAATTCATATGTACACTTCAGGCACCTATATGTCCCACAATGCAGTACGATTGTGACGTCACCACAAATCTCGTCTAATCACCACCACAACAAACTCTATGATATATTAATTATGACCGCCGCAGAGTGAACGAGACGGAGGGAAGTTAGCGAGTGAAGGGCATGACAATTTTGGACTGGAACGCAGCCCGAGCGGCAACCTCCCTGTCTCTCTCTTGAAACCAACACGGAAGTGAATTCAGCGCCAATTCATCGACTGGCCACTAGAGGCTGGGTGCAGAAGTGAGTCAAATCTGTATCTCCTCCATGTTAAAATGCCCAACTTTACAGCAGAAAAAAAAACACGTTTACAGCCTGGAGCAAAAAGTGGCTTTGGTCTATACAGCTTATTTTTCCCTTCATGACGACTGTGAGGGGGTGAATTTTTTATAATTCATCTGTTTAAATTATATTAAGCCTTACAATTTCTGCATAATTAATGGTGTGTCCACTTTTGAGTGACAGGTGGATTCCCGCTTCTGTGGTCATTAGTCATCATTAGCCGTTTGTCCGCTGTCTGTTAGCCGTCACGTTACCTCAGATCATTGTCTGACTGTAAAAATAAATAAATTCGGGAGTGACGCGCTGCCAAGATGGCGATGGTTGGCCACGCCCACTTTAGGCTTCAAAAACGGTCTTCAGAAACCTACGGGTGACGTCACGGACACTACTACACATGCACATGATGATTTGTAGTTTACACTGAGACTATTTTCAAAAACTTGCACTTTTTACGCCGTATTATTCAAAGTTTGCATTTTCAGACTCCCAAAATGCATTTGTCATGTAAATGAACGTCCAAAACACATAAAAACTTTTTAATTAAAATTTTTTTTTTTTTTTTTACGTCTCTTTTAGGGGCATGTTTATCTGAAGAAGAAAAAAATCCCCAATAATAAACTGCCATAATTTTTTTTTTTTTTTTTAAACATCAAAGTAATTTGTAGAAACCTAACTTTGTCATAAAAATCCCAAAGTAAGAAGAGCAGGGCCTGAGGGGGGGATTTTGGGTCCGAGGCTCAGACTCGTCTAAAATCTACATGTCAGATCAACAGCCCACGGTGGCGAAGGCATGCTAATGATGCTTAATGATGACGGCTCCACTGCAGATAATAGCTTCTTAAGTTCTGCTGAGGCTGTTGGGGAGTCTAAAAGACCCTGCATTGGTCATGTTGTCCTGAGGGTCCAGAGATTCACTTTGAGCCTGTATTCTGCTCTAATGGCATCAGGGATTAACCCAGGGATTCATTTCATTATCGAAAACACCATTACATTCACTTTCTCTGGACAAACAAAAACAGTATCTTCCCTTTCTACTGACTAAACGGTAAATGTGCATGGTAGGCGATGCATAAATGCATATATATACACTGTATATATATGCATAATGCATGATGCATAATATGTTGCTTGATGCATAATATGATATATATACATTTATGCATCTGGATTGACAGTGACTTTGTGCCAGTGGGACAGTGACTTACTTTGAAATCAGATCAATTTCACCGCATAGTGTCGGCCCAGATCCGGCCCACATCCGGCCCACATCTGGGCTGTGTGGAATCCATGTGTACCGGATATGGGCCGGATCTGGGCCGACACTATGTTGCTGTCTGGGACAAGTCTGATGTCATTATGATTACATTAAACTAGTGATGGGCAATGATTAATCACGAATAATCGCATCCAAAATAAAAGTTTGTGTTTACATATATATGTTTTTGTACTGTGTAATCATTTTGTATAAATACACACATATGCATGTATATATTTATCTATACTGTTTATATACATAATTGCATACATTATATTATATATAAATACAAATATTTTATATATGAATAACAAATTTTTCTTAAATATATACATGTGTATATATATGCATATGCACATATGCATGTGTGTGTATTGATATTTACAAAATAATTATACACAGTACACACACATATAATAAACACAAACTTTTATTTTGGATGAGATTAATCGTTGCCCATTAACATTAAACACGTCATATATCAACAGACTTTTTAACACGTTTAACATAAATACATATAAAATAATCAGCACAGAAAATGAAAGAAAACAAATCAGTGGAAGTCAAACACACTCACATGCATCTGAACGGACCGTGTTCGAATAAAAATGTGACTTGCAACATTATCTCCCGAGGAAAGAGTGAGCGAATGGAAGGAATGCTGGACAGAAAGGAGAGGAGGAAGACCTGGGCTTTGATCAGCGGCCCGTGGCAGAACCCGAATACTGACACGGCTCCACAACTTCTGAGGAATGTGCTTTACATACCTCCCCGTCTCAGCCGGTCCCGAGGAACCGCGTCTCCTTCAGCCCTGCAGCTGGACCAACAAGTCAAGGGAACATTTGGCTGACATATTTAATAACCTTCATTTATAAAGCCTTGTTTCTTCCAAATAATGTGAACATGTAGAGAACTATTCAACATGACTTTATTGACATTAAATCTTTGTCATCCTTGTTCTCTAAATATGCAATACTGCTTTTAAAAGAAATATAATAAATCAAAAAGCTGTGAATGCTTAATTCACCCTTGCAAAAAAAAAGATATATATATATATATTTAACACCTAAAAATTAATGTTGCCATAATTATTGTAATAAATTGTTACGATGTTTTGATTAAAAACAGCTCTTTTCCTATCAAACTGTGCCACATATTAATGTTTCATGTTTCAACCAAGTTTCTAGTAAAATAAGTGTCTTGTATGAAATAACTTTTTATGCTTTCAGTGGATTTTTATTTATTAATTGTAGTGTGAGTTATGCCACTGAAAATGTGTTCACAAAGATAAATACATCCTTGACATTTCAGAATGACTTACTTTTACTTTTGTTTTAGAAAAATGTCACGAATTGATCAAAATTTAGCATAAACATATTCTAACGTTTGACAAGCAAAAAAAAAAAAGTGTCTAAATTGAATTAATTTTGAACAGTACATCTATTCTTATCATCTCAAATCTAACAAGCTTACTTTTGTGAAATGGTTTGAAAATATCTTTTAGAATTATAATAAATCAAAATGCTGTTTAATTCACCCATGAAAAAAAAAAATATCTTTAGTGCCCCCAAAAATGTATGTTGATATTAAATCTTTGTCATCATTGTTCTCCAAATATGCAAAATTGCTTTTAAAAGAAATATAATAAATCAAAATGCTGTTTAATGCAAAAAAAAAGAAAGAAAAAAAGAATATATATATATATATATATATCTTTAAAGGAATAGTGCACCAAAAAAATCATGTCATAATTATTGTAATGAATTGTTTTAATGTTGTCATTTTAAAACAGCTCTTTTCCTATTAAATCGTGCCAGATATAAATGTTTTTGGCAACATTTGTTGTTAAATCATGTTTGAATCAAGTTTCTGGTGTCAATTCTGTCTTCTACTATAGAACTTTTCATGCTTTCAGTGACATTTCTGACCCCAGTGTGAGTTATGCCACTGAAAACATTCACAAAGATTCAATTTCACATACGTGTCTAAGTCTAAATTGTATTAATTTTGAACAGTACATGTATTTTTATCATCTCAAATCTAACAAACGTACTTCAGCGAAATGGTTTGAA
The DNA here is from genome assembly GCF_964197995.2 of Scardinius erythrophthalmus. Classification (NCBI taxonomy): domain Eukaryota; kingdom Metazoa; phylum Chordata; class Actinopteri; order Cypriniformes; family Leuciscidae; genus Scardinius; species Scardinius erythrophthalmus. The sequence continues at coordinate 1,572,237 of NC_138236.1, forward strand.
CGTATCTTTGTTTAAAACACTTTGTTGCAGTGATATGTAGTTGCTGCTTTAAGACACAGCGGCTGTGGTCATGAACGGGTTACAGGAGCGTCGGCTCGACCGGAACTGACGCGAGCCAATCACAGCGCGCGGTGCGTGACGGAGGCGCGCGACGTCATCAGGAGTCTTGAGGGGATTGGAATGCTACATTGTAACAATCGCAACTGGACGCTTCGGATTAAAGCGCTGGAATGTTACATTGTATCATCGGCTTCGGCGGAAGGGCTTTGAATGAGTGTAACACGGAATAGAACTACGCGTTTGTGATGTTTCCAAAACAGCAACTGCTCGATTCCAGAGGAGGATTTATTTTAGCCGTGAAATATGTGAGAACACACGGATTTGTGGGGATTTATCCGGCCGGGAAGTTTGTGACAGGATCTTTCTGACCCCCACACACACACACACACACACACACACACACACATCACGTGAGATCTATCACTGGGGAACTTCTCTGATTCCCCGAGCCTGGATTTCAAGAACACGTCTCTGAAAGTACTTTCTGATGATTCTCATTGATCCAGAGCAGGTCAGGTGTCATCAGACAGTAGTTTAGATGCTGTCTAATGCGGACCGGGCACTGGAAAGGAGAGAGGTAGATCCGTAAAAAAGGGGGTTCAGGTTAAGTCGCCCACATGCTCTGGATTTGGGATCGGAATCATAAGGTGGAAGTCGAGAGCATCAAATCCCTGCAGGTCTGTGGAAGAAGATGCTGTCCAGCAAGAGTTAAAACCTCCAGATTCATCAGCAAACCGCTCCATCTGGATCTAAGGACACATGCAGGCCAAAAAACGCTATTTAATTCTGTCCTCTGCAGGTGTGTGTCTCATTCTCCTCTTTTACCTGCAGGGACCGTCTTCCAGAAGGAGTCCAAATCAAGGGAATGATCCTCATCCACACTGGCCCCCCTTCTCAGATCCGCTCCGAGCTTTCGTTCCCTGGGATCAGACCCAAACCGAAGACTACAATGTCCGAACTTCTCCGAGACACAGAAGAGATGACAACTCTGGATCTTACAAGTGCAGAATGGACTCGTGCTTCGACTTCTCCTTGTGCAAGAAGAACAACGGCTTCAAAGTCTACGTCTACCCTCAGCAGAAAGGCGAGAAGATGTCGGAGAGCTACCAGAACATCTTGTCCTCCATCGAAGGGTCCAGGTTCTTCACTTCGGACCCGGGACAGGCTTGTCTCTTCGTTCTGAACCTCGACACCCTGGACCGAGACCAGCTTTCTCCTCAGTACGTTCACAACCTCAAAACCAAGATCCAGAACCTGAACCTGTGGAATAACGGGCGTAACCACCTGATCTTCAACCTGTACTCGGGCACATGGCCGGATTACACGGAGGATTTGGGCTTTGACATCGGACAAGCCATGTTGGCCAAAGCCAGCATCAGCACCGAGAACTTCAGACCCAGATTTGACATCTCAATCCCGTTATTCTCCAAAGATCATCCTCGGACTGGAGGAGAGCGAGGGTATTTAAAGTACAACACCATCCCTCCTTTTAGGAAATACATGCTGGTTTTTAAAGGCAAGCGCTATCTGACTGGGATTGGATCTGACACCAGGAATGCGCTTTATCACGTCCATAATGCTGAAGATGTGGTTCTCCTCACCACATGCAAACACGGCAAAGACTGGCAGAAACACAAAGACGCTCGCTGCGACAAGGACAATGCTGAATATGACAGGTAAGATTTCTAATGGTGACGCTTTACACTAATGCATCCTTATGCTAGTGGATCATGTACAGTGGCCCCAAAAAGCATGTGCTAATGCAAAATGAACGTGTTAATGCCACTGCAATAGATATCAAATATTAAAGCAAGTGTGTTTTATGGTAAATTAAAGATTTTTGCATTTTTAAAGCAAATTTTTTTTTTTTTAGATTTGGAGAAAACAATAGATGCTCTGGCAACACTTTACAATAAGCTCCCATATTTAATGAAGTGATAATTCTAACTAATGCATCCTTATTATATTATGCTAAACAGTAGATCATGTACAGTGGTCCCAAAAAGTATTTGCACATGCAAAATATGTTAATGTCACTGCAATAAAAAACAATATCAAAGCAAGTGCCATTTATGTTAAATTAAAGATTTGTGCATTTTTAAAGCAAGTTTTTTTAATAAGCTCCCTTTAGTTAATGCAGTAACTAACATTAACAATGAACAATACATAAGTTACAGTATTCTTTGTTAATATTAGTTAATAAAATACAACTGTTCATTGTCAGTTCATGTTAACTCGGGTCTATTAACTAATATTAACAGATACTAACTTTACATTTTATAATGTATAAGTAAATGTTGAAATTAACAAATGCTTTCGACGTGTTTTTCATTATTAGATATATTACTGATATATAATTGTTCAAAGTGAAGACAAAAAGATTTTGAACAATTAAAAATGTTTTATAATAGCAAAATATTAAGAGCTAACTTCACTTTTCTGATGTGTTTGCATTGCCTTTAAAGCAACTGTTGTGGAAAAGTATATTTTAACTAATAATCTGAAGTAAATGTGTTATTTTAATGAACATTAGTTATTATAAAGTGTTACCAAAAACATATTTGCTGTCATTCTGCTGGGAAAGACACTGAACGTTGTTATATCTTGAAATGCTACTACAGTTTTGCATCATTCATATTGTTTCTAATGATGATCAAAAACTATTTTTCTAATGCAGTGATTTTCTTTTTAAAACCATAAGCTGATGCTTATCATTATAACATATCAATTCAAATTGAAGTGCACATGAAATGGCTTTAATGCATTAAGATGTGCAGCTCGTTGGAAGCAAAAGCTTTCAATGTGCATTACATAATAATAACCCTGAATATTTCTAGCACACATGCTTTCAGGATATATTCGTCAGTGCAGACTCAACCCGTCAAAAGTTTGGTGTCGGCATGGTTTCATGGCTCGGTTTTTTGAAAAAAATACAGTAAAATTATGAATTATTATTACAATTTAAAGCTGAATTTTCAGCATCATTACTCCAGTCTTCTATGAAAGCTTGTTTCCACCACAGAATAAAAAATAAAAAAGGTACTTGTGACTTTTTATCTCACAATTTTGCCTTTTTCTCTCCCAATTGTGAGTTTACATCTTGCAATACTGACTTTATTTCTCAGAATTGCATGTTTACATCGCGCAATTCTGACTTTATAACAGGCAATTGGGAGATATAAGTCAGAACTGCATGATATAAAGTTGCAATTCTGAGGAAAAAAGTCAGTCATTTATTCCTCAGAATTGGACTATATACTGTAACTTGCAATTGCGTGTTTATATCTCACGCAATTCTGAGAAATAAAGTCAGAAATGCATGATGTAAACTCGCAGTTGTGAGATAAAAAGTCGCAATTATCTTTTAAAATGTTTATTCTGTGCTATTAAGCTTCCACAGTCTTCAGTGTCACACACTCCTTCAGAAATCATTCTGAAATGCTGATTTGCTGCAAATATTACTGTATTTTTGATCAAATAAATGCAGCCTTGGAAAAACAATCTTTCCTACTTTTTAACAGTGGTGTGTTTTTGTTCAGAATTAGGATTGTTCTGCAGTCTCCTTCCTCAGTTGTTGTTATGGCAGGTGTTAAGAAGTCAAACTCTTGCGTCCGCTTTAGCGCTGTTGATCACACCGGGATCTCCGCGTGTGTGTGTGTTGTGTGTGTCCCGGTTCCCTGCTGTGTGTTTTGTCCCGGTGAGACGGGGACGGGCGGCTCTGGAGGATTAGTGGGAACAATGCTCACTGGTGCCAGTGGGGGAAAGCAGCTCTCTCTCTGTTTAAACAGCCGTTCCCAGACCCCACCAGTGCCTGTGTCCCGAACGACCCCTCGTGACCCCTCGCGACCTCACTGTCATCCCGCCCATCGCCGGGCTGTTCTGGGTGACTTGAGGAGATGCTCACATGCCACTCACACAGTTCATAACCCTACAGAAACAGCTGTGTTCTGACTGAGAGATTACTGGCATACACTGTTCCAACAAAACAAATATCTAATATAACGCATATACAGTCAAACCAATATTTATTCAGACACCTTCAACATTATCACAGTTTATTCGCTATAGTTTAGAGAATGGTAATAAAATATGAGCAGAACTCAGTTGATATTTGACTGGTTTTGTCCGTCCTTCTGTTAGACTGTCTCACACATGAATTATGTTGAATATCTGTCAGCTGTTAAATTTAACTACACAATTAGATAATACCAGTTTAGCTCAACCAATCACCAAGCAATGCTTCATTTTGTTCAGTCTGTGTGTAAAAAGAGCATTAGCAATTAAAGAAAACACACTTCAGAAAAACATGATCAGCTCAAAGTGTCCCAATCATTTGTGGTCCCAAATTTGTATAATTTTTACTGGTAGTCTCTGTATGAAGAATGTTAAATTGGGTATAATATGTCACACTCACAGTTTATTTTATTCTGCTCTCCTCACTTACATAAATGATCTATAGTGTCCTGATCACACTAGCAAAAAAATATCAAAAACTATATCTGGTGTCTGAATAATTTTTGGTTTGACTGTATAATTTTTTATGTCAAATGAACATTTATTTTTTGCAATATTTAATCAAAATTTTTGATTTTTGGAATTGGTGTGCCTAAACTTTTGCTAATTAATCAAACAATGCCATGACTATCGGCATCTCAAATTGGCTGAAAAATTGGCTGATTAATCAATCTATGAATGTTTGAAAACCAAATATTTGTATGATTGTCAAATTTCTGTTGTAACCTTTTGAAGATCTTCTTTAAAGTCCACCTTGAATACGTCGAGGCTTCCGGTGGCATTCGCTTCCAGTTATTTCTAGCTGTTCAAAAACAACCCGTTATACTGTTTGATATTGCAAACTGGTATTTCTTACCACATTAAATTAATGTATTTCGTAATTGAACGCACTGGGTTGTTGCGCAAAGAGTCAAACACCAGCATCCGAACGCAAGAGAACATGATGTTTCGTCTGACACTCTGAGACACACTCGTTTATGATGGAGGGAAAAAGAGCCTGAATGCAGAAACTTAAGATTATTACTGATATTTTGCACCAATTTCCCAGGAAGTGCCGATTTAGACGTTTTATTCGTGAATGTTTTATGCCATATTCAAATGTGGTGCATAAGTAAGTTTGGATGGAAACAGCTCATGTGGCTTATTGCTTATAAAGTCTTAGTAAGTAGTAGTTGCCTTTACAGTCCGTACTGTATTACAGTAGCAGCTTGGCACATCAATCAATATAAAATCTGTGTAACAGTTTTGCTTTTTTCAGCAGTTTGCAATGACTTCAAGAGTCCGTTTCAGGATTACCCACATGCCATGTGTTTTGATTTTGGGTGCAAGAGCAGTAGTCGAAGCTTTTCTAGTTTTTCCATATTTAAGAGTTTAACCTAGAACTGTAATTCAGAGTTTTTTTATGCAGAGGGAACCATTTGCAAATGTTGATCATGTCAGCTTTACTCAAGTTACTCCTATAGCTTTGCTTTCAGAATTTGAGCCATGTGTGAAATCCAGCTGTACTAGTTTAAAACTATAGTTGCGTCCCAAATGACGCACTATACACACTATGTACTCAACCCTGTACAATGTAACTTGCTGACTTCATAGCTGCCAACTTTTGAGTTTAGCTTGGAGTGAGATTTATGGGGTGGGTTGGGGGTAGTGGGGGGGTTATTGTCATAAGTGTATTGTGATTGTCAAAACATTTTAGTAACTAAACTGAATTTTATTAGGTTTAGTGACAACATGGTACAATTTCTGGTAAGCTACGTTTTTTTTTTATTATTGCCTGACACAAATTTCACGATTTCAATTAAATTTAATTCTTGTGATTTGATTTAATATTGACTCATTTGGATAAATATTAGGTACACAAGATAGGTGGGCAAGAAAAAAAAAATCTCACCTAATGCTGTAAACATACAGAGCCCTATCAGCTGGCAGCCTATTATTTAAGGTTAAAAATAGACTAACTGAAATTAAATATAATGCGTTTTTTTATTATAATAACAACTTTAGTAAGAGTAAAATAAAATATGTCAAGTAAAAATATAATAAATATGTAATAAAGTACACATATTTAGCAAAATCTCTATAGCTCTATTTTTCTAGCTAACTGCTAGCCCATATTATGGTCATTAAATGGCTTTCCTGTTATGTGCCATAATAGTTCTCCAGCTGTTTTATTGACCCTTTCCGTGGATGAAAACACTGATTGATCGATATCATGTATGAGGAATATACATTTCGGTAAGTTGTACTGTATCTTCTAACAGTGTTCGTGTTTATTTACTATTAGCGCGCTAGTAGAGATGATCGGGTCACGTGCCGCTAGCGATCTGTCACGTCACATTTACAGGCGCCAAAACGGTATTTATTGTTTGAATTTCGTAATCAAATTGACAGAATCTGAGAGCTGAGATTTTTTTATATCATAAGTAACCTGTTCTGTCTAGTCTGTCGGTCTCCGTGTTCTCTTTGCTTCGCGATTTTTCTGTGCGTGAGAAAATGGACGTGAGAGCGTGTTAAAAATGTCAATCGCGTGAGTCTCGCGGTGAATGCGTGAGTGTTGGCAGCTCTGCACATACATTTTTTAAGTAGCTACAAGCAACCTGGATGTTTAAGTCATTTCATCTTAAATAACATTAAACTGACTTAAGAAATGAGTTGAATCTTGCTAACTTATAAAAAAAGTTTAAACATGCTGTCATAACGAAATGATATATACTTTTTTACAGTGTACTGAATGAATTTTATATGGTTATTTTGTCATTCATCATCACCAACATTCCACACGTTGGTGTTTTCAGTTAATTAATTGCATCATCAGGGTTATTTAAAGTGTTCTTATTATTCCATTTGGAAATTTTCAGTGTGAAAACACTTCTCATTTAATTAATGCCAGAACAGTGCATGAGTACATGAATTGGGACGCACATTAGGCCTATAATTAATTGTGGTATTAAGAGGCTAATATTCATATGGACCAAATTCACTTTGAGTTGAAATGTAGTGCTTCTTTTGACATCCCGAGGCGCACCGTCTCAAACATTTAAAACGAAATTTTATGGACCATTTCTCTTGAAGTGCCGAATGACAAGTTTGAAAAATGCATGGCGTATTTCCATTGGAGGCGGATGTTCATTGCGTTCTCATTTCCCGCTGTAGCCATAGGCCTTCTCTCTGCGAGGACGGATGCTGGAGTTGTTCAACATGACCGTTCTTGTGAATGTGAAATACTGACGGCTGTGGCGCTGAATAATTGATCAGATGTGTTTTATTCATGTTATGAATTTATTTATTTTTTCTCCACTTGAAAATTTCGGAATCTTCATGAATTATTTATGAGCGCACAAAGTCATCTGCATCATTCCAGTCCGGCATTCAGACTTGCTCATGAAGGATTAAGGAACAAAATGATTAGCTTGAAACTGACCAAACTCAACTGCATGGGAATAACTGATTTTTTCATGCAATTATGGTGCATGTGAGTCTTTAAAGTCCCTCTATTGTGCTTTTTTGAATATTAACTTTCATGCAATGTGTAATATAGCTGTGCACGACAAATACTTTTTGTCTTCTAAAAGAAAGGATCGATTCTGAAGTGCAGAAACAAGTCAGCAGCAATTGCATGTTGCAAGTGCATGTTTGAAGAAATGTGAATGTTTTAAACTTGTATGCATCTGTTTTATAATGTAGGCTACTTAGAAAAGCCCAACCAGGAGTTGAAAATTAGCATTAGCTATAAACTCTATAAGTTGCAGGATTTATATTGTAACTCTGTTTGACTGCATTGTCCCTGTTGAATAAATAAATAAATAAAACAATAAAAACCTAGGTAACATTTTTTACAAATTTGCTAGCCAAAGATCTCCATTGGCTGCCTGTGAGTGAACAACTTCTACTTTGCCCCGCCCTCAAACACTGTAGTTGTAGTGGTTCGTGTTGTCGACATTGTCGGTTTTCTGTGCATTTTAATGCACTTTATAAGGAATTAAACTCTCGCTGGAATGCATTAAAACCGACGTCATTGTTCATATCACTGTGTATCAAGCGATAAGGAAGAGCAGAGATTCAAATATGGTAATGTGCTTTTCATTTGTGCTGTAAGCAGTCGACCAATCATAGCAGACTGGGTCGTCTGACCAATCAGAGCAGAGCAGCTCTCAGAGAGGCGGAGTTTAGAGAGACCATTTCAGACTTTTTGAGAAATGAGGAGATGTACAGTGTATATTTTGAGAAAATTAAAGTGTTTTTGACCTTGGATGCATGTAAACCTATTGCAGGAAACTCCAAAACATCATCAGGAATCTTTAAGATGGCGTAATAAGGCAGCGTTAGATTGCGTGCAACTCCCAAGATTATGATTAAACTTTTGCAGAATCACCTTTTGCACTTAAAAATCTGAAACAATGCATTTAGACTGCAATGTCTGTTAGCTTTCTGAAGGTTATGAGATCAGCAGCGCTGCTGCTCTACAGAAACCGGGAAGAATGACTAGAAAGAGTTGACTTTGAGTTTTTCCACAGATGTAAAGAGCAAAGCACACTAAATAAATACTTGATGAAGTGTCTGTATTGTGTCTGTTCGTTGTCTCGATCAGGCTGTCCGCTCTTTGCAAAGGAACTTGGACAGTGGTTGATGATGACAATGCCGGTTAGGTTACATAACCTTGGATTTACTCTGTTGCCCTGATAACACGGCTAATCATCTTAAACGAATCCCAATCCTTTATTAGGCTGCTTCTTAATTGAGGAAGTGGCTTAAGTGCTGTCATTGACAAAAGAAAATGACCGAGCCAGATGGCTGATGTTCAGATGCATGCAGATTTTAGTTGTGATTAAAAGGGTCATGACATGAGAAATCAAATTTGTCTGGATCTTTTGACATAATAAGAGGTCTTTGTACCGTTAAAACATCTTGTAAGTTTCAGAGCTTAAAACGTCCTCCTCATTATAAACAAAGCGTTTATTTAATCAAGCTCCAAAAACAGCTCGTTTTGATATTGTGGGATCTGTGACATCACACCGTGAAATACATTTGCATATGCCCGCCTCCAGAGCAAGACATCCACCAATGGTGGTCCATCATCGCACCATAGGCCACGCCCACTGGTGTTCAGTCACTGACCAGCCTTAAAGGAGCCGCGCCTTAAAAATGTATCATTTCTGACAGAGGCTCAGAATGAAGATTGAAAATAATAATTTTTCCACATTTATATTTGTTTTGTGTGTGTGTGTGCAAAAAACGTCATTATAAGTGACCTCAAGGAATATATAAAAAATAAAAAAATCTATGTTATGACCCCATTAAAATCTGTCTGCTAGTGGAACTCATTTGGACCTTCTGCTTTTAAATTAATTAAAAAATATTTTGTGTGCATTTGATTTTGTTAAATCATAGGTAAGATATCTGTTTGTTGGACAAACTTCCCTATCCCAGACCAGACCCCTAATGAACATGGCTGGAATATGAAAGCTTATCAAATGCAAAAACCAATCAAACAGTGATTTGTAATGGTTGTCCGTGTTCAGCATTTAGCTCTTGCGTACAGAATCCCACCGGACAGTGCCGTCTGTGGTTAAATAAGGTGGAAGTAATCCTCTCCCCATTTTCCACTGCCTATTATGTGGAAAATCCCGCCTTTATCCGTCACTAATAACAAGGAAGTCGTGATTGTCTCGATTCAGCGACTGAAAACACCAGGCGTGCAAAACGTCACGAGTCTGTTCCCGACGGCGTGGGGATAACTTTGATTATCTGCATTTAGACTTCATATCACTGAACAAAAATGACAGTTGTGAGCTTTGTTATTATTTTTATTGAAGATTTTTGCTCACAATGTTCATCATGTGATGATGCTTTTGTCGTGATCAATTGATTCACATATTAATAATCTTGATTGCCAAGAAGACTCAAAACATTTAATGCAAAAAATAAAAAAAAAACAGTAAAAATGTGTATTAAGCTAAAATTAAATGTACTTATTTTATGAAATTTATTAAATCATATTAAAAATACAATTCCTAAATAAATACATATTTTATTCAATTTGATTGATTTATTGATTGATTGATTGATTGATTTGACAAGAAATGCCACATGGAGATTTCCTGGAAATAAATAATGAAATCATTGCAATATTAAGATCAATAAATAACCTTTTCTTAGTTTACTCAAGAATTTTTCTGCTAGCACAATTTTCCTGCGTTTTTTTAATGATTCATATCATTGATGGAGTGGAGTTTATGCCCTTTAAATATATCTATATATATAAACATTACATTTTGTCTGATATTTCTGACATATCATTTGACTTTTATGTAATTTGTCAGAATATATCATCTTTGATTTCCCTCAGGCTCTTCTTGTTGCCCTCTCCCAGGAGATTTCGCCGTATTATTTTGTCAGCTGTAAAGCAAGTACTAATTTGAAGGCTCTTGTCTGGCTTGTGTAATGCAGATTTGACGGCGTTCTCCCGCGCGAGCTGCTGTAATTATGTACTCGGGCTCTGCAGAAGCTTTAATAAGACACACACACTTCAGCAGACAGCGGACTATTCACAAATCAATGGCTTCTCCACTCCTCTGCTCAATTACGACCAGTTTCTCACGAGCTTTCGAGATCCTAATATACTGGGATATGAAAACATTTTGGAGAGAGCTATAATAATGACAAAACAGTCCCCATTATTAATCAAAGCCCTGTTGATAAGGACGTTGCCAAGCCTCTTTAAGGGCTCATATCTGCGTGTCACGACTATAAACTTCTCAAATTAGGCTCGATAAGTCCAGAGCATTGTTTGGCTCATTGTAGTTTCCCAGGCTCTCGTCTTTTAGTTTTTGCTGGCAGTCATGGCTGAAGTTGATTTGGATTTCTGTTTGAAGCATGAGTGGATGTTCTTGTGTTTAGAAATGTTTTATCAGTTAGTCATTGGTGCAGTTTCTCATTCTCTCTGAGACAAAAAGCTGATCTTGTCTTCTTGGGAGGTCTTTAATTCATACGCAGAATAAAGGGGCGGGGCCTGGTTGAGTTAGTTAGTAGTGTGTTAAACTGACGGTTATGGTAAGGGGCGGGACATTTCCCAAACACACTCGAAGCGCTCGACCAATCACAACACACTGATCCAGCCGACCAATCAGAGCACAGTGTGCTTTTCAGAAGGCGGGGCTTCATAGAGACAGGAAGTAAACAGAGCGTTACTGACAGACTGGGAAGAGAGGAGCCGCAACAATGGAGAATATGAGGAGAATATGGTGTTTTTTGAACATTCAACTATTGTAGTAGAGTCCAAATCAAGACATTGTAAAAGAGCATAATAGGCCCACTGAAGTGCCTTGGAAAGCGCAGCTTTGTTTGATGCGTTGATGTAATTTCCACTGAAACAGGAAGCTAAAGCGGGACATATTGAATGGCTCCTCCCCCTTTTCAAATAGCCAATAGCGTTTAGTTTCCCTCACAGACTGACAGCATCATGGAAGTGAATCCGAGCGCTGAAGATACGTTGGATTCAATAGTAGAGGTGAATTAATTCTAGCCATTTCATTCTTAACCAACGTACAGTTGGGAAACGGAATAAAAAACTTTGGTCAGGTGGTGTTTACAGCATAGGGGGCGGAGCTTCAGATTCTAGAGAGCATTTGATTGGACAGAAGATGTGATGAGGAGCTGAAGTCCGCGGTGATGTCTTAAACATCCATGATCCATTTTAGCGGAAGTGAGAGACTTATATCTCCTAAATGTGAATTTTGTCATTGTTTTAAAAACAAACCAGCTTATTCATAACCCAAAGGCTATTCATACTAAAAGCTAAAAAAAAAAAACGTAAATTTTGATTTCAGGGGTCCTTTAAGGAAAGATTATGTACAAAAAATGTTTAAAAAAAATCAATGTAACTGTAAACCACCCACAGCACCCGAGCATCATATGAGTTTTGCAGGGACAAACTAAATGGGTCCGAAAATTCAGTTTGATTTGTTTCTATTTCAGTTGCAGAAGTTTTTCTTTAAGGACTCACGGATTAATGTGTCCGTCTCCGGTCTCTGTTAACTGTGGTGGCGTCACACGGTAACATGAACGTAGCGTTCACAGGCTGTGTGTCCTGGGTCGAGCGCTCGGCTAATGTGTCAGTCGGATGTAGTGATACTAGTTTAGACTGTCTCACACCATGTCTCTGGAAACCAGATGGGGAAGAGCCATTCAGATGTGTGGGAAAACACGCCGGGACCCCGAACCTCCTCCCAGAGCAGACATGAACTGGACAACTGATATTCTGATGGGCATTTTTGATTTGAATCCTGCAAAAAAAAACAATTATTTGGGATGTTGTACAATGTTTTTGCATTTCCTCTGAGATAAACACAGCTACATTTTTATATTTGCAGAGGAAAATGTGCAAGGTGTTCTGATAGGGCTGTGAAACCATTAATCGCATCCAAAATAAAAGTTTGTGTTTACATGCATGTGTGTGTACTGTGTATAATTACTTTGTATATATAAATACACACATATGCATGTATATATTTAAGAAAAATGTATTTATATATAAAATATTTATACATAATATAAATTACATGCAAATATTTCTTAAATATATACATGCATATGTGTGTATTTATATATACAACACACACATGCATTTATTATGTAAACACAAACTTTTATTTTAGATGCGATTAATCGTATGCGATTAAAAGTAGCTTTATATGATGAACAGATGATGGAATTTATGCTTTTATTCACTTACGAATATTGATTAACGAACATAAACTGAAGTTCAGCCGTACTTGCTTGATGCGCGAGAGCAAACCTCAGTGGTTCTTACAGAAGCTCAAACGTTTCAAATCACACAAGAATGAGCAATAGTAGTTATTCTTGCCTTCACAAACTACACTAATGATTCTTTGTTGCCTCTCCTCGTTTATAATCAGCTGTTTTGTTGGGAACGTTCTTTCCCCATCCTCAGAGTTATGTGTAAAACTAACAGGCAAACTCTGTAAATGGCTGGTTTTATCAGTGTTGGTATAAAGTAAATGTTATCTGACAGCATTCGGCCGGTAGCAGAATGATAATGACGTGCCAGAGTCAGTCAAACCCAAAGTCAACTGATGTTGGCGCAGAGTGAATGTTTATTGTGTTTTATATGACGTGCACAGATGTTATCCTCCACCGAGAATCGCCCTTTGCTCTGATAATAAACCTGAAACTTTAATCAGAAAGATTTTTCAAAGAGAATTGAAGAAAACCTGCGCAAGTTAAGGATAGTTTGACGTTAAAATTGATTTTGTTTTGCTGTTGAAATTGATTGGAAAAATTGACTCAAAAGCTGTATTTTCTAAAATTCTGCAATCATATATGAATCATGAATATGAAACTTAATGTTTCAGTTTAAGTTTGATTCATTTATGTGAATTAGTTCAATCTGTCCATTGCATTGAAACTCTTGATTCAGTGAATCACTGATTATTAATCTTTTTTTAGCCAAACTTGTATTGCTCAGTCATATTAACTCAACAATAGGCTTAATTCTTTGAACATGGCGACATATAATAAATCACAAACGACAGTAATCAATTCAATTCACGTTTATAATAATAATACACATCATTTCAAAGCAGCTTCACAGAAAATGCATGAGTCCACATTACAATTTACAGTGATCTGTTATCTGAGGAAACTGTCTAAGTTATGTATTTCAGAAATGTTTAATCAAATGTCTTGTCCTGTACAGTTACTATGTGTGTGAGTGAACGTGTTGGCTTGCAGCTCAGCCAGAGACGTGGATTAAACCTGTCTATAAATACATCTCGCGGCTCGACGTCAGGCTGTCCTCATCATACGACTAGCATGTGTTTTTCCCGTCTCTCGTTTGGCAGCGCTTCTTTATTAGAAGCGTGACGTGAGCTTTCGGTTTTACGGTGAGCATTTGATCCCTTCTGGCCGCGGCTGATAGTCTCTCCCTGACTGGTTGAGTTCAGGGGTTTACACTGATATACGGTTTGTACTGTAGCGTAAGACACTACATAGGGAGCATAAATGAGCATCATCCCTGTTTCCAGTTGATGTTTCTCCAGAACATTCATGTTGGGTTGCTCTTGCTCCAGGGTTGTTGTTGATAAAGTTCCCCTATTATACTATTTTAAAGGTTCCTAGTTTTGTTTTGGAGTCTCCTACAACAGGTTTACATGTGTCAAAGGTCAAAAACATGTTAATTTTCTCATAATATATACACTGTAAAAAATGCTGGGTTGTTTCAACCCATGTTTGGGTCATATATGGACAAACCCAACTCTTGGGTTTAAAATTTAATTAGAAAAATGTAAACCAAATGTTGGGTTTGTTCATATTTGACCCAAAAATGAGTTGAAACAACCCAGCATTTTGTACAAAGCACATCATCTAATTTCTCAAAGAGTAAATGATTCGTTAAAAGATTCAGTCTCTCTAAGCCCCTCCTTTCAGAGAGCCTGCTCTGCTCTGATTGGCCAGATGGCCTAGTCTGTTGTGATTGGTCGCTGTTTGCAGGCAGCCAATGAAAACCATAGGCTGGCATTATGCAAATTTGTTACATTGCAATATAGGTTTGTAAGGGGAAGTGAGACTGGAATCATGACGACTCGCTTCAGCAGTTCAGAATCAATTCTATCTTTTAGGAGACAATAACTTTATTTGATCTTTAAAACTTTGCAGACCTTTTACATTCACAATCAGCTTTATTACAAACTACATGAAAGATAATATCTGAAGAAGCATAATAGGGCATTTTAACTAAACCTTAATCTATTAAAAACATTTATGTTAATTTAAATAAATAAACCTGAGATAAAAATAAAATATAAGTATTAGTTAAAAATCTTAAACTAAACAAAAAATTGAAATATGTCCCTGGCAATCAACTGTAATTCCTATAACAAAAAATGACAAAAGCACATAACGAAATGACAAAACAATTCAACAAAAATTAGCATGAAAACTAAACTAAAAATATATAAATAAAACTAAAATGACATTGGTAATTTTTCCTAGTAAACATTCTTAAAAATCAAGATACATTTAGATTAAACTGGAAATAAATGAAACTAAACCTGAAATAAAATGAATTGAAAGGACAAAAGCACTTAACGAAATGACTGAAAACTAAATAAAAATTAACATGAAAACTAAAATTATACAAATAAAAGCCAATTCAAAATATGAATAAAACTAAAACAACACTGGATGCACAGATTCATTCAGCTTTTATGTTTATTTAGCAGATTAACATTCACTTTGTTGAAGTAGTTTGGTTTTCGGAAACCCAAAGATTAATAATTCATCTTATTCACTGTAAAAACCTGCCATTTTTACCATATTGAACCCATAACAGCTGGTAGAAATTAACGTTTTACGGTTGATTCAGTGACGCTAAATATTTGAATAAAGTTAATTTCGATGTTATTTCAGTGTTCAGTGATTCGGGCTCATTATGCGTGTGTGCCGATGTTCCTGTAGATCCTGGAAACATTTAAACTTTGACCTTTCACCTGTTTCCTGATAGTTTGCTCTGGATTGTGTGTGATGTGGTCGGAGCCTCGGTTTACGAAGGGTTCTTCTGGGGTTTGAGCTTTTGAAGGGGAATATTAGTCAACATGTTTAATTACAGACCATACAGATGTTTCCCAATAAAACGTATTTTTCCATGGCACATTAAATGTTCCAGCTTCCCACACGGCGTCTCTGCTTCTGTGATCAACATTTGGCTGCAATGTGTGTCGTTGACGAACGAGACTTATAACTCATAAATCTCTTGTTTTTTAGCATGGGAACAAATAGAGTTTGCTGATGCAAACATTGCAATGTATTATGGGACAATTTGGGCTAATTAAAAATAGTCTTGTAGACTTATTTAGAAAAGCTTTCCTAGTGTTTGTGGAATAATGTCAGTTGTACAGAATCTAATGGTGACCTAGTTTTCTTTTGTTTTCTTCCCAGTTAAAGTAAGACTTTTAATGGAAGTAAACTGTGTCATTGTTGTAGACTGTATTTTGTTTTGCATGAATTATTCAGTAAAACTCATTTATTATTTGAGCTGCAAAGTTGTCTAAATAGTTCTTTTGATGTGGGACTACTTTACTAGGGTAATGAGTTTTTGTTTATGCATTACTGCATTGAATTGATATCACTTTCCCACATACAAGCGATTTTATCACACTAGGTTCATGTTTACACTTCTACCATTCAAAGTTTTGGGGCCAATTAGATGCCTGAAATGCAGTGATATCATGAATAATTTATTCCTGTGATCAAAGCTGAATTTCCAGCATCATTACTCCAGTCTTCAGCGCCACATGATCCTTCAGAAATCAGAAGTGCTCCTGAAGTTGCTAAAAACCGAGGTGTGTTTTCCCAGATGCAGATTAATAGCCGTGTTTCTGGCTGAGGGAGAGAGATGTGGGAGTGAACAGATGTTCTCGTGTCTCCTGAGGAACGGAACAAGGCAAGGTTAAAAGGCTTGGAAAGCAGGACGGGTCTTACTGCCGTTTTCCAATGTTTTTTAAACAGTTGTGCTTCACATACTAAACGATTTTTTCTCGAGTCGAACGTTTCCGTTTTCAGCCAATTAACATATTACCGCCCATGTTTACATCATGCAGATTCAATATTTAGCAACATTGGTGAGAACGTTGCAACTCATTTTGGACAGTCAATCATAATCATAGCAAAATCAGCTGGTAAAATACTCAATGCAAGTATGCAGATATAAATTATTGGTCAGTAACCAGACAAACCTCAGATTTACAGTACGCCGACTGTGCCATTAAAGCTGATGTGTTTTTATTCAGGGCGATTGGTATTTAAATGTGTCAATGGTTTAATCTGAATTGACATTCTTGCAGTGCTGATTGTCTGCTATAACGCACCTTGAAGCTTGCACAGTGTTATGCATTGAGACGCTTGAAGTTTTGCATAGGGATGCACTGATATGAACATTTTGGCCGACACTGATAACCGATCATTTGAAAGCCGATAACCGATATATTGGCCGATAAATCTAAATCCAAATTTGTATATAATTTTTGAAACCCTGATTATAAAATCAAGTGTGTGTGACCATTAAAAGCCATGTCTCAAGCACACAATTATAATGATGTTCTCATAATTTTATGTAGCCGATATGACAGACTTGTATTTTTACTGTATTTTCCTTTTTTGAAGTGATTCCAATCATATTTCAGGCAAATGAGGCCATTCAACATCATCATAGCGAACAGTGCACATCTGAAGGAAATAATACATTATTTATCGGCTTTAATATATCGACAAAGTTTCTGATCGTACCGATACCGATTAAAAATGAACATATTTTGATACCGATATAGGCCTAGTGGCCGATATATCGTGCATCCCTAGTTTTTCTAACTTGCCTGGTAGCTTTTGCTTGTTCTTGGGCTGCTTGCATTAAGTATGCATCAGAGTGACATTGAAAAATAATCATGGAATACTAAATTAAAGCAATAAGCCTCGCGAAGCCATGATTTACAGTGAATTTTAGGCACAACACGGAGCCTACATCTTAATTCACTGTAAAACACGGCTTCAAGGTGCTTAATGCTTTTATAAAATGGTTACTCCATAAAAATAGTCATTTTAATATTTATTTTATTCATAAAATAAACACCAGCAACAAAAAATATAATGTTATTATAACACATTTTTTCCTCCGCCAAGCAATGTAGTTCCAAAGTGGTTGCTAAGCAACACGTGCAGCAACAAAGCATCACAAACCGCAGTTTTGCGCAGTAACACTAATGTAATGCGGTCACAGGTGTGTGTGTGTGTTTGTGTTGAGTCATTTACAACGGCTTCGAGCACGGCTCAACCAATCAGAATAAAGGACCGGAACTGAGTTTTATAAAATGACTTTTTAATACACAAGAAAGCTTGACTGAAGTAGACTGCGAGGAAAAACAATGCAGAAAAAGTTCAAATGTGATCCCTATAAACTCTGTCTGGCTCTATATAAGCTCATTTGCTCATGTCTCCCACATTAGCAGTGCATTACGTGCTGTGAAACACACTGATTTCCCCCACAGCCAAAGAGCGAGAAAGGCAGAGAAACTGTCAAATCATGCGCTTTCCACGGTCACCCATGCCTCACCTATGCATTCACAAGCGCTCTGAAGTACGTGAAGAGATGAGGTGAAATGATCGAGGTTGTGTAAACTCAAAATGTTTGACTCGACTATGTCAATCCATTTCAGCTTGTGCATTATGCATGTGTCTCCTTCCCTCAGTGCATGAGTAAATCCATTTGAATATTCAGAGATCTCCACCTTGTTTAATGTATTAAGCTGAATCAACATTTCCCATATGCGAGCGTAGGAGGATAAATGGATGATTGGTGAACAAGCAGACCCTCAAAACACACGGATTACCGACTCAGACTCTGACTAATGGAACTGTTGTGTGTTCAGCTGATGCACATTAATGAAGAGGGAACATGTTCATCAGCCGTGTGCATGAGGAACTAGCCTACCTGTGTAATTTATATGTGTAATATATTTTTAATATGAAATTTAATATATGTGTGTGTAATTTTTAAATATTATGTTTATTTTCTAAAAGTTTTGAATACAATAGTAATATTTCTGATTTTGTTTTTAGTATTTTATTTATTTTATAACAACAACAACAATAATAAATAATAATAATAAAATAATAAAGAATAGATCAAATAAATAATAAATAAAGGTGTGCATATATATATATATATATATATATATATATTATTACTATTATTATTAAAAAAGTATATATATATAATATTGAAAAAAGATAATATATATAATTATATACATTTTCTACATTTTTGCGGTGTAATTTTAGTTTTTAGTATTTTATTTATTAATAACAACAACAATAATAATAATAAAAATAAATGAATATAATAATAAAGAATAGATCAAATAAATAATAAATAAAGGAGTATGTGTATAAAAAAGTATGTATATATATATATATATAATATTGAAAAAATAAAAAAAAAAATATATATATATTAAATAATTTTTCTACATTTTTGTGGCGTAATTTTAGTTTTTTGTATTTTATTTAATAATAATTAATAATAATATTGTGATTATTATTATTATTATTATTATTATTATTAGCCATATTTATATATAAACACTTTTTTTTTGCTTATCAAAACCTGGACTTTTAATAAAAATCCTATTTTAAATCGAAAGTGCAATTTTTATCAGAAACATTCCAATTAGATGTTTTTCCCCAAACCGTGCAGCCCTACATAAAAATATAAATGTCTCTGAAAACCAAATCCAAGGAGGAAATATTGCCCTGTAAGTTCATTTATGCCACTGTTGTCTTGTTTGGTTTTGAGAAACACCCGGCTGTGTGTGTTTCCTCAAACCCAGTGTGTATAGTCCTGGTCTTCGGGCTTTAGGCCGCTGCCGTGTGTTTTCCCAGTGTTCCAGGTGTTCTGACAGCATGATGTATTCCTTGGCAAACGCAAGTGATAAATGTGACAAGGAATGCTGAGATCAGATATTTCCAGTGCGCGTCGGGCTTGTCCTGCGCGTGACCGAACAGCCAGTGATGACTTGCTTCCTTGGTATGACAAGGTATTTGCAAAAAAAATTCTACTTGTCCGATGAAGTGCGTTTTGAGAATTACGCAGAGCGACCAGAGCAAATCCCAGCCGTTAATCTACAAAACAGCTGCCGATTCTCCACGAGGATTACTGAGTCATTCCGAGTCCATTTTGAGTCAGTATCCGTGATGCATTAGAAATATGCTTCCAAAAATATTTGATAACGATCCTGCCTCGAGCTCTTCCTTGTCTCCTGCTGAGAGAAGTATTAAGATTTAGAAATGAATACCATTATGATATTAGATCATTTTGAATTTTAATCAAATACTACATTATTAGTGCCACTGAATAGTCGCCTATCGGTTATTGTCAAGATAAAAAAAAAAATGACTTTACGTTCCAAAGGCAATTATAGGCTTTAATTACTAATCGGTTACAATGAGCCTGAGGGCGTGATACATTTGGCTCAATGCATTACAGCAGAACAGAGGTTGTGTCGAGGAATCGGCACCCTTGTTATTTGAATCTTTTGAGTTAGAATTACATGATATTTCTTTCATCGATATCATGATGTCATGTGTAGGGATCGTCATTGATCCATATGGACCAGGCATGGTTCGAAACACACGATTCTCGGAGTAATTGTGAAGTTTAATGAGCAGAGAGCGAAAGTTTATCATTTGTATGTGTTTTTGGTCCCGTCAGTTTAAACATGCAAGCGATTTTAAATCATTTGAGCGAAAGAAGATGCGAAATAAAGCTCAATTCTGAAGTTGCGTGCCGTTTTATGAGAGAAAACGGATGCGTATCAGTGTATTGGATCCGTGCATTCAGTCTTACGCCCGTTTCACACATACTCCGTTTGCATGTTTCGTGGTCAAAATGAACACAGATTGACCTGAAAATTTAGTAATTTCACCATGAATGCGTTTAATTAAATAAAATGTAGTAATCTCACCATAAATGTATTTAATTAAATACTACTTTTTTTCACAGTCATCTTTTTACTTTAAGACCGGGGTAAAGCAAGGAAAACGTCAATTTACCTCAACAAGGCGACATAATGAACGACACTCGTCTCATTCGTGGAGGTGGAAAAGCAAGATTTATTGTATTAAAATTTAAATGCAAAAGAAAAGGCATGAGAGTCGGCTGTTTTGTCAATTTTAAGTTTTAATTTAAAATGTTTGCGATTTTAATATAAGTACATGGTTAAATATTTGACCACTTGCTTGAGCAACTTAATATAAGTAAGAAGTAATGCATGGAATAATAGGCCTACGTTGTTTAAATTGTGTTTAAATGTGCATACGTCCATTAAAGAGTGTATATGTGTACAAAGAGAATCGCAATGCTGACAAAACTTTTTTTTATTTTTTTTATAAAAGTTGCTGCATAACTTCTGGATTTGTAAATCCAGTAAAAAAAAAATAGTGAGTATGTGTGTGTACAGCCGTGAATCAGTTACACACTGCAAACGCAGCCGTGAAAGCACTATAGCGCGTGCTGGTCCTGCACTGCATACACACTGCAACACACACCGCATACACACTGCACACGGAGTATGTGTGAAACGGGCATTAAAGTGACTGCAGCCTAATAAACCTGCCGCTGTCTGAATTTTTATTTTTAGCTTTCGTCATTTTAGTACTTTAAACTAAACCGCAATTAGCTGCCAAGTTCCCTAGTTTTCATCTTATATTTTTAAAATTGATTTGATTTTATCTCAGCTTTATTTCAATTAACAAAAATAGTTATAGTTTTAGTTAACAATAAAAACAGTGATCAATATAGCATTTTTTTTTTTTTTTTTTTTTGGATGAACTATTCCTTTAAGAATCTTATTCGGAGGTTGAACTGCATTGTGTGTCTAGTCTCTGATAACCTGTTCCTCCTCGCACAGCTGCAGTTTCGCTGGCGTTTGCCTGGGCTTGTCTTGGTCTTTGTCCACTTGATGGCAAAGCTGGTGATTGCTGGAGATCAGGTTGCACATTTCCAGAGTTTGTCTGGCACTTTTGGCCACTTGGTATGTCTCCTAAACCTGTCTGAACATCGCCAGAAAACCCTCTTCCTCACGATATCAATCTCTCGTTCTTTTGCAGATGGAACATTTTTTAACTTCTAGGGGTGTAACGATGCCCTCATGTCACGATTCGATACATATCACGAAACTGAACTCACCATACGATATTATTGCGATACTCCAAGACAAGTGATAAAAGGTTAAGCAAAAAATGAACTGTTGATTAACATCTTTTTATTACAATGGGAGTGTAAATGAATAGACTCGGACTTGGTGCTGAAACCCAAAGCACAGGACGACACCAGAATAACAATATTCATGATTCTGAAGCTGAAATGCAGAATTATTTTAGATGAATATGCTTGAACTCTGTCACTGACTAGATATATTTAAAATAATGTATAGGCCACTTTTTACACATCAGACATGTGGCATTATCAGGACCCACAAATATTCCCCCATTGCATTATTATACATTATATTCAACATTATATTGAGACTAAAACTCACATTTTTTCTCACACAGTAATTTTTATTTTGGATGAACTATACACAATACATATTGTCACAATGCACGATACATATTATTGCATTTTTTGTATTGCAATATATTGTTACACCCCTAGTGCCTTCATATGTTGATCTGACAATGACAATTGAA
Source organism: Scardinius erythrophthalmus (assembly GCF_964197995.2). Taxonomy (NCBI): domain Eukaryota; kingdom Metazoa; phylum Chordata; class Actinopteri; order Cypriniformes; family Leuciscidae; genus Scardinius; species Scardinius erythrophthalmus. Next base: position 1,594,569 of record NC_138236.1, read on the forward strand.
TGCATTATAGAATTTAATATTGAAAAGCTAAATACATATGATCTTTTTCTGTTTGCACCGGGTCCCTCAGCAAGGCTCTGATCCCATAATCACAAATTGGCCATGCTTCATAAAAACGGCGTGTTCCTTCTGCCGGACTCCCCTGTGAGAGTCTACAACCAAAGACCTCGGCTGGAAGCGCGCTTTTTAATCCCCCCGCTGTTAAACTAATTACCTGCCCGCAGTTTTGGCCGGGGAGAGTGTTAACCAGGCTTTACTTGGCATGATTCGTCAGGCGCTTTCAACTCCGGCTCTGTTTTTGTGCTCGTGCAGGAATTAGAGAACATGGGCTTCGTCGAGCGCGGCTCATTAGGAGTCCAAGTCAAATCAAAATGCAATTAGAAATCTAGTCTGGCGTTGGTCTCCGTTCTGCTGGAGTTTTGAGTTTCGTGTTGAAGCAGCCGGTTCTCCGCTGGATCTGGGGTCTGGTCATTATATTCCACCCGGCAGGACCCCCGTGTTCCCATCATTCCCCTCATTAAACCCAGCGACCTCTCGCTGACCCGGGCGGATTATGGCGTACCGGTGCGAATGCATTCCTTCAGATCTCTGTCCCCGCTTCGAATGTGCTGCTTTTTCACCCAGTGGGTCAGAAACTCTGAAATCTGAAGCTGTAATGGTCTGTAAGGTCAACGTCGTGCTTGGTTTGATGGATGTTAGAGGTGTAGAAATGCGTCCATGTGTTGATCTTACAGTAAAAATTGTGCTCATAAAAGCTTCCTTATTAAATGGCTGGTTACGAAGTAAACAAATAGATGAACGTGAAATATTGATTCAAAAGTAGTGACGTTCAAAAGTCTCTTCTGTTGACCTAGGCTGCATTTATTTGATCAAAAATACAGTAAAAACTGTGAAATATTATTACAATTTAAAATATCTGTTTTCTATGTGAATATACAGTAAAGTGTAATTTATTCCTGTGATCAAAGCTGAATGTTCATCATCATTACTCCAGTCTTCAGTGTCATATGATCCTTCAGAAATCACTCTGATATGATGATTTGATGCTCAAGAAACATTTATGATTATTATCAGTGTTGAAAACAGCTTCATATTTTTGTGGAAACCGTGATGCATTATTGAATATGAACATCAAATAAACAGAATTTATTACAAATACATTTTTTCATAACAGTGCAAATGGGCTTACTTCATTTTTTATCAATTTAATGGAACTTTGCTGAGTAAACTTGTGTGTATATAACATTAAAAATACAAACTTAGTCTTTTTGACCTGTTTTACTGTAATCAAAAACGCACAACATATCATCCGTTCATGTTCAATAGTTTAATTGAATCAATTAATTGAAATTGCCTGTTAATATTCTAAATCAAAACAACAAAGCATAAAGTATTTTTACATATTACAAGACATTATAACCTAATAACCTTCACATTGTATTAATATGGGGTATTTCTGTCATTTTTGGTGGCATTTCTGAGTGATATTTTAGTGTCATTCAGATACTATTATATTTTTATTAATATTTTGAATTAGTTTTTATTTCTACATTTTTCCTTTAAGTTTTAGTAATTTTGTTTTGTGTTTTTCTCATTTTGATAAGTTTTAGTTTTTTTTAGGTGTCTATATAGTTTGGGTTAATTTGTTTTAGTTTGAGTTATTTTAATACATAAAGTAAACTAAATGAATTGTTTTTTATTAATATAAATATTTGATTTCATTTCAAGTGTATTTTATGCATATATTTATTTCTTTTTATGGTATTAGTTTAATCTTCAGTTGACTACATTGACCCTTCCTGCTGCTGTGGAGTGTGTTGTGTTACACTACAGGACAGTGCCGTCAATATTTGCGTGTCTTCGCTTGTCTGTTTGTTGTGTGCTGAATTATGCATGTGGACGGTTCACCCAGGGAGAGCAGAGTGAGCTTTAGTCCAGCGATGACCTTAGCGATCCCTCCATCACCCTTCCGACCGCCACACGAGCCGAGTCAGCCGACTGAGACGGCAAACCTGCTGCTCTCGTGTTTCTGGTGATCGATCGAGCTGAAGCCGTTCTTCTGTTGAGAAGTCTATGAGTGAAACATTAATTATCCAGCGTTACTTGGGCCTTGTCCACACTGAATCGTTTTCGGTTGAAAACGCATCTTTTTCTCTCCGGTTTCGCCTTTCGCCTTGACTGTCAAAACTGAGGTATTTAAAAACGATGACGTAAGTTTAGTCACGTGACTCATATTGTACTAATAGATATTCATGTTTATAGCGGTATTGTGCCTGTTATGAGCTGTTTACTTTCACACTGTTGCTAAAATATGTTACTTTGCTCACTCTTCATATCACAGCCCTGCAAAGATGACAGAACATGTACTCAGATTTGCTATGGTGAGAGCCGTTGCGTTTTAGACCAAACATATAATGGTGAGTGAGTGCGACCTGGACGATCAGTGAATGCTGAGATTATATATTCTGCGTTAATAGAATTATCCTGTCAGAAGAATTGAATGATAACTTTATTATTTATCTTTCCGTGACCGTCTGTATCATCTCAGTGAGCTTATGTGAGGTTTTACGCATGCGCAGTAAAGGTGAATTTAGCGTTTTCAGGCGTTTTCCAAAAGTTTCGCATCCGCACTGAAACGCCTGAAAACGCTAGTGTGGACGGAGAGCGTTTTTAAACAAAAACGCCGGTTTCAAATGTATCTGGATTAAAGGTGCAGTCTGTAATTTTTAGCGGCATCTAGTGGTGAGATTTGCGAATTGCAAACAGCCAGTCACTCACGGCCTATCCCTCAAATTGCAAACTCGAAGGAGAAGCTACGGTGGCCGATCGGAAGATGTCGTCGTCTGAGTCTGAGTCAGCAGAGAGTAGCAAGTCAAGCAATGAGGTTTCTTTATATTATATTTTATATTAAATTATATTTACTTAATTATTCAGTAAAACCACATGTTATTGCGATTGTTATTTGTACTTGTTCATCATTGTGTTAGTCTTTTATTCACTGACTTTACCATTGCCTGTTTCCATGCTAGTTAGTATAAGATAAGAGCTATGGATAAGAGCATCAAAGCAGCAGGTATTCTGCTGCGTCTTTTTCTGCTGCTTCTCATTCAAGTTAGTGACGATACGCGCTCTGTAGCGCTGTCTGTTCGCTGTCGGCTACGGTAGAAACATGACGTCACGATATGTCGACCTTCATAGAAGGGGGTGCCAGCGGTAGATATAAATGACTCATTCTAAGGTAATGAAAACATAACGGTTCATTAAGTAAGGTCTTTATACACCACTGAAAACATAATTATGGATCTTATATTGCATTTCTGTCAATAGATCCTCAGAAATATTACATATTGCACCTTTAATGTAGACGCCTTGGACAACTTGTTCTTCACTTTTGGCCTTGTGTTGTGGATGCAATTTTTACACTCTCAATAGTTTATTTGTCAGGTCAAGTCACCTTTATTTATACAGTGCTTTTTACAATACAAATAGTTTCAAAGCAGCTTTACAGAGATAACAGGAAAATAATGCAACAAAGTTTGTTTCTTGAAGAAAACAGGGTCACAGTCCAGCTTGAGTGATGTCATTTTTTTTTTTATTAATTTAGTTCATTTATATCTACAGCTGGTCTGGAGAAAACCATGATGTCATCGTCCAGCTCAGTTCAGTTCTCATATAATGGTGTCAATGCAGGCAGATCAATAAAATTGTTGAATGTTAAATTAAATGTCCCCAACTAAGCAAGCCAAAAGCTAAAAGCGAAAAAGACGACAAAGGCAAAAAACAAAACAAACAAATGCTCTAAATATGTTGTAAATCATTTATTTTAGCTGATGTTTACAAGTGCAACCATTTATTTCAATATTTATTTCAGTATTATATTCAATAATCATTTGCAGTCTGAGATTTGATTTGAAGATGGTATGGTCTGAATGTAATGAAGGTAAATGAGATGTTTCATCACCGGCTGGCTGAAGTTCAGTCGAATGCCTTCTGTGTAATTATCTGTCCAGTCCAGCGGATCTCTTTCAGGAAGCAGAGATAGCCGTACTTACATTTCACACAGCTGCGAGGATCTCGTTCAGATCATTTCATCCTTTTAGAGAGAAAGGTCCTTTCTTTAGTTGACGTCTGCCTTGGTTTATAAGAAGAATGCAGCCAAAAACATTTTTTTTGGATGAAATATTAATTTTTAAATAATATGATGGGTTCAATCGACATTTGTGGTATATTGTTGATTACCAAAAAAAAAAATTATAACAACTTAAAAAAAGCAAAAACTTAGGTTATGATGACAAGAAATTGTATTTTGTAAGCGCTTGTTTATTATTTGAGGCTTTAGAGCTGAAGATATGTTCTCATTCTTATAGTTTTTTTAGGTGTTGTAAAATTGGATGTAACTTTACATAGATACAGTAAGTGTTTTGTATTATTATTTAAAGGGATAGGTCATGGTAAAATGAAAACTATGTCATAATTTACTCACCCTGGTGTTGTTCTAAAGCCGTACGCCTTTCTTTTTCGGACCACAAAAGGAGAATTAAAAAAAATGTCCCGCTCACATTCGGCCATTTAATGACAGTGAATAGAGACCAGCGGCAAGCTTTTAAAAAAAGAAGCAAAAGTATCTCAGAATGATCCGATGCGAAACGTGTCATATATGTTCTGCAGGTATATGATGGGGTTTGATGAAAAACAAACCAAAATGTAATGATGCATTATGTAATGTGATATTATTCAAAAAGAAAGAAGGGCGTACGGCTTTAGAACGACACCAGGGTGAGTAAATTATGATTTACGTTTCATTTTAGGGTGAACAATCCCTTTAAATATTTTTAAAGGGGTGGTATAATGCCCTTTTCACATGTAAAATAAGTCTTTGTCTCCAGAGTGTGTGTGTGAAGTTTTAGCTCAGAATACCCCACAGATATTTTTATATAGCATGTTAAAATTGTCACTTTTTGAGGGTGAGCAAAAACGCACCGTTTTTTTGTGTGTCCCTTTAAATGCAAATGAGCTGCTGCTCCCGGCACAGTGGGCGGAGCTTCAAGAGCTCTTGTCCTTTTAGCTCACACACACATGCACTGAACATTTCAAACACTTTTAGCCTTTTATGTTCAAACCGGAGTCAGACAATGATGGAGAGACTCAAGAAGAAGAGACAACATGTAGAAGCAACAGGACATTTCTGAATGGTTAGTTGATGAATTTATGAAGCTGATGTGTAGTTATCTTCTAGTCATTGATTAGCATATTGTGTCATAATAATCTATAAATCGTGTTCAGGGGGCGGGGTTTATGTAAATTCTAGGGTTGGTGATGTCACTAACCCGGGAGGAATGTGGTGTAGTCTCTACCAGCCGTTTGTTGTAGTCCTTAAAAAGCGATTTCTTTAAAAGCAAATATCTCCCTTTGCTTTGAACTTTGAGAGTCGTAACTTTGCAGATGTTGTTTATGATCAAACAGCAACATTACACACTAACTAAAGTTAGAAAAGTCAAATCATAATCAACCACCCCTTTAACAGAACTCTCTTATGCTACCAAGACTACATTTACTTGATCAGAATAAGTTTAAAACGGCTATTTTCCATGTGAATATATTTTAAACCGTAATTTATCATCATTACTCCAGTCTCACATGATCCTTCAGAAATCACTCTGATCTAAAGGTTGCAGACTATTGCATTTCCCCGTCTTGCTCATCACTTAACACCAATTCTATAATGTGAAATTGATGCTATAGATCTGTGCTGAATTCATGTAAGCCATTAGATTGAAGCGAGGGAGGGAACGAAGGGCAAATGAAGGAGTGATGAATCGGTGTGTCTGAAACGGGCTGTGAATGCGAATGCTTTGTGCAGTAATTAGATAAATTAACCTCGGGTCAGAGAGAGACACGCAGAGCTGCTGTAAATGTTTAATGAAGCTTTCTTTGAACCCTTCCAACAAATGAGGGATCTGGGAATCACAGATGAGCGCTGGGAAGTCTTTGATAGTCTCTGTTAGATTTTTGGGGAATTTAAAGTTGTATTTAAAAAAAAATTAAATTCTGTCATTATTTACACTTTTAGTTTTTAGGTGTTTTTTATCCTCATGCCGTTTCAAACCCATTTACTGTTATTATTTACTGTGAAACACAAAGGGAGAAATTTTTAAGACTTTTTACGCCACTGGTTTCTGAACAAAAGTGTTTTTGTCGAGTTGTCAAGCTCCAAAAAAACACCAAATCTGCCGTAGAAGGATCATAAATCTATCTGTGTGAGGAACAGAGACTGACGTTTATGTTGTTGTTCACTAATATCTAT
>NC_138236.1:1605872-1663372 GCF_964197995.2 Scardinius erythrophthalmus
AATCATTCATTCAATAGTTTGTTCAAAAACGCTGATTCATCCCCCAATGAAACAAGTGAAGTCTTTATGAGTGAGTCTTTGAATCATTCATTCAATAGTTTGTTCAAAAACGCTGATTCATCCCCCAATGAAACAAGTGAAGTCTTTATGAGTGAGTCATTGAATCATTCATTCAAACTGAATTAAAAAAATGTAAATAATAATAATTCAAATTGCTGCATTTAACATTGTCAGAACCTTTAATAAATTACATGTTATTTTGTTTAGTTGTCTGTTCAGAATTGTGGGAGAATCATGATCTCTATTTTAAACAAAGAAATTGTGATAAAAGTTTTTAAATAAAACACAAAATGAAATACTATTTCGATCTCTGTGCTTCAAAATATCTTATTCAATTCAATGTGTTACTTGCCATTTCTTCGTAATTATTTGTGAAATTTACTAGCAATTTCTGAATAAAAATTGTGAATCCTAGACCATATTTCCATTTTTGGAAAATGTCGAAAAAACGTATGTTTTTTTATTATTTATTTTTATCCTCAACTTGAGTTTTCAAGGACATATTTTCACTGTTTTGACAATTCAATAGGACTATAAAATAATAATAATAATAATAATAATTTTATTGTGATTATTATTAAATAAAAATATTAAACAAAAATAAAAATATATTGTAATACAAATTAAAAAAAATGACTAATGAAATTTATTTTACAGTAAAATTACAGTACTAATAATTCCATCTAAATTTCTTTATTTTCAAATGGTAAACTATCGAGCTTTTATTTGGACAGATTGTCGGCAAATATAAATATCCACTGTAAGTTTCAGAGTGAAGCTTTGTGCTGTGTTTATTTAAACACACATGCAGCTCATCATATCAGGTGTGTAAATGACACACATTATTAATGCCATATCGCAATATCGATTTTTATTTTGATATATCATGCAGCATTTAGTAGCATGTATCAAAAAATGGAAAGTGGCACTTTTGAAAGACTTTAAACAACAAAGTGTTCTTGTTGAACCTGGGGGAAGGAGTTTAGTCCCGCCGTCTCCTCCTAATAAAGACACCTGGATTGTTGATTTGGAGAGTACAAGGGTTTTTTTGATGATGGCAGCTTGGAGAATAAATCCCATGTTTCCTAAGACCCAAGTGTGAATTCCCGGCATAATTACAGGACAGCGCAGGATGATATTAACTCTAGTCGTTATGATTAATGACACAGTGTGCAGTGGATAATTAATCAGCTGTATTTGCCCTTGAGGCCAGACATCTATTTGGACCATCTGCCACGACAGAGTGGATAAACTTTCCAGTAGCCTTTAGCCTTCAGCCTTTCACCCCAGTCAAAAGTAACTCGAAGGAAAGTTACGAGTGCAGTTTTCCTGAGTCTGGAGAGACAGAAGACCTTGTCACTTTGCCCTAGTTTCTTACCAAACGTGCTTTGTTTAAAAAGTTAGCTCATTTGGAAGCTGCTAATTCCCTGTGTTCGGTTTATGTAGAACATTTAACCATCATCCAGATGGTTGTTTTCAGCAGCGCGCAGAAGTGATTATGCTTTTATAGGCCAATCCAGAAGTCATCCTCACCCTGCACGTTCCCTCCATAAAAATCCAGCATAAAATAAGCACCAACACACGTTTTTGTTCATCAACGTGTGAATTTTAAAGCCTAAAAACAATCTGCAAAAGCTAACATTAGGCTATAAACAAAAGCTTCATATAACTCCTTTCAGACTTTATAAAAACGATTTTCCGTAAAAGTTTGAGTTTATAAACAGCATGAGGCTGTGAAAGCCTCAACCTCTGTAGTCCCTTTTAGCCACTATTGATTTTTTTGTTGTTGTTGAATAATACATGAAAATAAACGTGCTTGTGTTAACCAAATACCTTATTTCAGGCATTTAACCAAAAACCCATTCATAAAACCCACTTTATCCAGACGATGGAACCGGAAGTTTTTCCCGGGTTTTGGCCTACAAAAAAACATCTTTTCTGCAGCAACACATTGTAGATCATGTTAAAGTGTGTATTTTCTGCACCACTAGTGTATTGAAATGGAACTGCAAGCTGTTGATGACAAATACTAGATATGCAAATACAGCGTATCATAGAGTGCAACACGCAATATGGCGATTATAAGTCCCGCCTCCTAAATAAAAGAGCCAATTGCAGACTGGTAAAGTCACTGCATCACCGTTAGAAGCTCCAGTCAAGCCGGAAAATAAAAAAAGTTAAACATGGCTGTGTATTTCCTAGTTGCTGGGAACAATGTTTTTTAGACATCATAATTTACTTATATTAGGTTTTGCATTTGGGTATATATTTAGACATCATTAAAGACTACTTTGTCAGATATTTTATTTAATTTTTTCAACCAGTCATTATGATTCTAAGGGCCCTATTTTAACGATCTGAAACGCAAGTATCAAACGAGAAACGCAAGTAACTTTGTGGGCGGGTCTCGGGCGCTGTTGCTATTATACCGGCGGGATAAATGACTCTTGCGCCCGACGCAAATCTAAAATGTGTTGGTCTGAAGTCGCTTCATTACTCATAGGTGTGGTTTGGGCGTAACGTGAAATAAACCAATCAGAGCGACATCTCACATTCCCTTTAAGAGCAGACGCGCTTGTTCCATGGCGGATCGCTATTATAACGGCGGATTTGCCAGGAGCGGTTCACAGCCGAGGAGACCGACGTTCTCGTCAGGGCCGTAAAACACAGAGAAGTGACATTGGGGACGGAGAAACACACCCAGATTAGCTTCGGTTAAACAGGCGTATGATCATTTGGGTAAATGTGTAAGCTAGATTTATGCCTATTTTTCACATCTTCATGGACACAACAATGATTTCCCTCGTGTGGAATATTTTTCCTTGTAATAATGTATGGTTCGCAAAAATGTGAACTGTGTGTAGATGAGAGAAGCAAAGTGTGTGTGCGATGTGCACACGCTACATTATGGCCAAGCATGCGCCCTTAAAATAGCATCTGAATAACATGCGCAACGCACCACTGACTTTAGACGAGGTTCTCCTGGTCAGTGGAGGAATTGTTTTCTGAAACTGCAAAATAGCACCAGGGAACGTTTGCGCCAGAACACGCCTCCTCTTTTCGCTGAACCGCCCCCGGGAGTGCAAGTTCATTCCCTAATTTGCGTCTGTGGAGGGAAAAGTCCGCTGTGCGTCGGGTGCAAAACAGGAATGATACATGCGTCGCTGTACAAAGGCAATTGCGCTGGGTGCCAGATAGGGCCCTAAGTGCTAGGTTTTTGTGAATTTTGGGTCAAAATTGTATATAAGCAATTGAGTACATTTTATTTGCTCTTATTAAATTGTATTACCAGCAATAAAGGAACAGTTCATCCAAAAAAAATTCAAATTTCCAATAAATAGTGCAATTTTGGGGGCGGGACTATCTGTTTGAAACTGGTCATTAGTTTTGACACACTAGTTGACACACTTCAACTTTAAAGTATGTGTTGTTTGACATCTACATGCCATATAATTAATTTCATTACATTGCACACCTTTAAATCCTTGCACTAGCATAAGCTCTTCTGGAAGTGGCGTTTTGTCTCTGTCAGCAGAGGATAACTGGACTTCGGCACACCAGTCGTGTCTGAGCCACTGATGTCTTATTTTCTGGATTGCGCAGACAGCGAATGCAAGCATTGCACATTTGCTGTTAACATGCATTGTTGTTTTTGGAAGTCAAATGGCATCTTTTGTGTAACAAGCTAAAGGGAAATCGTGTCGTTGGCAGTGACTGGAGACAATATAACAATTCATCCCATCGTTTTACTAAATCCTGGCCATGTTGTAATAATTAAGGAACAAATAATAGTAATAGGGCACTGCCATTTCCAGTGTTTTAGATCAGTCAAAATGAAGGAATGAATTAATAACTCAAGGGAACGAATACACATATTTTCATCCACATGTCATGTGTGGGGCTCTGTACATCACTGTCACTTTTGATCAATTTAATGCATTTTGCTGAATAAAATGATACTGAATGAATGATTGCAATAAACCATGGTAATGCACCGTAAAACACCATGGTATTATTACTCATATCACTAATATTACTACATGCTCAAATATGTTGAACATCTTCATGTTCTTTTCCATCTATTGCTTCATAACTTGATATTTTTTCATTTTTTAATACTTTTTCATGTATTTTTAAAGATTATTTTGGTTATAAAAGGGCAGCTCACTGCACAATATTGTATTGGGGGATTTAACATATAAAAATAATACCATAATATTCAAAATGCACTGTTTTGCTGTTTGTAACCATGAGATTTGTACATTAAGCCACACATAAGGAGACGAGTCACTTTATTATATTATGCGGATAGACTTTAATAAGACAGAATGCAATGCATGAATTTTCCGTCATCCACACGAGACTCAACCCTTTCATCGGGATGAGCTTCAGGATCTTCAGTTCTTCTGTTGATCTGGAGGATGTTGAAACATTTGTTGCGCGCTCATGAAGTTGTGTGTGTCGGGACGTTAAGTACGGGTTTAATCTTGTTCTGATTACACAGTCATTACAAGCAGGTTGGCAAGCGTTGGTGAAACCAGCAGCTCTTATTTCCTCTAATCTGATTTAAGGCACAAATGCCACACATGCCAACCGGCTGCCATGGCAACAGTGCCAAATGTAAACATAACAAAGACAGTTCGGCTGCATACGATTCCAGTTCCCTGTTTTTTCTGATGACTTTTGCACGCTTTGTCAACTTGATAGAGGAGGTTTGCATTGGGTGAGCGTCGTCCGACGACCCGCGACGACTGTTTAAAGACACACCTTCAACATCAACATCACCCTTTCTCACAGTCACTTATTGTTTCCTTGCACACTTCAAAAAGTAAAGGCTCCAAAAGGGTTTTTTCTTCGCAGAGATGCCATAGAAAGATGCCCCGTAAGAAAATTTTGTGCTTTTTAATGTTAAATTCATCAATCTGGTGCAAATTAAACAAAGAAAAATTCAAAACTCTTTTACAGTGTCTGTCTACATTACTACTACAATAATAGTTATAATATTAATCCCATGATAGTAATAGCCATATATTGTAAAACAAATGCACTGAAAAATAAAGGAAACTTTCATAATTAGTTTTGTACTAATTTCTATAGGCCTACTTGAAAGAGTATATTTCTATACTTCACATTAAAGATGTGATTGGGCTAGCCCAGTGTCAATCAAGAAAAGAACCAATGGGCCGCTGATCTACGTATTTCATCGGGTGTCAGAGAAAAAAAAACTATTTACTACTACTATTTATCACGCATTAAAAATGCCCCAAACCAGTCGTCTGTATGATAATCTGAAACAAGGACTGTCCTGCTTCACTTCACAGATGCTGAGTGAAAGGAGAATTATAGAATGAAAGGATACTCATTTATATGACACTTTATTCATCACGAGAACAGCTCGTTCAGCGCGTCATACGTCGTCCTTTCAGTTTCGGTTTTCAATCGATCAAGTTTTTTCACGTTCTCTCGATAAACCACCCCTTTCAATCCGATCGAAATGATTTGTAATAGACACTTTGAGTTTTTAACGGGTTATGTTAAAGCCCTACTTGTTATTAATGTTCTCTAGTATTAAATATCTCTAGTGAATGCATTATCATATCACCGTATTATTTACCGCCATGCGAGCCACAAATTAAAGCTTGGCGAGCCACTTGAGGCTCGCGAGCCGCGCAATGAGTACTTGTTCCTGCTCGCTCAGCGCTCACGGCGCCCGCGCCCGCTCGCGATATTATCTCGCCCACTTCTATGTCAAAATTAAAAATAATGACATTGGCAACATCGCTGTCTGTATCTGACAGGACAGTTAACATTGTAAGCTAACTTACCTCAGGCTTGCTTTCCGGCGTGCGGTTCTATGTTCGGCAGTGTGTCCAGTTGTCAGACTCGCGGTGTAAAAGACTTTGAAAACATTTCTGCCCGTTACTCTGACTCGCATGTTTCGGCATTAGGAATGATGCTTGTTTTTTAAAGCTGCGAAGTTTATGGTAACTTTATAGGGGATAAATGCTGGCCTCGACCTCGAACACCCCCCCCCCCCCCCCCCCCTCTAAAATATTTTCTCATCGGATCTGCACAAATCACGTAGGTGACCCTTTTAGGTTTTAAAACGGCGAATTTCGCCGAAAGGTGAGGAGTTTTCATGCCTGGTAAAATAAAGTGTTACCAAAACGGTTTCTTTTATTTAAAAAGCAGAGGCTCTTTTATATATATATATATATATATGTATATGTATATATATATGTATATGTATATATATATGTATATGTATATATATATGTATATATATATATATATGTATATATATATATATATATATATATATATATATATATATATATATATATATTGCATGTTCAGATATTCATGGCATGACATTTTTGTGAAAAAATAAAATAAATGCTGGTGCTCGCTGGTAACTTTTTTCAGAAACACTGGTGGGGAAAGAGATAAGAGTCGTATTAAAAACATTAGTCTGCACACAATGAAAGCACCCATGCCCTGATAGGATAAGCCCTGTGCTTCTGATGAATTATGAAGTCTTCTGAGTGCATGACCCTGCCCTATTTTCAGACACCCTATATCAGGTTGCCTACTGATCCAGCGGGTCATCCGAGGTCATTCCCACATCCCGAAACACCTGCCGACTCCCATCCGCAAGCTTTAGCGTAGTGCTGGCGGTATACCGGTTCATACCGAATCCTGATATTCATTTTTTATAGACATTTTTTTAATCTTTCACTTAATGTGTAATCTCAGTCAGTCTCTTAACATCATATGACTTCACTTAATAATCAAGAATATTCAATATACTGACATGGCACTTGCATACTGACTACTATATAGCAACCTGTTTGCACAGTCTTCTCTTGTACATTTCAACAACAAAAAATCTTTCTTTTCGTATCTATATTTATTCGTAATTTCTTCTTGTGGTTGTATTTTGATAATAATCGCACTGTCCATGGAGCGGACCTGCTTATACATTTCAGTGCTGGTTATATATTCTCTATATGTGACCCAGGACCACAAAACCAGTCATATGGGTCCATTTTCTGAAATTGAGATTTATACATCATCTGAAAGCAGAATAAACAAGCTTTCCATTGATGTATAGTTTGTTATGATATGACAATATTTGGCCGAGATACAACTATTGAAAATCTGGAATCTGAGGGTGCAAAAAAATCTAAACATTGAGAAAATCTCCTTGAAAGTTGTTCATTCATGTTGGCGATTGTGCTGCATTCACTCACAAAAATAAATGTTTTATATATTTACAGTAGGAAATTTACTAAATATCCTCATGGATCATGATCTTTACTTAATATCCTCATGATTTTTGGCATAAAAGAAAAATCGATAATTTTGACCCATACAATGTATTGTTGGCTATTGCCACAAATAGGGTCACATGTAACTGTGTATGTGACAAATAAAAATAAAATCTTAAACAACATTGGGATCACGGCGGACAAACTAGGGCAAACTACTGCAGTATTTCCTCTCTCAGTCAGAAGAAAATGTGGTTAAAAATTGATAGGCTAGGTATGCTTAAAAAAAAAAACCCAGTATAATTCTGAAAAATACTGTGATATAAATGTTTGGTCACACCGCCAGCACTACTTTAGCGTTCAGCTTCTGTCTGGCCGTCCGCAGATCTGTTCATTCATCCAGAGGTGAAGCCAGAGCGCATTATAATGCACAGCATCACGGATAACGCATCGAAGGAAAGACGGAGAAGGAATGGAGAACGTGGGAGTGCCGGGGAGAATGTGTAAGAGAGGAGAAGGGAGGGTAAGACGGGCAGAAAAGGAGGAATGTCGCGTTAGGAATTCCAAACATCTCCTTAATCCGAGTGCCGACTGAAACGCTGGTCCAAGCATTTGCTGAAGCTTTTATCCCACCGTAGGTCAAGACCAGCGTACAAAGCAGAGGTCAAGAGGTCAAGAGCGTGAACGGGGATTTCGGAGAGCTCTCTCTCCTGACTGTCTGTGAACACTTATAAAGCTAAACGTCTGAAACTCTTTATAATGCCATGTGGTCTCAAGCTAACCAATGCGGTCAAAACCTGCCTGAACTACTTTAGCCGTGCGTTCTTTATATATATATATATATATATATATATATATATATATATATATATATATATATATATATATATATATATATATATATATAAACATTTTTATTATTTTTTTTTTTTTACGCAAGTTGAAAGGATGTTTTTTGTGGAAGTCGACAGAGAAATCGACAAGTCGCACTGAACCCAGGACATTTATTTATAGTCAACATGAAATTACAATAATTATAATTTACCTTCCTGATCTTATCATCCACAGTTCATCCATTCACATTGGTTTAATTATAAAAAAAACATAGTCTTCCTATTGTTTTATCAAATGTGATAATGCATGACATGCTTCATTGCATTGGGAGATGCAGTATTATGTTCTCTATTGTATTACTAAAACATATTAATTAATATAGCTTGACAGTGTTTTGGCTTGTTGTGGTGCTTTGACCTTTAGATCTGTGAGAACATCTCCAAACTCTGACACAGTTTCATCCTGTTATAAAGGAACTGTTGAGAAAACGTAAATTTGATGCATTTTAGGTTCTCTCAACTCTTGTCTTAAACATTGTCACTAATTTTCAATTAGTTTGTTCATAAAAAATGCACATTCAGCCAATAAATTAATCAAGGCAACTGCAGATTTCTGAATCACAATACATTGATATATTTTGGTTGCTATAGCTTTTTTGGGCACTAGTTTCAGGTTTCAGAAGGCGCAACAAAGCAAGATATCTGGGATTTATTTTCAGTTTCAGAGGCTTGTACCTCAACACTTGACACACAAACCTCAATAACAGTGAACAAAAATCCTATAACCGCATCATTTATTCATGCTGCAATGCAATACATGCTGGAAAACTCACAACCCTTCACATTTCAGCAGTGTTGCTCCTCTGTGTCTGACTCATTTCTGTTGGTCTAACATGAGTTGTATGTAGTTTGTGATTTGTGATTCATAATATCCTTTAAAATGGAAAATATGTTGTTGTTTTTAACAGTGCATGTGTGTTTTCAGGCCAACTGTGTGAGATGTGATGAGCACTAACTGATTTTCCATATGAATAGGATGTGCACCTCCTGTTTTCTCACTCCAGGATGTTTTCAGGATGCTTCTTAATATACTCTTCCTCCTTTTCCTCGTCAGGTACGACTATAAAGAAATGCTACATAACTCCACGTTTTGTCTCGTGCCGAGAGGACGCCGCCTGGGCTCTTTCCGGTTCCTGGAGGCGCTGCAGGTATACTCACTGTTTTGTTTTGTTTTGTTTTTTTATCCAATATTGCAGTATTTATTATAAATTATTTTTTACATATTTACAGTTTCTTCCTATTGAGATACTAAGGCTACATTAAAGGGGTGATGAACTGAGAACTTGAGCTTTTGACATATGAGAGGTCATCATACTATAGTTTCAGAACTGAAAACTTCCTTGTTAGTCCATTAAATGCTTTTATTGACACCAGGCACAGCGAACGACAGGTTTTTCAAAGTGGGGGATCTATGACGTTAAAGGGTATCAAGCCCCGCCTCCGCAGAAGAAGAGCAACGCCTACTTCAACACCGCCTGTTTAGCCCCGCCCACCAATTCACGCATTACATGAAACTCATTATAATATGCAAAACTGTTATCCAATCATAGCAGTGGGCGTTTACTTCCAAGTCTTCAATGCGGCACGCCCATAAAAACAGGAGCTAGGTTCAAATCCAGGGTAGAAAATTACATATTACTTATTCATTTTGATGTTTTTGAATGTAAAAACCAACTGAACATCATAAGTTGACCTCAGACAACAGTATAAAAAACTTAAAAAATTCAGTTCATGACCCCTTTAATCTGGATACATTTGAAAACGGCGTTTTCGTTTAAAAACGCACTAGCGTTTCAGTGTGGACGAGAAATTTTTGGAAAACGCCTGAAAACCTCATAGTTTTT
Source organism: Scardinius erythrophthalmus (assembly GCF_964197995.2). NCBI lineage: Eukaryota > Metazoa > Chordata > Actinopteri > Cypriniformes > Leuciscidae > Scardinius > Scardinius erythrophthalmus. Next base: position 1,615,941 of record NC_138236.1, read on the forward strand.
AAATACCTCAGTTTTCCCAGTCCAAACTACAGCGCGGAAACAGCGTTTTCAAATTTATCCACTTAGGGGAGCATTTTCAAAAAGCTTTGTTTTCATTAATAAAAACGTCGTCTTAGGAGCTGTTTTGGCCGTTCGTTTACACGACAACCGCGTTTTGGGCGCTTTCGAAAACAGGGTTCAATCATAGACAGTAAAAGAAATGGACACAGCGACCCCATTGGATTCAACGGAGAAAAGTGAAGTCAATTAGAAGCACTTCTTCCTGATGGCTGAGCGACTGCACAGAGTCACACTGAGCTTGACGACGTAGATGTGACTTGAGGAACCCGTCTGTCTTCTAGTACTGCTAGCTGTGCCGAGAGAAATCTGAATCATTCCCTTCCAAATCTCTCAGAGACGGAGAGTGTGAGTAGGAGCTGTCCATGAGCTGGAGGAGGAGCAACTTTTGCTAAGTATTCTGATTAATTAATTTGTCATTTTGCCTCCACGTCCCCCCGATCGCCCGCGAGCTTCTCCTCCTGTCCATACGGTAATCTCTCTACTGTGCGACAGAGAGTCGCGTGTTTATGATGCAATCGTTAGCCTATTTTTACAAAAACTGCTTCTACGGGGCCATAACGTAAGATACAAGGTAATGGAGCCTTTTATACAATTTCGTGTTTCTTTAGAAATAAATAATGGACAAATGGAGTCTTCAAACGCCTCAGATGTAAAGTTATTCGCTGTCAGTGACGCCAAAATGAATGGGACTCAATGGGATGCTAACAGCAGGTGGGGGTCCGCTAGCCAATGGCGGCGCCCGAGGAAGCTTCAGTGTTTTCTGAAACATTGGCCCTCTGGGTTCAAAGTGCACGTTTTTGAAAACGGTGTCCGTGTAAACAACAAAAACTTGAATCTGTGAAGACGATGACGTCATATTACGTGTTCAGTCTATAGTGTTTCATCGCCATCTACTGGCCTGGCAGCAGAATACAGCGTTTTTAGTCGTTTACACGGATCAGTGTGAGTGAATGGGGATCGTGTTGACAATGGTGCCGTCTGTACGCGTAAAACTCAAATGAAAATGGTGAATGGTGTGGACCGAAGGCCAAAACGGATGCGTTTTCAAACAAAAACGTATTGGTGTGCCTGAGAAGTGAACAAATACACACTATTCTGTGATGCTCATGCCTGTGTAATGTCTATTGTGTGGCTGTGCTCTTTCAGGTTGTCTGGCGTTGTGCAGATATGAGGCTTAACAGGCCATTATATATTGTGTTTTGAATTGTGTGGGAGTTTGGGTTTCCTGGCGGAGGTTTTGGTGCACATGTGTGTTTGTGTCTGTCGGAGCTCACGCCGGCTTTGGCTCTCAGGCCTGTATTGGTCTGTATGTATTTCAGCAGATTGAAGGGCTGGTTAATGACACTGCAAGGATTAGTCCATAACAGCAGGATGATATTAGAGATGAAGGGAGGTCAGATGAGGAGCAGATTAACAGATTAAGGACAGGACAACAGGCCTGTCCAAACACACACACACAGAGTTATGCTGCGAAACGGTGGATTTTGTCTTATTGTCTGAGAATGAAGTTATGGTGCAGCGATGAGATCAGATGATACTCTGAATTTACACCAGAGAACTGAATTATTACCACTTTTATATACTATGGTACATGTCCAAAAAACATACTATTGGACATGGTTATTTTATATATGTATATATATATATATATATATATATATAGCCTACAATTTATTTATAAATATATATAACATTTATTGTTATATTTTCATTTTCATTGTAAATGTAGTTTTAGTCATTTTTTATGTTCTTTTGAAATTTTTGTATTTCATTTTTTTTATTTTAGTTAGTAATTTTAAAGTAAACTTATTTCCGTGTGTATATATATACTGAAACTTAAATAAAAATAAAAAACATGTATCTATCTATCTATCTATCTATCTATCTATCTATCTATCTATCTATCTATCTATCTATATATATATATATATATATATATATATATATATATATATATATACAGTGCTATGCATAAGTGAATACACCCATGCTAAAGTTGACTAAAAAGAGGAATAAAAAATCATATTTTGGAAATTGAACTTAATGCCTTAATTTAAAAAATTTGGAAAAATCCAACCTTTAAGGACACCAATTTTCTTTGTGAATGAATAATGTATCGTAAATAAAATAAATGTTCTTCCTTAAAATACATGGTGCATAAGTGAGTACACCCCTATGTTAAATTCCCATAGAGGCAGGCAGATTTTTATTTTAAAGTATTTAAAAAAAAAAAAACAATTTGGATACTATGCATCCTGATAAAGTTCCCTTGGCCTCTGGAATTAAAATAGCCCCACATCATCACATAGCCTTCACCATACCTAGAGATTGGCATGGTTTTATTTCAGTTAGCCTAAAAGCTAGTTTGATTTGCATTGAGAGATGATCTTATGGAAAGTACTCCATGCCAATCTCTAGGTATGGTGAATGCTATGTGATGATGTGGGGCTATTTTAATTCCAAAGGCCAAGGGAACTTTATCAGGATGCATAGTATCCTAAAAAAAAATGTAAAAAAATTCTTAAAAATAAAAATCTGCCTGCCTCTATGGGAATTTAACATAGGGGTGTCCAAACTTATGCACCATGTATTTTAAGGAAGAACATTTATTTATTTACGATACATTATTCATTCACAAAGAAAATTGGTGTCCTTAAAGGTTGGATTTTTCCAAATTTTTTAAATTAAGGCATTAAGTTCAATTTCCAAAATATGATTTTTTATTCCTCTTTTTAGTCAACTTTAGTATGGGTGTATTCACTTATGCATTGCACTGTATATATAGCCTACAATTTATTTATAAATATATATAAAACATTTATTTTTATATTTTGACTGTCTCCTAGCCCTTCGTGTAGCAGTGTCTGTATCCTTGATGATTATCTCACGTCCTCTTTGATTGTTGTGACCCGTGAGGCTTCGGTTCAGACAGGCAGAGTCACGCTTTGTGTTTCGCTCCATCGCTGCCAGATTTCTCAGAGCTCAAAACTTACGACTTATCTGATAAAGACACGATTCTTCAGGCAGAGCTTCTCTGGGTTTCAGACTTTCCACTCGAAGATGCTAATAAAATTTTCATGACGCTTGATTTATTTTTCTTCAGCCTGTTTTAACTTGCCTCTCTCTCTCTCTCTCTCTCTCTCTCTCTCTCTCTCTCTCTCTCTCTCTCTCTCTCTCTCTCTCTGTCTCTCTGTGTGTGCAGGCCGCTTGTGTACCCGTTATGCTCAGTAACGGCTGGGAGCTTCCCTTCTCAGAGATCATCGACTGGCGTACGGCTGCCGTCATTGGGGACGAGAGACTTCTCCTACAGGTACGACTTTCATCATAATATATCAGGACTAGAAAGAGCTCAGCTCAGTTTATGTCATGCATTGTGTCCAAGCGGCAACCTTCCGATCTCTCTCTTGAGTCCAACACGGAAGTGACTTAAACTGCAATTCATCCACTGGCCACTAGAGACAGACTGCAAAAGAGAGTCAATCCCCCAAAAAAAACATGTTAAAATGCCCAACACGAGACGCCAATCTGGAGACTCCACTATCAAATTCCGTCATGTAAATGGCGAATCCGCCATGGCTCGAGCGCAACTGGCTTTTAAAGGGAATGGGAGATGATTACTGATAATGATTAATACAGCCATTGCTCATTAAGAGAATAGAGACAACACTTTTAGACCATGCGCCGGGAGCGCCGACCATTTTCCCCGTCATTAAACTAGCAAAAGTGGATTCGGACGCACTAAGTGCACTTGCGCTGTGAGCTTTAGACCATGAGCTTAGATCGTTAAAATAGGGCCCTATATTCATGCTTAATTAAGGGATAATGTACATCCAGCCGGTTGTTATCTCAGAATAAACCCGATCAGGATCATCGCACACACACACACACACACACACACACACACACACACACACACACACACACACACACCTGAAGGGGTTTATTCTGAGATAACAACCGGCTGGATGTACATTATCCGCTTATTACACGGATACTTGCTTCATAAGTAAATAATTAGACTCGAAATATTGATCTGAGTTGAAATATTTTATCAGCTCTTTAAACGCAAAGCTTCGCGGAGAGAGCAGTTTCAGCGGCGAGATCAAACTAGACGGACATTTAAGATATACAGTCATAACACTTATTACACAGCATTTCTCCACATAAATAATTATGGAGATAAGAGATTTAGTTTTTCAGATTAAACTGTTTTAAAATCGTACCTGTTTGTATCCTATAATCCAACAGTGTTCAAAACAATAGTCACAAAATGGCCGCCGCTGCGTTTGTATGAAACGAGAGAGCGAGTCCACGATACTGGATGGCATAATTAAATAACTGTACACTAAATATTGATTCGACTGAGTTTTAATATCTTATTAGCTCACCAAATGCAAAACTTCCACGAAGAAAAACCGTTCCTAGCGAGTGTGTAGCGCTGCTGACTTCAGTGACCCGGATGAGCCTGTGTTTCTGTTCCCAGCGGCTGTTATCTGGGAATAACACGATTGACCAATCAGAATCAAGTATTCCACAGAGCCGTGTAATAATATGTTTAAACCTCATGTAATCTCAAGACTGTTTTGAACAAGATTGGACCCCACTGACTTTCATTGTATGGCGAAAAAATAAGACATTTTTTTGTGTTCCACAGATGAAAGAAAGTCATACAAGTTTGGAGCAACATCAATGACTAATAATGGTTAAAATCGAGCCCTATATGTTGCTTAATATGTTTTAACCTCATGTAATCTCAAGACTTCCCTATAAATGAATCATCCATGAATGAAATCGTTCAAATGCCACAAGCTAATTAGCGGGTCAGAAGCGATCAGTGCCGGTCCTCAGGCCTCAGAGACTCCACACTGAGAGCCGGTCGTGTGTAATCGAAACTCTTGCCCTCGCCGGCAGAACGACTCGAGTGAGAGAAGCGACAGGTTCTGTCGAGAGCAGGAGTTCTGCGTTTCATATGCTCTCGTGACCCTGAGGCGCTGGAGGCCTGACAGAAGCAGAGACTAATCGGCCAGTGCAATATTTGTAAAGGGAATCTTCCTCGAGCTGTTTGTGTTTACAGTGAAGAGAGACTTTAATAAACGCACACACCTGATGTGACTCAGTTTGTTGAGTAAATACTACAACAGAACTCTTATCTATCTATCTATCTATCTATCTATCTATCTATCTATCTATCTATCTATCTATCTATCTATCTATCTATCTATCTATCACTTTCACTTTCTGGAGTGAACTCTTCCTTTAATCTACTCTCGAAACTTCCTTTACTTAATGAAAAAGCCCAGTTTCTCTGAGTTATTTTAACTGGTGCCTTCGATTGGAAAGGCCTGTGTCAAGTAGACAAATAAACATGATCTCACTGCTCACTTCTCTTCACAGATTCCATCGACGGTTCGCTCCATCCATCAGGATCGCATTCTGTCCCTCCGCCAGCAGACGCAGTTCTTGTGGGAAGCGTACTTCTCTTCTGTGGAGAAGATCGTGCTCACTACATTAGAGGTGAGCGACGTCCTGATCAATGAACATCTTTCACTGCGGTCAAGCCATCGAATCCGATCAGATGAATCCCACAGAAACTTGCCCGGGTCATAATTTACCCTAAAAGCAAACAGAAAATGAGAAAATTGCAGAAAATGATGCTCATTTTAGGGCCATTAAGATTTTTGCATCGTGATTATTTTCATGATTATTGAGCACGTTTTCTCTCCACAGTTCTCATTACTGTAATGCATCCGGAATCAGATGTAATTATGGGTTTATTTCATCATTTTAAATGATTTAATGATAATACTATAATGAAAATCATCCAGGCACAATGATTTATTTAGTAAAATTAGCATAAATGTGCTCATTATGCATAAATATTTTACTATTTAAATCAGTCACAAATACCATAATGAGAAGTATATATTTCCCCCCACATAATGTCAAAATGCAAAAAAAAAAAAGGCTTAATTTTCTTTCAAATGGAAAAATATATTTTTCTGCACAAATTCTTTTACCCTCCCAATAGAATGAATTGCATGTGATCAGTCATTTCGGGAGCTATTCCTGAATGAAAACGGAGCTCCATCTGGCCGGTCTCAGGCTCTGGTTTCACACACTTCTCCCTGGAGGAAGTGTTGTAGTTCTGAGATGTGCTGGATTGCTGTTGGTGTGTAAGAGGACACCCGGGTCAGGTCTTGAAGGGTGGATCTGTGATACCGAGCATTAATATGTGTCCGAATAAACATGGCTTCGGTCCAGCTGGCCTCATGTTTATGAAAGTTAGGCTCTTTAAACGCTCATGAAACTTGAGCCTTGTTAATGTTTGTCAACTCTAGTCTAACATGCGATGCCGTGACACAATAAAAAGCATATTTACCATGTTAATCAGAGGCTGCAATGAAATCGCATACTTTTCTAGTGAAGTCAAGTCACCTTTATTTATTTAGCGCTTTTTACAATACAGATTGTTTCAAAGCAGCTTTACAGGGAAAACAGGAAAATAATGCAACAAAGGTTGTTTCGGCTGTACAGCAGTGATGGTTCATTTTTGTTGTAAAAAAGTTAATAATTTACTTCGTTTATATATTTATATAGCCGCTCTGGAGAAATCGTCCAGCTAGGTTAATTTCTCATATAATGGTGTCACTGCAGGCAGATCAATAAAATTGTTGAATATTAAGTAATATCTACTATATAGTAGGCGAAAAACAGTAAGTGACAAGAGTTGCATGTCCGAATTCACAGCACTCTTAAAAGAGTGGCCAAAAAGTACTTGAATTGCCTATTTCTTCCGGCGAGATTCTGAAGTGTGCATACGATGGACAGCGACGATGGATAATTCACCTCACATCTTGAAAATAAATTAAAGGAAAAATAACTGTAAACAAACAATTGTATTCTATGACAATGACTGTATCAATGACTCAGTATGTATTTTCAATAATGTTTAAATTATGTAATATTTATGAGTCTGATTATGTGCTTATTGATTTGGTTGTGAGTGCAGTGCGCTTGCAGAGAGACTCCGTCCACACGCTCTTCTGATTGGCTGTGATTTTTGATTGATTTTGTCATGTCTGGTGTGGACAGAAAAATTGCTTGTCGCTGGTTTGGACATGGTGTAATAGCTCTAATGAACATCAGTGATTCAGAGAAGTCATTAAAAGGGATCATTAAATTGTATCAGAACATCTTGTAACGTTCCAAACTCTTTCTGGATGTCCTCTTCCAGATCATCCAGGACCGTGTGTTTCAGCACAACGGCCGCAGCACGCTGATGTGGAACCGGCTGCCGGGAGGACTCTTCACCCTGCCACAATACTCCTCTTATCTGGGCGACTTCCCCTTCTTCTACGCCGAGCTCGGTAAGTTTGACTTAACACCCACTGGCTCCACCTGCTACAGTAGCCACGCCCCAGACTCCGCCTGCTACAGTAGCCACGCCCCAAACTCTCCGCCTGCTACAGTAGCCACGCCCCAAACTCTCCGCCACGCCCCAAACTCTCCTTCTGTTACAGTAGCCACGCCCCAGACTCCGCCTGCTACAGTAGCCACGCCCCAAACTCTCCGCCTGCTACAGTAGCCACGCCCCAGACTCTCCACCACACCCCAAACTCTCCTTCTGTTACAGTAGCCACACCCCAAACTCTCCGGCATGCCCCAAACTCTCCTCCTGCTACAGTAGCCACGCCCCAAACTCTCCTTCTGCTACAGTAGCCACGCCCCAAACTCTCCTTCTGTTACAGTGGCCACGCCCCAAACTCTCCGCCATGCCCCAAACTCTCCTCCTGCTACAGTAGCCACGCCCCAAACTCTCCTTCTGTTACAGTGGCCACGCCCCAAACTCTCCTTCTGCTACAGTAGCCACGCCCCAAACTCTCCTTCTGTTACAGTAGCCACGCCCCAAACTCTCCTTCTGCTACAGTAGCCACGTCCCAAACTCTCCTCCTGCTACAGTAGCCATGCCCCAAACTCTCCTTCTGTTACAGTAGCCACGCCCCAAACTCTCCTTCTGTTACAGTAGCCACGCCCCAAACTCTCCGGCATGCCCCAAACTCTCCTTCTGTTACAGTAGCCACGCCCCAAAATCTCCTTCTGTTACAGTAGCCACGCCCCAAACTCTCCTTCTGTTACAGTAGCCGCGCACCAAACTCTCCTTCTGTTACAGTAGCCACGCCCCAAACTCTCCGGCATGCCCCAAACTCTCCTTCTGTTACAGTAGCCACGCCCCAAACTCTCCTTCTGTTACAGTAGCCACGCCCCAAACTCTCCTTCTGTTACAGTAGCCACGCCCCAAACTCTCCTCCTGCTACAGTAGCCACGCCCCAAACTCTCCTTCTGTTACAGTAGCCACGCCTCAAACTCTCCTTCTGCTACAGTAGCCACGCCCCAAACTCTCACCTTCTACAGTAGCCACGCCCCAAACTCTCCTCCTTCTACAGTAGCCACGCCCCAAACTCTCCTCCTGCTACAGTAGCCACGCCCCAAACTCTCCTCCTGCTACAGTAGCCACGCCCCAAACTCTCCTTCTGTTACAGTAGCCACGCCCCAAACTCTCCTCCTGCTACAGTAGCCACGCCCCAAACTCTCCTTCTGTTACAGTAGCCACACCCCAAACTCTCCTCCTGCTGCAGTAGCCACGTCTCAAACTCTCCTCCTGCTGCAGTAGCCACGCCCCAAACTCTCCTTCTGCTACAGTAGCCACGTCTCAAACTCTCCTTCTGTTACAGTAGCCACACCCCAAACTCTCCTCCTGCTGCAGTAGCCACGCCCCAAACTCTCCTCCTGCTGCAGTAGCCACGCCCCAAACTCTCCTTCTGTTACAGTAGCCACGCCCCAAACTCTCCTCCTGCTGCAGTAGCCACGCCCCAAACTCTCCTTCTGTTACAGTAGCCACACCCCAAACTCTCCTCCTGCTGCAGTAGCCACGCCCCAAACTCTCCTCCTGCTACAGTAGCCACGCCCCAAACTCTCCTTCTGTTACAGTAGCCACGCCCCAAACTCTCCTCCTGCTACAGTAGCCACGCCCCAAACTCTCCTTCTGTTACAGTAGCCACGCCCCAAACTCTCCTCCTGCTACAGTAGCCACGCCCCAAACTCTCCTTCTGCTACAGTAGCCACGCCCCAAACTCTCCTTCTGTTACAGTGGCCACGCCCCAAACTCTCCGCCATGCCCCAAACTCTCCTCCTGCTACAGTAGCCACGCCCCAAACTCTCCTTCTGTTACAGTGGCCACGCCCCAAACTCTCCTTCTGCTACAGTAGCCACACCCCAAACTCTCCTTCTGTTACAGTAGCCACGCCCCAAACTCTCCTTCTGCTACAGTAGCCACGTCCCAAACTCTCCTCCTGCTACAGTAGCCATGCCCCAAACTCTCCTTCTGTTACAGTAGCCACGCCCCAAACTCTCCTTCTGTTACAGTAGCCACGCCCCAAACTCTCCGGCATGCCCCAAACTCTCCTTCTGTTACAGTAGCCACGCCCCAAAATCTCCTTCTGTTACAGTAGCCACGCCCCAAACTCTCCTTCTGTTACAGTAGCCGCGCACCAAACTCTCCTTCTGTTACAGTAGCCACGCCCCAAACTCTCCGGCATGCCCCAAACTCTCCTTCTGTTACAGTAGCCACGCCCCAAACTCTCCTTCTGTTTCAGTAGCCACGCCCCAAACTCTCCTTCTGTTACAGTAGCCACGCCCCAAACTCTCCTCCTGCTACAGTAGCCACGCCCCAAACTCTCCTTCTGTTACAGTAGCCACGCCTCAAACTCTCCTTCTGCTACAGTAGCCACGCCCCAAACTCTCACCTTCTACAGTAGCCACGCCCCAAACTCTCCTCCTTCTACAGTAGCCACGCCCCAAACTCTCCTCCTGCTACAGTAGCCACGCCCCAAACTCTCCTCCTGCTACAGTAGCCACGCCCCAAACTCTCCTTCTGTTACAGTAGCCACGCCCCAAACTCTCCTCCTGCTACAGTAGCCACGCCCCAAACTCTCCTTCTGTTACAGTAGCCACACCCCAAACTCTCCTCCTGCTGCAGTAGCCACGTCTCAAACTCTCCTCCTGCTGCAGTAGCCACGCCCCAAACTCTCCTTCTGCTACAGTAGCCACGTCTCAAACTCTCCTTCTGTTACAGTAGCCACACCCCAAACTCTCCTCCTGCTGCAGTAGCCACGCCCCAAACTCTCCTCCTGCTGCAGTAGCCACGCCCCAAACTCTCCTTCTGTTACAGTAGCCACGCCCCAAACTCTCCTCCTGCTGCAGTAGCCACGCCCCAAACTCTCCTTCTGTTACAGTAGCCACACCCCAAACTCTCCTCCTGCTGCAGTAGCCACGCCCCAAACTCTCCTCCTGCTACAGTAGCCACGCCCCAAACTCTCCTTCTGTTACAGTAGCCACGCCCCAAACTCTCCTCCTGCTACAGTAGCCACGCCCCAAACTCTCCTTCTGTTACAGTAGCCACGCCCCAAACTCTCCTCCTGCTACAGTAGCCACGCCCCAAACTCTCCTCCTGCTACAGTAGCCACGCCCCAAACTCTCCTTCTGTTACAGTAGCCACGCCCCAAACTCTCCTTCTGCTACAGTAGCCACGCCCCAAACTCTCCTTCTGTTACAGTAGCCACGCCCCAAACTCTCCTCCTGCTACAGTAGCCACGCCCCAAACTCTCCTCCTGCTACAGTAGCCACGCCCCAAACTCTCCTCCTGCTACAGTAGCCACGCCCCAAACTCTCCTCCTGCTACAGTAGCCACGCCCCAAACTCTCCTTCTGTTACAGTAGCCCCGCCCCAATCTCTCCTTCTGCTACAGTAGCCCCGCCCCAAACTCTCCACCAGTTCTGATGGTGTCTGGGAGGATCAATGTTTATTCTTATGCAGGAGATAAACTCATGAATGGCATACTAATATTAGGCAATGAACAATAAACTGGGACAAGAGAATGTATTTTAACAAATTATCTTACATCACTTTTAACAACATATGATGGAATCAGTGTTTTTATATATATATATATATATATATATATATATATATATATATTGTCTAATTAAATATATTGATCTTCTTCTCCACAGGTATTAAACCACAGCAGAAATTCACCGCCGTCATTCACGCCGTCACGCCTCTCGTATCTCAGTCTCAACCGGTTCTCAAGTTGCTAGTGGCTGTGGCCAAATCACAGTACTGTGCCCAGGTCAGTTATTTATATACTATTATATTACTTATTAATACTATTTTAGCATTTATTAATATTTTAAATTAGCTTTTATTTTTATACTTTTCAAAATTTTAGTGCTTTTGTCATTCTTAAAAATTATTTATATTTAGCTTTTATTTATATTTATTTATTAAACTTGTTTATTTCAGTTTTATCAGTTCTGGAAACATCAAATAGCTCAGCAGCTGTTGCATAAAAAACACATTAAGGATGCATTTCCATAAAAAGCAAATATCAGGCTTTTAGAAATATGCTCAATCACTTCAGCTTTATGAATTCTAACTTGAATGAACAAGATATTATAAGAGAATACAAGAGTTAATTTTGCTATTTTGGCATCAGAGAACTCATCAGATCCATTGCTTATACTTACAGATGTTTGTTTTCCCTCCAAAATGAGGTCATTTCCTAGAATGTGATGTCACTGAGGAACTGGCAATTGTTATTTAAAGACATTTTACAAAAGACTAACATGATTGGATGTTGTTCCCAAAAACATTACATTCACAAAGTAGAGAAATTTAACTGTGATATTGTGATTAAAGAACATGAAGTAATATCATTTATTAAGATGGTGCTATTCAAAAGTACTTAATAGTAGAAATGACCTGTGATGACCTTGTATCAGATCATTGTCCTGTGGAACTGTGACAAGCCTCTTCCCGCGAAGCACCGCTGGCCCGTGACGTCTGTCCCAGTCATCGTAATCGAGGGCGAGAGCAAGGTGAATCTCCACTTCAACCTGTCTTTATATTCTCATCTTATCAAATGAAGTGTCTGGTTTTACTCGCTGCAAAGACACATGATGGATGGCGTATAGATTTGTTCCTGCCGTCGTTTTGCTCTCTGCCATGAATGAGATATTGAGCATTCTCTGGAGGATGTTTCACGTGTTTGTCTACGTTTAGGTGATGAGCAGCCGATTCCTGCCCTATGACAGCATGAGAACAGATGCAGTCTTGAGTCTGGATGAGGACACTGTGCTCTCGACCACTGAGGTGAGTCTGGGGACTACAACAAAGACGTTAGATATGCAAAGACAGTGCAATCAAAGTACTATGAATGGGAGAAAGTGCAACACACAAAATGGCGGAATAAGTCCCGCCTTCTAAATAAAACAGCCAATTGCAGACTGGTAAAGTCATTGCATCACTGTTAGAAGCACTTATGACTGCACATGTACATTGGCTGAAAAATGCAGTTTTTTTTGTCATTATTTGAGGATTTAGAAAGAAAAAAAAATTATATGGGTTGTTGTTGCCCGAGAGATGTTTCAAAGATGGCCACCTTTGGCTACAACCAATCACAGGAATCAGGAAAACATAAACAAAAACAAAAACTGGCTATATAAGCGGATTTTATGGTACTGAATATTATTTATGCACCATTTATCATCTGTAATACCATGGTGTAACCACTAGATGGCTGTATAGCCATATATATATATATATAAATATATAAACATGGTTGTGTATTTCCTAGTTGCTGGAAACATTGTTTTCAGATGTAATAATTTATTTGTATTAGGTTTTGCATTTGGATATATATTTAGACATTATTTTTTGTTTTGTTTTCAACCAATCGTAACGATTTTAAGTGCTTAGTTTTTGTGAATTTCGGGTCAAGCATTTTATTTCAGAAATTGTTTACATTTAATTTGCTCTTATTAAATTGTATTATCAGCATTATCGGATTAGTTCACCCTTGCCTCATTTAGTATTCGTGGTTCTATGAATATGCAAATGAGCCCCGCCTCCACTCACTCGCTCAGCTCAGAGATCCACTGGTTGACGATCACACGTTGATCTGATTGGTTACAAGGTAGTTTGTGACGTCAGAAACACCAGAGATTTCAAAGCGTGTTTTTGAGACTGTCTTTGGTTCACTGCAGTTTTAAGGAGGAAATACTCAGCAATGCTGTCGACTTATGAATTTACACATGGTTTGTCTTAAAGCACATTAAAAACACCACATAGACACATAAACAACATTAAAACTGGATTTACACCACAGGGGGACTTTAAGGTTTTGGAGGAAAACATTCCAGGATTTTTCTCCATCTAAGGCAAGTGAATGGTGCCCAACGTAGACCATTTTGACAGTCCAAATGCAGTATTTTTCATTGTTAGTTCAGGTGAACTTATTGTAAAGTGTTAGGCTTCATGTTTGCATGTTCAGTATGTACTTACAGTGTACTCATTCCCACAGGTGGATTTTGCCTTTACTGTTTGGCAAAGTTTCCCAGAGAGGATTGTGGGATACCCTGCGCGTAGCCATTTCTGGGACTCTAACAAGGAGCGTTGGGGATACACCTCCAAGTGGACCAATGATTACTCCATGGTGCTGACCGGAGCTGCTTTCTACCACAGGTCAGTCAGATAACCAACTCACGAACCACATCTCACTGTCATTAGCACTGCAGTGGAAGGTAATGATTTGAAACACTCTCCATGAGCAGCAGCAAAACACTCCACGCACAAAAACACACATAAGCAATAATCAAAAATAAACGTTTTCCTGTCTAGAGTTTAAAACAGGGACGGTGGGCAGATCCCTAGAGTTTAGAACAGAGCATTTGTGTATTGTTAGTGATTTATCACCCTATTCGGATGGTAATTTTCTTATGTGGACGTCTGTAAAAATAAATTTGCATGGTATCTCAGTAGGGCTGCACAATATATCGAAATATCGCAAATGTACAGTACCAGTCAAAAGTTTGGAAACATTACTATTTTTAATGTTTTTGAAAGAAGTCTCTTATGCTCATCAAGCCTGCAGTAAAAAAAAACAAAAAAAAACCACTAATATTATGAAATATTATTACAATTTAAAATAATGGTTCTCTTTTTTAATATATTTTAAAATGTAATTTATTTTTGTGATGCAAAGCTGAATTTTCATCAGCAAGTACTCCAGTCTTTGGTGTCTTATGATCCTTCAGAAATCATTCTAATATGATGATTTGATACTCAGTTATTATCAATGATGGAAACAGTTGTGCTGTTTAATATATTTTTTTGGAATACTTTTTTCAGGATTCATTGAGTAAAACGTTAACAGCATTTATTCATAAAAACAGCATTTATTCAAAATAAAAACATTTCTAACAATATAAATCGTTACCATCACCTTTTATCAATTTAACGCATCCTTGTTGAATTAAAGTACTAATTTCTTAAAAAAAAAATAGTTATTGTTCCCAAACTTTTGAACGGTAGTGTATATTGTTACAAAAGATTTCTATTCTAAATAAATACAGTTCTTTTCAACTTTTTATTCATCAAATAATCCTGAAAAAAAATCTCAGGTTATAAAAAAAATATTAAGCAGCACAACTGTTTCCAACATTGATCATAAATCAGCATATTAGAATGATTTCTGAAGGATCATAAGACACCAAAGACTGGAGTACTTGCTGATGAAAATTCAGCTTTGCATCACAAAAATAAATGACATTTTAAAGAATATAAAAAAAGAGAACCATTATTTTAAATTGTTTCCAAACTTTTGACTGGTACTGTATATATCGTGATATGCATATCGCAACGGCTTGCAATAACTGGGGTCATGAACAAAAGACAAAGAGAAAATAAACATTTTGCAAAAGAAAACCTCAAAGGTTAATTATAGATAAAGACAGAAACACGCCTGTTCACCGATCATTTTCCTCAGCTCTGGCAAAGGCAAGTTTCAAATCAGGGCTTCTGCGCTAAATTAATCCTCTGGTTTAGCGCCATCTACTGTTTTAGAAGAGGAAGTTGCTCAGCTGCATTTGTGAGAAAATCGAGCCGAGAGATCTTATAAAAAGCCAAGTGTCACACAATCATAAAAGACAGATATGCTTTTGTATGCACTAGATTTGGTAATCATTCAAAGGTTGCATGCAATTTGTAGAATGGCTTGTATTTATTTTTGAAGTATTATCTTGGCTCATTTATTTATATTTGTAAAACACAATACATATTTGTTACTCCACTGCATTTTCACTCAAACTGACCTTTGTACCTGCACATTGCTTTCTTTCTTTTTTTTTGCGAGTCGAGTTTTCCTTTGCAAAGCAGATCGAGTTTGTTTGCAAAATGCTGGATTTGTTTGTTTAATTATGGCACATAATTCACTCCATCAAGAAATAACATTAGAATTCAACCAAGCCATGTAATAAATGTTTAATGCGTCATCTTTTTCTAATCCAGGTATTATAACTACTTGTACACACACTACCTGCCCGGCAGCTTAAAGACTATGGTGGACCAGCTCTCGAACTGTGAAGACATCCTCATGAACTTCCTAGTGTCTGCTGTCACTAAGATGCCGCCTATCAAGGTCACTCAAAAGAAACAGTACAAGGAGACGATGATGGGACAGGTACAAAATCTGTGATTCTGTCACTGCATATTTTCAGCTGTTTTAATGATGTGTGATCTGATATTATGGAGTATGTCTCCCACTTCACAGAAACACACAGAGAGTGTTTTCACATACACTACGTGATGTAGTCTAGTAGGTTACACTAGTGTGCTTCAGCATTTAGACTATTAAAATGCATTTATAACGCCCTGAATATTCAAGATAAGTGGGAAAAATACCTCTGTGTATCTATTATATTTATATCATTTAGTATAGTTAATCAATATTGTGTTTTTTTTCTCCAAATATAAGCATGATTACAAATCTGATATTGATTTTATACAACATTTCAATAAATAAGAAGTTAATAGGGTTATTAGTCTAACCCTAACTTACATTTTAGACACAATATTGCCCGTTTTTGCTCTATTTTGCCAACGAAAATCGTTCCAAACAAAGACACAGGACTGTTTTGTGTGTCTGAACACACGGCGGTGTTTCATTACTGAATGAACGAATCGGTTGAATGAATGATTCAATGACTCACTCATTAAGAGAGTCAAATGCTTCGTTCCTGAATGAATCAGCCGGTTGAAACTCAATGACAGTGACTTGCTGTTTTAGTTTCACATTTAAAGTATCTTTTCACTTTTTAAATCATTTCAAAAAATCGATACTCAACGTTTTATGTTTAAAAAAAAAATGTAACATTATTTCTGCATTTGCTGCTGGTTAAACACATTCACGTCCCTCTGATCTGCATTAAACGGTCTGTGTAAAAGCATCTAAACGCGATTCAGATTCTGTGTTTCCTCTGCAGTGCAAAGATTAATTTTGATGATACTGATTTCAATTGATTGGTAACAGCCCTATTGTGTCTTATTATTGGAATTGAATAGTTAGAATTAATTGCATACATAAAAATGGGCTTTATAACGGTAAACATGCCCATAAAAGGTAAAAATCCGTTTAAACTTATTGGAAAAAAATAATTTGTGTCACTGCTGTGAGACTTTAGGAGTTAGCTGTTCATGGCAGTCCTAAACCTGACAAGATACCAACACACTCAGCAATTATCATTATCGATAAAATCCCAGTGGATTTTTTCCAATTTTTTGTGGGTGATTAACTGGACGCAAATTAGTGAAAATTGGGGAAAATATGAAGCCATGTGACCTGTGCACATGTACTGAAACAAGACACATGGGGGTCATGTGACCACTTTTTTGCACTTTCATTGATTTGTATTTGAGTTCTTCTCCCCTGAGATATGTTTGACCAATAAATGTGTGTCTCATTTTATTAAAAATAAACTAAAATAGACTGTTGCATGGAGGCAACACCGAACCACAGAGGGTTAAAGCAGCTAACCGCCTCTCTTTCCTCCTCAGACGTCCCGGGCGTCTCGTTGGGCCGACCCGGACCACTTCGCCCAGCGGCAGACGTGCATGAACAAATTTGCCAGCTGGTTTGGCACGATGCCCCTGGTCCATTCGCAGATGAGACTGGATCCCGTTCTGTTCAAGGACCAGGTATCGATCCTGCGCAAGAAGTACAGAGACATCGAGCGACTCTGACAGATCTGAGAAACGCCTTCCCTGTGATGGGAAACGGCATCCGAAAACCCCTCCTATCCCTGATGAACCTGATCCACGGGGATAAACGGGGGCACGGAAACGCTCCGGGAGGGAGCGCATTCAGACGGAGGGGTGTGTTCGAAGAAGATTCGTCACTAACTACGAATATATGAAATCAAAAAGCTCGATCGGAGACCGCATCGACGTGATTTGGCGTTTGGATGAGTTTCACACAACACACAGACACAAAGCTTTCTGTCTTCCACACCCCCTCTTGTAATGCTTTGCCAATGACAGCGGTGACCATGGCAACCTCGCCAGCCACACTCACACACACACACACTCACTCAGAATATTGCACATCGGTTTAACTCTGGATCATGTCAGATGTGGGTTTTGCTGAGGTCGCCTGTATATTTATCCAGTTCACCTCCCGCTGCAAGCGTTACGCCCCTCTTGAAGACGCAGGATGACGTCCCGTGGAGAAGTCGCGTGTGCGAAACACCGCGCACAACGTCACAGTGCCTGAACTTTCAGATGGACCGTATCTGGGAGTCCGAAGGGGTTTTGTATGAATGCATAAACACCTTGTTCATGCTGCTTATGTTTGGATTCAGTTTAGGTGTTCCACCAATTGGCCCGAAGGTTTAGTTTTTTTCTTTCTTTACAAGCCTTTTTGTGTATTTTTTTCAAACTGACATAATTGTACTTTTTTTTTTGTAAGATTTACACCTTGTCCTAACCAGACGCGATGCAATTAGATTTCAGAGACAAGCAATTTGTCTGTCCACGCTAGACAAAAAAAAACAAAAAAAAAAAAACACTGAAAAAGTCAATCAGAAGAGCGTGTGGGCGGAGTCTCTCTACTCACAACCAAATCAATTACAAATCACAGCCAATCAGAAGAGCGTGTGGGCGGAGTCTCTCTACTCACAACCAAATCAATTACAAATCACAGCCAATCAGAAGAGCGTGTGGGCGGAGTCTCTCTACTCACAACCAAATCACTTACAAATCACAGCCAATCAGAAGAGCGTGTTGGCGGAGTCTCTCTACTCACAACCAAATCACTTACAAATCACAGCCAATCAGAAGAGCGTGTGGGCGGAGTCTCTCTACTCAGAATCAAATCACTTACAAATCACAGCCAATCAGAAGAGCGTGTGGGCGGAGTCTCTCTACTAACAACCAAATCACTTACAAACCACAGCCAATCAGAAGAGAGTGGGGGCGGAGCCTCTCTGCAAATGCACTGCACTCACAACCAAATGAACTAGAACATAATCAAATTCATAAATATTACACCATTTAAACATTATTTAAAAACATACGGAGTGACTGAAACGTTTAAATCTTTGTCATAGAATACACGTGTTTGCTTACAGTTCCCTTCAAGATCTGAGGCGAATTATCAATTGTCGCTTTCAGTACGGCTACAAAGGTCACGCAAAATGATATTCAAACTCATATTAACTTCATTTAACAGTAAATAAAGCACATAACCATTAGCTGAGATTATCAGACTGTATGTTGTTGTTCCAGCCGCGACCTCGCAAAATAGAAATTGCTTCTAACGTTGTTCGGTTGGTTAGGACAAAAACTCAAACATGGAACAGATGACTTTTATCGCGCATCACGTCTGGTCGGGACACGGTTAAATCCAGCGGCACAAACATCCCGTTCTCGTCTTATAGTGTAACGCCACGTTCACACTGCAGCTAATTCAGATGTCACTCCACTTCTGACTGCTTGATCTTGTTCTGAATTTGTGACATGTATTTTAAATCTCAGTTCAGACAACCGCTTTTACCAATCAGTCTAACTAGTAACTAGTTGTTAATGCAGTGACTAAAAACAGCCCAAATCTGTTTACACGGAAATTTCTGAACGTTGACATGGTTTGCTTTCTTTAAGACCCCAAACATGATGGATGTTGTCAGTCATGAGACACCCGATGTTGTTTCAGTGTTTACGTGGCTAGGATGTGTTTCTAGAATCACACACTCAATGACTAGAGTAATTTTAAAGAGATATTAACACTAGTTTTGCATTTACTCTCAATGTTGTAGACGGAAGAAAAAAACGAGCAAATCAATGAAAACGCTTGATTAGGAGAGAACGACATCCATTCAGAGCTTCAGGTCGAGTTTTGAGAACGTCTTCCATTGATTTTCTGTTCAGAAAGAGATATGAACTTTTTATCGCTCATGTTCTTCTTGGATTGAATGGATGGAACTGGTTTTCCCAGAGGAGACAAAAAATCATTCACTTTAGCATGGTCTTTAGTCAGGGTAGATGACATATTTAGTGCTTTGTGAATGAACAATCTTCATCCTTGGAATTAAATATGGCATCTACCCTGACTCAGTGTCCCTACAATTACAAAAAAGTACCATATACAGTACTATTGTAAGAAGATTTTCCCTATTAAGGACAACAGCTGAATGTGAAACATTAGGGATGATGGGATGGACCATGAGATGACAGGAATGTGTGAGCTGGTAATGAGTTTGCTTGAGGTCAGAATTGTTAGGAAAATATGAGCAAACCAGGCTGTGGACAATAAATCTGCGTTGTTTATCCTTTTGATCTTTCATTCAAAAAAAGTACAAAAAAATGTAACCTTTCTTTGAAGTAAACCCATTGAAAATGGAAAAATTACATTTTAAGATTGTTTCCTCATTCAAACACTCCTCATTTTCTATTGTTCAAGTAAATGGACAAAAGTCATTAACTCTTTCCCTGCCATTGATGGGATTTCCCTGCTTTCCATGTTTTTACACTGTTATACGGTAGGGGGCGCTATTAGCCATCTTTTACAGAGTCAATGGATCAAAGCGCATGCAAAAAAGAAGCAGAAGCAAGCAATAAAAGCATTGCTTATGCATGTTGTAGTCTCAGCTTTTTGTTCAAAATGTTGCTTTTTAATGACAAGTGTTGATAAAAAAAGGAATGCATAAAGCTAGAATAAAACTAGAATTTTTTTTTTTTTTTTTTTTTTTATTGATTGCATGTTCAGATATTCATACAACAAAATATTTTGGGGGCCATGACATTTTTGTGCAAATGATCAAAAATCCTGGCAACCTTTTTCAAAAAACACTGGCGGGGAAAGAGTTAATTATCGGCCTGATGCTGGAAATGGGGATTTTCAATGAATTTTCAATTCTATTTTGTGAAGCTCAACAATCTTTTGCTGCACATCAGAACTATATTCTGTGGTTTTACTCATTGTGATGAACGATTAAGGGAATGGTGTGCTAAAAAATTGTAAATATGAATGGGATCGTGGATATTTTATTCATAAGAATGTCTAGGGGTGCCAATAATTGTGGCCAATGTGTATTAGAGAAAATTATTTATTTTATAAAGTGATTTCCCCCTACATTTTTTTATTTATTTTTTACTTAAATAAAAGGTTAGATTTTTGTGTTTTTTTTTTTTAAATGAAAGATCAAAAGGATAAACAATGCATATTTATTTTCACAGCCCTTTTTCGCTCATAATAATTCTGTCCTCAACTGTATATTTGCATGGCGATCATCTGATAGAACTGCTCTTTTTATTCGAGAGTGAAATGTGAGAATGCAGAAAGTCTAAAATCATTCAAGGTGTGGAAAACGCATTATTTAGAAGTGTTGGTTGTTCACGGTTGCCATATTAATGTAGAATTGAACTTGTGTGCGTTTGCATGAATGAATTGAGTGGAAACTCTGGAAACCGGTTCTCCGCATAAGAAAACGGTATTGTGAGGCTATATCAGGATTCAATCACGCGTTTCTTTTTGTCGTCTACAAACGAACGTGCCTTTTGTCAAGACATTATTTTGTTAGCCTTCAACCGCACGATCTCCTCTTCCTCGACAGCACTGATCTTCTTCTTCTTCTCTCTAGTTTTCCTCGTCTAACACTGGAGTTTTCCTGATGGTTACAGGACTGACATTCCCTCTTTCACTCAGCCTCGTGTTCATATGTGTATTTAGCACACGTGAGGATTCATTTTAACTCAACTTTGATTCTTTGCTTCATCCTTGGATTCCTTTATTTTACAGGATTACAGACAATACAATGAAAATTCTGATTTTTTAAGATATAAAAAACGCTTTTATAAAAAAGAAATAAATGATATTTGATACATTTGTGTGTGTTTTGTTTATGTTAAGTGTGAATTGTGTGAATTGTCGTATCATATTGTTTGGTGTTTATTATTGTTTTTTTGTTTTTTATTATCATTGCATATTGTTTAACATACAAATAAATAAATAAAATATTAAATAAAAACATAATAGCAATAAAAACATACGGAGTACATAAAAAAACATAATTTCTCATGACACAGCAAAATTAAAGGGGTGGTATAATGGCCTTTTCACAAGATGTAAAATAAGTCTCTGATGTCCCCAGAGTGTGTGTGAAGTTTTAGCTCTAAATAAATGTATAAATATATCATGTTAAAATTGTCACTTTTTCAGGGTGAGCAAAAACGCACTGTTTTTGTGTGTGTCCCTTTAAATGCAAATGAGCTGCTGCTCCCGGCACAGTGGGCGAAGCTTCAAGAGCTTGTGACACACACACATGCACTGAACATTTCAAACACTTTTAGCCTTTTATGTTCAAAATGGAGTCATACAATGATATATAGCATGTGTAGTTATCTTCAAGTCATTGATTAGCATATTCGGGCGGAGTTTATGTAAATTCTAGGGTTGGTGATGTCACTAACCAGGGAGGAATGTGGTGTAGTCTCTACCAGCCGTTTGTTGTAGTCCTTAAAAAACAATTTCTTTAAAAGCAAATATCTCCCTTTGCTTTGAACTTTGAGCGTTGTAACTTTGCAGATGTTGTTTATGATCAAACAGCAACATTACACACTAACTAAAGTTAGAAAAGTCAAATCATAATCAACCACCCCTTTAAAATAAAAAAATGCAATAGTTAAATAATGAAAGTGTCAATGTAGAAAAAAAAGGATAGAGAGAGAAAAAAGTTGGACACCACAATCAAAGCTGTAACAGTTAACAACATGTGAAAAACTACATTACCCATGATGCTCTACAGAAAACTCCACCAATCAGAGTCAAAAGATCTCTCTAGCTCCGCCCCCTCTCATAAAGCACTGCGAATTTATATAAACACTTTTTATAGGCGTATCAAGTGATTCAGGATAGGACAAGCGGTTTGGAAGATGGATATAAATTTTGTAAATGAGTTTAGTGTTCTTTTATACTTCACAGACGCTTAAAGGGGTCATATAATGTCATTTCTGTGTCTTTGCACACCAGAAGCGTGTCTGACGCGGCGCTGCTGCTGCTAGGTGACATATTGGTGACATGGAGAGTTGTGGAAGGCCTATACTTCATGTTAAACATAAATATATAGCAGCAAAGACAACGTCGGCAGTGTTGACGGCAATATAGACTATAGAATATTTCGTTCTGTATTGACAGGTGCAGTATTTGAAAATCGATAATATTTTTTTCAATTGCATTTATATTTGCATTTATGTCAAACCCTAGACACTTTCAAACATCAAAATGACATTTATTAATATGTATTCGTGTCAAAATGTCATATAAACATCTTTTCCTATTCAATTTTGCCTGGAAACGCTTCCAAGACGCTTGCGTGTCGCGTGAAAAATAGGCGTCGGTTCTATTTCTAGCAGGCACGCGTTTTCTGCGCGGCTCGAGCCGCGCCTGAGACGCGCGTGTCACGCAGGCAGTGTGCAAGCTCTAACCTGTTAACATGGGAGCCGAAATAAAAACGGCCACGCAGCCAGTGTGTAGCCGGCCTAACACGTTGTTCATTATAAACGTGGGATTATGAATTATATTGATAACGTCGTACATAGAAAACATGCCGTTATGTACCTGAGTGTAAAAATAGCCACATTCATCGTGAAGCGTGCAAGCTATTTGCAAAGATTAATATAAATATTAATATAAAGGTTAATAAAACGTTACACTCACTTGTTCTTCTGGAGGTGCAGCAGGAACATGAATAGTTGGTACCGATCCTTTTTTCAGGAGCAGCTTCTTAGCAAATCCAGCTTTATACTGACCCTCGTTTGTAAAGCAGTCTGGTGAAATGATTCGCGCAAACATGAAAGCATTGAAGTTGATCGTGGGGAATATTCCCTTCGAAAACAAACTCAGCCACTGCGTCTTCAGCGGTTCGGATTTAGCCTTTAGGAACATCATCAATATGACTGCTGTGTTCGTTATTACACCCAAGAACAGAACACCACAATCGTTAGACGCCAGATTCTACTCAGCACTCCAGCTATCAACAATGAATGCGCTGGTCGGCGCGTGCTATGATTGACAGCTCGCTCACGAGGGCGCGTCTGTGTTTGAAACGCTGCTGTCAATCAGCCATCGTGGGAGGGGCGTCGATTTTGTGACGTCACAATATCAAACGGCTTGATTTGAGAGGAGGAAACATATGAAGATTAAAAAAAATATATATATATATTATATATTTATATATATATATCTATATTGGGGTAAATTAGAGGCAAGATCTATAAAATGCTAATTAATTAAATGCTATGACATTTAAATGAAGTGCACATTTATGTAATCGACATTTTGAAATATAATTGTTAATTTTAACTAATATTTCTGAAAATTATCAATACATTTTTTGGGTAATTCATACTGATAAATGGGAATCTATTTTTAAACATGTACAGTATGTACAGTTATAGTAATAAAAAAAAGTTTAATAATATTATTATAATATGATTTTAAAAATATTTTGGCATTCGGAAAGGTTTAAACGAAAAATATTGTACTAAATATTTACTATTTTTAATTAAGTAAAATATATTAAGCTGCTGTTTGCAACATATATTTGATTTTTTTCAACAACAAAAAAATATTGTACTCAGAAATGTATTCATATATACACACACACACACACACACACACGTACATGTATATAGGCCTAAAGACCACTTGTTGCATTTATTTAAAAAAATAATAATAAGCATGTACAATATATGCAGTTATAAATTAATGCTGTCTATTCAGAAAGTGAATATGTTTGTCATTCTCACACCGATGGTTAATGCATTCAGACTAAACCAACACCAATACCTCGAGCGTTCATGCTGACCTGAATATGCAATAAATCAGCGGCTGTATTTCCATAAATCTCCCTGTGATCAGTTCAGAGACGAGTAAATAACCGTCAGGATATTATCCTTCTGGAGAGATGCTTTTAATACAGCAGATTTACACGATAATAACCTGAACCGAGGCCAGACTCCAGAACACATGCAGAATCACGCATATCATCTCTCAGAATAATATCTATATTACTGATATGTGATAAGCACTGTTGCCATGTGGAGGATAGATTTGCTATATTTGCTTTTATATATATAAATATATGATTTTTTTTAAAAGTGACATACCTTCAAGCTTTTGAAATTATTGTTTAGCAAAAACAAATATGTTCATTAAACACACATTGACCTTTTGTGACAACATGCCCCAACATTCACAATGGGATATTATAAAGTGATATTGATACTCTTGGTTTTATTGTGTGTGTATTTAAAAGTCTCTGATTTGGTTGTTCCTATATTCATGCAGAAACTGACTGATTGTCTTGAGAACATTTTTCCTCATCGCACACAAATACAGCAATAAATCTTAATCAGGTTTGGTTGAGGAAACGGGCTCGCGTTCAAGCAGAATTTTGTCTGTGTGTGTGTGTGGGTCTGTATGTGTGTGTGTGTGTGTGGGTCTGTATGTGTGAGTGAGTGTGTGTGTGTGTGTGTGTGCGCGCGTGCATGCATGCGTGGGTCTGTATGTGTGAGTGAGTGTGTGTGTGTGGGTGGGTGCTGGGTGGGTGTGTGTGGGTCTGTATGTGTGAGTGAGTGTGTGTGTGTGCGTGGGTCTGTATGTGTCAGTGTGTGTGTGTGAGTGTGTGTGTGTCTCTGTGTGTGTGTGTGTGTGTGTGTGTGTGTGTGTGGGTCTGTATATGTGTGTGAGTGTGTGTGTGTGTGTCTGTGTGTGTCTCTCTGTGTGTGTGTGGGGGGGCTGTATGTATGAGTCAGTGTGTGTGTGTGTGTGTGTGTGTGTGTGGGTCTGTATGTGTGAGTGAGTGTGTGTGTGTGTGTGTGCGCGCGTGCATGCATGCGTGGGTCTGTATGTGTGAGTGAGTGTGTGTGTGTGTGTGGGTGGGTCTGTATGTGTCAGTGTGTGTGTGTGTGTGTGTGTGTGTGTGTGTGTGTGTGTGGGGGGGGGGGGGCTGTATGTATGAGTCAGTGTGTGTGTGTGTGTGTGTGTGTGTGTGTGTGTGTGTGTGTGTGTGTGTGTGTGTGTGTGTGTGTGTAATAATATCTATATTTAATATGTATTTTTTACAATAATTATCAAAAATAGTATATATATATATATAAATTGATAATAAATAAATAATTAAATAACATATGTATCCACATTAAAAGACACATATTTTCATTCATATTTTTTTTAACCAAGCAAATAAATTAGTTTATTACATTTATTTGCATGTATATCTTTGACAGTTAATTGATATATTTATAAATCGATATTTATAAATTAATTATTAATGATATGAATTATGATTGACCTGTCAGCTTGCAGGACTAGTTTTATAAACCGGTTTTGAAGACCTGATTTCACACGGCAGCGTTGTGCTCGGTTAAGCTCATTTGAATATGGTAATACATGCTCTCGAAAAGAAAATTGAGAGGCAGTGACATTTCAAAAATTATTAATAAAACTGATTCTGAGCTGCATTTGTAACGGCCTATTGACTCTTCAGTAAGTGACCCTGAATCTGTGATGATCCAGGCAGAGGTCAGCACAGGGGTCACAGGGTCAAGTAAGCGAGTTCAGACCTGACACAGTTATTCTCCACAAACTCGTAAAGAAAGACTGAACTCAGTCATTTACTGAGATCTCACATGCAGCCATCAAAAACATAAAACAGAGGTAAGACACACCCTTCTCTGTGTGCGAGTGATCTCTAAACTCTTAAATACTTTATTACCTTTTGTTTTACTTTGGGAATGAGACCTTTGTACCAGTCGCACTGAGACATTTCAAATGATGTCAAACATGTGTAATACTGTATGATAATTATTCACATTTAAACCATATAGATGTTTGGGTGAATTTCAGGTGATCTCAGCATGAGAGAGGGGGAAGAGTGGGAAGAGGGGAAGAGGGGGAGTGGGGGGAAGAGGGGGAGTGGGGGGAAGAGGGGAAGAGGGGAAGAGGGGGAGAGGGGGAGAGGGGAAGAGGGGAAGAGGGGGAAGAGGGGAAGAGGGGAAGAGGGGGAGAGGGGAAGAGGGGAAGAGAGGGTGTGGGGAAGAGAGGGAGTGGGGAAGAGGGGAAGAGGGGGAAGAGGGGAAGAGGGGAAGAGGGGGAGAGGGGGAGAGGGGGAGTGGGGGAGAGGGGGAGAGGGGGAGAGGTGTGTTCTGAGGTGAGTCTTGCGTCTCGAATGGTGATACTAACTTCACAAGAGAGAGTTCAGATGTTAATTTCCTGAAAAGTCCTTTGTCTTCTCAGGGAGTGGTCGTTCCTCAACCAGACTGCCCGGCATGTTCTAATTTCTCAAGTCTTACACACACACAAACACACACACACACACACACACACACACACACACACACACACACACACACACATATGTATATACACACACACACACACACACACACACACACACGTACACACACACACACACACACACACACACACACACACACACACACACACACACACACACACATATACATACATACACACACACACACACACACACACACACATACATACACACACACACACATATGTATATACATATACACACACACACACGCACACATACATATGTATACACACACACACACACACACACACACACACATACACATACTGTACATACAGAACTTTTAATTTAAGTGAACTTAAAACAATCTTCACATAAACCCATAATAAATGTTATTCATCTTATTTATTAACTGTCCACATTAAAGGAAATACTTTTTTTTTTCATTAATATACATTTTAAACCAATCAGATTCATTTAGTGGCATGTTTCTGAAATTAATTTGTATTTAAATCTTTGATATATAATTTATTTGCATTTACAATTCATAATATTTATAAATATGTTCAGAGTTTCGATGAAAATACTCTCATCATCCGCCATTTTCACAGTAAAGTAAATCTGTGTGAGAATGCCGCATGTTACTATGATTAGCGAGAACACTTGACGAGTAGCGCGGGAAACCTCAGTGAGTCTGAACATCATGTGACCTTCACAACCTGGAGTTTGAACTCATTACCATTATCACCATAATTACGAGATTCCAACTTGTAAAAATTGTTCACATCTTCGTAGAACTCGTAATTAAGGGAACTTTCTGAGAGCTCCAGTTGCGCCACCTGACCTGAGGAGGATTGATGTGTTGATGGAGTCGCAATAGAAAAGCATAAGCCTTTATTTCCAGGAAGTGAACAGCTTGGACATCACGTGTTGTTATCGCGAAATTACAGTAATTACAACATGATGAACATAAGAGGCCTGACCTTTCCTCGTGCTGATCAAACTCACAAATAGTCAAGTATAAAATTTATTTGAATTCAATTGAATTGAATTAAGCATCCAAATTCTTTTTAGGCCCACCTATAAGTAAAGCACATTACTGATCATACACTAAAATAAAACCTAATATTCCGATTTTTTTAATACCAGAAAATGTCAATATATACATATATATATATATATATATATACCCTAAAATACTGATGCAAATATACATTTACATAAGTACCTTTAGTCCAAAATATATTTTAAGAATGTACATTTATTATTTTGGCCATTTAATAAAATATTTTGACTTTTGAAGCTGCTGATTTATTGCAGATTCACGTCAGAATGATATTGCTTTGGTTTAGTATGAATGCAGTATAAGTCATCTTAAACCTGTTCATTCTACAGATCACACTCATATATAATTTATATATAGAGTATATTACAGTATATGATACACTGACTGGCTACAGTAGACGCTTCTCCAGTGAGATGAACAGGATCAGTCTCTGTCGCCTCCTAGCGGCTCAATCAGGGCTGTTGCACTGTGGAAATTCTCACTAAAACCAATTGTTTAAGGTTGCTCTTAAATTCACATTTGTTATATAAAAACAATAAACATTATAATTAATACTTAAAACATTTATTTTCATCAAATATTGTTGCATATACATAACAGAAAGAGGCGGAAATCCTTCAAATAACCCTGAACGTTTAAAGCAGAAATATTAATCTATAAAGCTGAATGAATTCAAGCGCAATGTTGAAAAGTAGTGCAAGTGTTCTTATATTGGTAGTCTGATCTTTATAGTTATTCATATGTGTATCGGAAAGAGTCCGGCATCATGAACTCACACACACTAACAGGCCCAGTAAAGCTTCATGTATTAATGAGCAGGTTTGAACTCTGTTCTCTGTTCATCCATCCGTCCTCCCTGGACCTTCAGCAACAGAGAGAAGAAGTCTTCATCGTCCATCGGCCCTGGAGCTGCACTGCGCTGCTCCTCCAGACGCCCCTGGGCCTGAAAACAATATTCACAAGATTATTATTAACTTTTCAATAATAATAATAACATTTAAATTATGAAAAACATTGATAATAATTTATGCAATTATATATATATATGTGTGTGTATAATTATTTTATTATGATCAGTTTTTCTTTCATAATATTATCAATAATAATAATTAATTAATTAAATGTTTCATAATAATAATAATAATATAAAAACGTAAATAATTGTCTATAAAAAATTAAATATTTAAATTATTATTATTAACTTAATAATAAAAACAATTTTATTAATCTGAGTAATAATAATTAATTTATTTATTTATTTATTTATTTATTCATCATAATAATAATATAATTTTTTAAGAATAATAATTAAACATAATTTTATATATATACAATTATTTTTAATTATTATTTTTTTATTTTTAATATATAAATATTAAATGTATTTAAAATAAATGTGTATATACAGTATGTGTGTGTGTGTGTGTGTGTGTGTGTGTGGTAAAAAAAAATATTATTAAATTATTATAATAATAATAATAATATAAAAACTTTAATAATTATCAATAAAAGATGTGTGCCTGGTTAAAATAAAATGTTTAAATAATTATTATTAACTTAATAATAAAAACAATTTTATTAATCTGAGTAATAAAAACAAATCTGCATATAGTAAAAAAAAACACAAACTGCAAACATGTTTTCAAAATCATGTTAACTATTTCCTCTCACTTGTGTAGATGTGTCTTTTTATACATGAATATAAACAAATCATATTTTTGGCATCAACAAGTTTGAGAACCCCTGTGTTAAGTGAACTATATGTGTATCTTCAGTGTTTGTCTCAGAAGCACTCACTTGCGTGTTGACGATCATGTTGTATAAGTCCTCTTTGGGATTTTGCGTGGGAAGCTTTCGGGTGACCTCTGTGACCTTGCAGCTGCTCTTCCTCAGTTTGGGTTTGCTCAGGACGGGCGGGGGGGCGTTCAGGAGCTCGGCTCGCTGCTCGTCCAGGCGACGGCCCTGAGAGGTCGCCAGCAGGTCGAAGAACTCCTCCTTCTGCAGGGACGTCATGGAGGAGAACATCACTGTGTGGAGAGAGAGAAAGTTACTTTTAAAGGTGACATTATATGCCCCTTGATGTAATTCTGTCGGGGCCACTATCGTCAAATACGATTAACAATTAGCATATAGTTTGGATTGGCGGTATGGTTCTGTTCTGGGCAAGAACTAGCCTAGCATGGATAAGAGTAACCCCCCTTAGGGTAAACAGAACAGAACCAGCATGAATATATGCAGATATCATTAATTCAAGATTTTAAAGTACAACATAACTGAGAATTTATTCTGATTCAAAGGGGAATCCGAATGCCAAATCCTGACTGAGACAGGAGGAGCCGGGGAGGGAGGAGGGTCATTCGCTCCTGAGAAACGCGATAGCCGCTGATAATCCTGAAGGAGCTTATACATGTATACAGTGATAGGCGTCGTATTCCTATAGGTGTGGATCAGCCGAGAGTCGCTGATGCGAGCTTGACTAACGTGACCTGCCAGAACTGACGCTACGCTTGATGTGTTTTGTTTGGGTCCAACATTACCAAAATGCCTGGTTCAGATTACACGATTTTGACTCCTAAAAATCTTGTCATGTCGTGGACAAGAAACATGTCAGACTACACGATGCTTTCCGACCAGTCATCGCGAGCCGTCTCACACACACATTCACTCACACATATACACACGCACTCACACACACACACACACACACACACACTCACTCGCACATATACACACGCACTCACTCGCATACACGCACTCACACGCACTCACACACACACACACACACACACACACTCTCACTCTCTCACACACACATTCACTCGCACATATACACACGCACTCACACACACACACACACACACACACACACACACACACACTCACTCACTCGCACATATACACGCACTCACTCGCATACACGCACTCACTCACACGCACTCACACACACCTACACACACACTCACTCACGCTCACTCTCTCACACACACATTCACTCGCACATATACACACGCGCTCACTCACATACACGCACTCACACAAACACACACACACACACACACACACACACTCATGCTCTCTCACTCACACTCTCGCTCACGCACACACACAGTCACACACACTCACTCACTCGCGAACACACACTCTCGCTCACTCACTCACTCGCACGCACACACACACACACACACACACACACAGTGTTTTGTGTTTTTAGCCCCCAATGGCGCCTTCCAGGCAGCGAGGGGATGGGTAGGTTTAAGGTTGAGGTTAGGGTTAGCTGCCTGGAAGGAGCCATTGGGGGCTTAAAACACCATCGAGCCACACACACACACACACACACACACACACACACACACACACACACACACACTCCAACCGTTGTCGTGGAGGACCGAAAAAAAAATTAAACATGCTAGTCTTTTTATCGTGATGTCATGAAGCATCACAGACGCAACGTAGGTTGTCGCCCACTATGACACACTATACGAGATGAAACGATCAAATCTTGCGTCCCGACGCCCGTTGTCGTTTGTGAATCCCCACGACACCCTACGTCAAATGGATCATGCCAAAATCAGGCTAAAATCGTGTAATCTGAACCAGGCATTAGTGGTAGATCTCTCAACTCACCTCACCAGAGACTCAAGTTCGAGCCCGGCTCGTGACAGAAAAACCGAATCACCCACTGACCCGGAGACACGCGGTTCCGAGGACCTGTTGGCGGAGATCACTCAACATCTTTCCAGCGCCATGAAGCTGTTCTCAGCCGACAAGAAGAGATGATGGCCAAACATTCTCAACTCCTGGCCGAAATGATGAGTTCCATCCGCTAGCTCTTTGAACGCCTCCCCGGTCCTTCACCGTCCTCTGTATCACTCCCGAGTGGCGACAGTCCTTCTCCAGTGGCGGAGCCCCGACTGCCACCTCCCAAACCCTTCGCTGGAGATCCTGCCAGGGATTCCTCACCCAGTGCTCCCTGACCTTCGAGCTCCAACCCTCAAGTTTTCCCACGTGCCGTTCCAAGATTGCTTATATAATTACCTTTCTGTCAGACTAGGCTCTCTCCTGTGGCAGTCCCAGGAGGTCTGTTGTGGTTCCTACGCAGCATTTGTGGAAGAGTTCAAGTGAGTGTTTGATCATCCTGTCAGTGGTCGGGAAGCTTGTTTTCAGGGAGGGTTGTCTGAGCCCCTTCAAGATGAGTAAGCCACCCGGGAACCAGCTGAGGATCTCGAGTCCCTCATAGCAATGGCCATCCGCCTGGACAATCGTCTAAGGGAGCGGAGATCGGCTCGCCCGCCAGGTGTCTCAGTCCCAAGTTCCTCTGAGCAGGTCTGTTTCTCCAACTTGTGTTCCTTCGTCCAGAGCTTTCCCGGCTTTAGAACAGCTTAAGGATTCCCCGGAGGACATGCAGTTGGGCCGTTCCAGGCTTTCTCCCAACAAGAGGGAACGTCAAATCAAGGCAGAATGGAGAAAGAAACCTTGGGAGAACCCAGACTCAGTTCCTCAGTTCTCCTCTGGCCAATGAACGAACAATATATGATTATGATTCAGGCAGCATTACAGGTCAGAAGTCAGATTGGTTTGGAACAATCAGAATCTTATCCAGTTCCATCTGGTTTAAGATCAGAGTCATCCCACCGGGATGGAGACGGGTTTGTTGAGGATCAGTGCTGATGGCTGTCGTGTCGATGAGGCCTCTGATGAGAGTCTAGTTGACACACGTCGCATGAAGGAGCGTCAGTGCCTCTACTGCGGTGCTTCCGGCCACTTCTGCTCCACTTGCCCCAAGCTTTCGGGAAACGCCTGTCCCTGCCCAGCTACGGGAGGGCTGTGATGGGGAAAATTAGAGTTCCTCCCACTAAAGCTGTCCTAGCTGTTTCTGCCACTCTGTCCTGGGAGGGCCCCCAGCACCAGGTCCAGGCTATGATCGATTCCGGCGCCGCAGGCAACTTCCTGGATCTAACCTTGGCTAAGGAACTTAAGATCACTACCCAACTACTTCCTCAACCCCAGGCAGTCACAGCCTTGGATGGCAGACCTCTGGAACCAGGAAAAGTAACAGAGGCGACTCAGTCCCTGCGTCTTACCATCTTTCAACACCAGCCGGAGGAGACCTTCTATCTGATTGACTCCCCCCCGAGTATCCTATTATCCTGGGTCACACTTGGCTGCGCAGACATAATCCCCAGATCGACTGGCCCACGGGCACCATTCTGAGCTGGGGTTCCACTTGCCAACTCACCTGCCGACTACAGAGTCCCTCCGCCCCTAGTTCTGAGTTTCAAGAGTCTGTTGACCTGTCCCGAGTCCCCAGTGTTTACTATCGGTTCAAAGCAGTGTCCCGGGCTACCTCCTTTCCACCTCACCGCACTTACGAGTGTGCCATTGATCTACTCCCTGGTTCCTGCCCTCCCAGGGGTCGGATCTTCTCCTAATCTTCCCACGAGCGCTCAGCTATGGATACCTACATCAGGGAATTCTTGGCATCCGGTATCATCCGCACCTCTACCTCCCTTGGCTGGGGCGGGCTTCTTTTTTGTATAGAAGAAAGACGGGGGTCTTAGGCCTCGTAATGATGTTCTTCGGGACCTGCTCAATCTATTCGTCTTCATATACCTTGACGAAATCCTCATCTTCTCGAGGTCACTGAAGGAGCTTGAGGGGCATGTTAACAGAGTTCTCCAGAGACTCGTAAAACCCAAGAAGTGTGAATTTAATTTTTCCCAGACTCAGTTTCTCGGGTTCATCGTCACTCCTAGCCACCTGGAGATGGACCCTAAGAAGGTCAAGGCAGTCCACAACTGGCCCACACCTGCCACAGTCAAAGAGGTTCAACGTTTCATTGGCTTTGCGAACTTCTATAGGAGGTTCATTAAGAATTTCAGCCTTGTGGTGGCCCCCTTGACGGCGCTTACCAAGGGAGGAGGAATCTCAAGCGCTGCTTCACTTCCGCTCCTATTCTTTTGATCCCTGACCCAGAAAGATATTTTGTGGTGGAGGTGGACACCTCAGAGGTGGGGGTCATCCTGTCACAGAGGGTTGAGGATGGAAAATTACACCCTTGTGCCTTCATGTCTCACCGCCTGTCTGATGCCGAGCACAACTACCACGTGGGGGATTGAGAGTTGCTTGCGGTAAAACTTGCCTTGGAGGAGTGGCACCATTGGCTTGAGGGGCTCAACATCCTTTCCAGGTTCTCACGGACCACAAAACCTGGAATATCTCCAGCAGGTGAAGCGGTTGAATCTGCGGCAAGCGCGATGGTCCCTGTTCTTACAGACCCGACACCAAGAATGTCAAGCCGGATGCCCTGTCTCAAGCCTACTCTCCCGAAACACGAGAGAAGCCCTTGGCATTGATTATTCCAAGGTCTAGAGTCGTCACGCTTCTTCAGTGGGAACTAGAAAGAGTGGTACGAGGGGCCCTTGCCCATAAGCCCCATCCAGGCGGTGGTCCTGCTGGACGCCTGTATGTTTCTCTGTCTGCCCGGGGTCATGAGTCGCCCTTGATGTGCCATCCAGATAGTGCTCGCACACTGGACTTCCTCCAGCGGCAGTTTTGGTGGCCGTCCATCAAGAAGGACGTTCAGGTCTATGTGGAGGCCTGTCCCGTGTGCAACCAGGGGAAGTCTACACGTCAGCGACCCCAGGGACTGCTCCATCCCTTACCTGTTCCCCGCAGGCCATGGTCGCACCTTTCTCTGGACTTTGTTACGGGACTCCCTCTGTCCCAGGGCAACACAGTCATCCTGGTGGTTGTAGACCGGTTCTCTAAGGCTGCCCTGTTTATTCGGCCAAAGAGACCACTGAGCTCCTCATGAACAATGTCTTCTGGATATTTGGAAATCCCCTGGACATTGTCTCTGACCGAGGTCCCCAATTCTCGTCCTGGCTCTGGGAGGCCTTCTGCAGGCTTATTGGGGCCACAGCCAGCCTAGTGTTGTCAAAAGTACCAATTTCAGTACCAAGTCGATACTGAAATTTAAAAAATATGACGCTTTGAGTGCTGTAGAGTGGAATCATAAACACTTCGGAATGTTGTACATGTTGTAACTATACATCAATGATGCTCTTCAGCGAGCGCTTACACAGATACACACGGGAGTGTTTGAAAGCAGGACCGGTCCGCTGGCAATGATAGACGCCTGCTTGTGCTTTCAAACACTCCTGCTTTCAAAACAATTCCATGTGCTCTCAAACACTCCCGTGCATCAATCATTATAGTCAAAGATGAGCTTGTGAACACAATGGCCAATCAGAGGTGTTTATGAGGCTCAACAGCGCTCAAAGCGTCACATTTTTAACCTTTCAGTACCGACTTGGTACCGAAGTCTGTACTTTTGATAACACTAAGCCAGCCTATCGTCTGGGTTCCATCCAGAGTCTAATGGCCAGACGGAATGGATTAATCAGGATCTGGAGACCACCTTGCAGTGTATGGCGGCCAGTAATCCCACGTCTTGGGCCACCTATATCATTTGGGCTGATTATGCCCACAACACCCTCCATTCCTCGGCTACTGGATTATCCCCCTTTGAATGCCAGTTCGGATACCCCCCCATTATTCCCCAAAGAAGAGGCGGACCTGGAAGAAGGCCAGGCGTACCCTCTTTCGGACTTCCCAGAGATAGCAAAACCAGGCTAACTTACAGGCCAAAAAGTTTGGTTAGCCACTAAGAACCTGCCCCTCCAGGTTGAATCCAAGAAGCTTTCCCAGAAATACATCGGCCCTTTTTGCCTTAGCAAGGAAAGTTAACCCTGTTTCTTATCGCTTGTTTCTCCCTCGCTCCCTTAGAATTAACCCCACGTTTGTCCCCATGTCTCATTATTAAAACCTGTCTTGTCTTCTCCCTTTTTTTTCTCCCTTCTCCCTACTGTTTTTGTGTTCTCGTGCAAGTGAGATGAGTAAATACAGGTTCACATTTAGTCTAGAGCTAAAACAACCATCATGTTTACACACACCTCCTCACTTTATCTCTCTCAGCATGGGGACAGGAGAACTGTCTGTCAATAAATGTGAAAAAGTAACTAGCGTTAAAAAAGCGTTGAAAGAGTAAATTAGATATTTTGTTATAAATTGAAAAAGTAATGTGTTACTTTACTAGTTACTTGAAAAAGTAATCTGATTACGTAACTCAAGTTACTTGAAATGAGTTACCCCCAACACTGGTCATGAGAGCCCTGCTGAAGCCCTGTGGTGTGTTATTATGCTGAAATGTGTGTGTCTTCACCTCTCTGGCTGTGGGCTCGGAGTTGGTGTGTTATTATGCTGAAAAGTGTGTGTCTTCACCTCTCTGACTGTGGCGAGGAGTGCTGGGCTCGGAGTAGCATCTTCTACGGTGTTCCAGGCGGAACGAACAGCGCTGGTCGTTGAGCCGTCGGCCCTCCTGTAACGCGAACAATAGCTCACACAGAGCGTCGGGGAAATCTGGAGATAATCTGTGAACCTGAGCACACAGACAACAGATCATAGCACATCTAAACATCCACAAGATTATAGATATAGCTTAGTTTCAGATTGCTTAGCAAAAAAAATAAAATAAAAATATTATACATTTATGGGTGAACAAATTCAGTAAGAACACGGATATATATACATATATATACTGTATATATACATAATTTTTTTTAAATTATTATTAACTTTGTTCAACACTATAATAATAATAATAATAACAATAATAATATAAATTACTTTAATTATAATAATTTAAAAGAATAAATATTGTGGGCCTGGTTTAAAAATAATAATAATAATAATAATAAGAAGAAGAAAAACTTTAATATTAATAATTAAAAAAATAAATATACATGTTTTTTATTATGATTAGTTTTTTCACAATAATAATAATAATAATAATATAAAAAATATAATTAACTTTTTAATAATAATAATATGAAAAACTTTATTAATAATAATGCATATGAAAAATTAAATATATATGGGCCTGGTAAAAAATAATAAAAAAAAATATTATTAGCTTTTTTCATAATAATAATAATACTAATGTAATAATAATATAAGATTGTCAGATTACGAAAGTACAATGGATTGCATACGCAGTATAATGATGACATTAAAAGCTGAAAATTCAGCTTTGATCACAGGAATAAATTACACTTTACTATATATTCACATAGAAAACAGCTGATTTACATTGCAAAAATATTTTAACATTTTTACTGTATCAAATAAATACAGCCACGGTGAGCAGGAGAGACTTTGAAAAATAAATCCTACCGACCCCAAACTTTTGAACAGTGTTTATACTAATATAAGCTAAAAAGTCAAATGAATTAGCATTATCTGGTAGCATATTTCACAGCCTAAAAACTAGAAGAGACGAGCCCTTCAACAGTCCCGCCCAAAACACGTCAGCACAGGAAAGAAACGGCATTTGTTGAGCCATGGCATCTTCTAAATGCATTTAGACACATTCTTATTATTATACAACTTTACCATTGGCTTTGCAGCAGGAAGGCTCAGTCTGTGTTTGGGCCGCAGCTTTACTTCAGCTTGAGCATTTGGTTTTTCTTCTGGCATCTTTTTTTGTTCAGTCGTCCCGCTTGACAATCCCTCCTCATTTTCTGTATCATTCTCACAGCCCATGTGATCGTCCACCTGATGCTCTAGACTCTCCTCGTTCATTTCTACTGCTTCACTCTCACTTTTCCCTACTTGGACATTGTTGTGATCATGTGAGCTTCCCTCTGTGTTTTCATCAGTCGTCCGAACTCTCAGGACGCTCCTTCCTCTCTCTCCGCTGTTTATCACATCCGAAGGTTCGTCCCCTTCTTCCAGAATGAGAAGAGCTTCCAAATCCTTGTCGTCCGCTGAGGTTTCAACTTTGACCTCAGAGAAATCCATCATAACGTCTGAAGAGCTCTCCATAGAAGAAGATATGAGAACCTATACAAATACAGACTCCTAATTTACATATATTGTACAAGTCAAGACATATGAGCCATACTGTACGTTGGCGTCATACTATCTAAAGCCACTTTTTTAAAGCATGAAATATGACAACTAGATTAAACGTTTTCAATGCACAACAATATCTGTCCTTATTTCAGTCGGTTAGATGTTGTTGGGTCACATTTTACGGCCTGCTTACCTTCTCAACCTTAGAAGAGTTAAAATGAGGTCCTCTGAGCCGAATGTCAAGTAAAGCCCACATGCATCTCACCTCCGTGTACGAACATGCAATAACTCCCACATATCTCAGCCAGACTTAAGAGCGTGTCTCTCACAAACAAATATAAAAAGAGCTAAAAGCTGACACGATGCCTCAACAACTTCACTGTCTCACAGTCTGCTTGTCTCTTCCTGTTCCTCTCTTATGGCCCTGATCCACCCCTATTTATCTGGCCCCTTTCATTTGCACAAGCGGAATAGCTTCGAGTATAGAAATGCACTGATGATACACTCTGCTAAACAAACTTTAGTTTGAATGCTGTGTTTTTTTATTATAATAATATTAATGACGCTCAACAGCTCTGAAAGACTTGCATGTTGAAACTGGCTGCCTGTTTGTTTAACAGTCTGTGGTTTTGCAGATTTCCTGTTGACTACAAGCAAAAAGAGAAGTTGGTGGCATAAGACACGAGAAAACGGATTCAGTATCTAGCAGTTAAAAGAAGACATTTGCACTTCATTTA
Source organism: Scardinius erythrophthalmus (assembly GCF_964197995.2). Classification (NCBI taxonomy): domain Eukaryota; kingdom Metazoa; phylum Chordata; class Actinopteri; order Cypriniformes; family Leuciscidae; genus Scardinius; species Scardinius erythrophthalmus. The sequence continues at coordinate 1,654,451 of NC_138236.1, forward strand.
GCACAGAGAAACTAGTCCTGTTTCTCCCCCATGTTAATCACACATCTCAGACCTAAAGCCTCCAGGCCATAACCTGATGCATGCAAGAATATCATGTTTCACGAGTAGAGCAAGGGTGAATCTCATGAAAACAGGTAAGAACAGGTTCAGAGGTCACATTTCACCATGAAATCAAATAAAGAAATAAATAATATTTGAATGAATTTCTATTAAATATTTGTATTTTATTTAAGCATTTCTTCCCCAAATCATCTCTCTCACTCTCTCTTTCTCTCTTTTAACTTATTTAATTTCCATTATAGCCACTCGATTCTCATTCTCATTCATATTATTATTAGTGTAATAAAATACATTTTTGCCTGGTTTCACAGGCGAAGCTTGACACTATCTAGTCTCAGACTAAAATGCATGTTTGAGATGTCTTAACCCAAAGCAACTTGCACTGACATATCATATCATCAGTGTCACTGTTTTGTCACACCAGAAATGTTTTTTAAAGGCTTGTTTATAAAAGCTACGTAAAAGTCTTAATTCAACCAAGGCCTAGTTCTGGCTAAGCCCTGTCTGTGAAACCAGGCCATTATTATTTAGATTCCTATTATTTTTTTATTATTTGCGTTTCCTTTGCGATTATTTTTTTTTCCTTTTGATTTTTGGATGAAATGTGAACTGAACATTCATTCACAAAGACCTCAGATTTTCTGGGAGCAGAGATGCACGTGGATGGGACTTTATTGGGTGAGGTTTATTTACTTTAACCTCTCTGTGTATTCTGTATTTGACCCATGCAATAAGACTCAAAATGTGCTTATATATTGACTTCTGCTTTTGCATGATGTCTATTACCATGCAAGGCCACGTTTTTTGCCTGTCAATCGCTAGGGGACTCCATCGTGGTGATGCATGGACACACTCTCACTCACAGTCACACACACGCTTCTAGATTAATGTTCTGCTCAGGATGTTGCAGCCGCAGCAGCCCATCACAGGCAACGGGCCCAGCGCAAGCCGCGGTCTCGGGTTGAGCGTCCACCCGGGAATGCATCCTCTTAACCCGGTGCACCCGCCCTCTCAACACCGCCCCGATGGAGACCCCGCGGGCCTCGAAGGCAGCGAAAACGGACACGACAACCGCCGAGACATTGGAGACATACTGCAACAGATCATGACTATCACCGACCAAAGTTTAGACGAAGCTCAAGCAAAGTGAGTTATTTAAAAATTATAATTTTTTTAAAAACTTAAAAGTTTAGCATTGCGCTAACGACCGCGTGAGACAAGGGTATGCTAAAACAGATAGTGATCTACAATTTATTAAAATTGTTATGACATTACGCTCGTTAAGTTACACAAACACACTTTAATTTGATATTTCAGAAGGGCTAATGTATAAAAAAAGTTAAACAATTATTAGCATGTGTGCTGAAGTTCACGAGCTTAGCCGCTATTGTTTACGTTTTTCTTGACTTAAAACAAACTCTTTATCTTCAGTTTTGCTATATATATGTTCCAAAATAATGATTCCCGGTTAGATGCGCTGAAGTTTAATCACTTATATGTATCTTATTACTAAAGTAACTTTATTTTTATTCACAAAAGCACAAATCACTGCCTGTAGCTAAGATGAAATGCTAATGTGCCAGGAGAATCGGAGTATTTAAGGAGTAACGTTATAATAATGCATTAAAAATACTTCAATTGTGTAAAGCTGGGGTTGTGAAATATTTTGGTAGCAACACGATTTCAACCTTTATTTATTTAATGCGAGTCACAATTGTAGCATGCTAATGTTAGCTAACTGACTTTTGTTTGTTGTTTTGTGACAGAAAACACGCTTTAAACTGTCATCGGATGAAACCGGCTTTATTCAGCGTCCTGTGCGAAATTAAAGAGAAAACTGGTGAGTAATGTGCATACATTTTGTGTTAAAAGTGGTAAATACCATAACTGAAACTTTATAATTAGTTTAAAAGTTGGCAGGGGATTCAGCACAGGCGCCATGTTCTGCAAGAACAAAGCCAGACAGTGTACCTCATACAAATACAACATTTCCTAAATAATAACTTATATTAATTCTAGTATGTAAATATATTCTCGTTTGCATGCAATTCTCAATTATTTGAATGTTAGAATTGCACTATTTACACAATACTAGCATAATGATAATGGGTTTGGCCATTTTTGCAGCTTCTAAAAATAAAATAAATCAAACGTTGCTCTCAAATAATAACAATTTCATACCAAAACAGTGTCTAACCATATTATTTGCATGTTATACCCAATTATGTGCATGCATTAGAAATGTTAATATAGCATTTTCAGCATACCATTAACAAATGGTTACTGGTTTGCAGTTCTTATAAACCAAATAAACATTTTTCTTGCAAATATTCAGCAGTATCGGCTCAATACAAGCGTTAAAATCTCAAACCCTGTTGTTTGTAAGTGACACCACTTGACACAACGGTAATATGGTAATTGGCTTCTTTGAGAAACTCAGAAAGCAAAATAAATAATCAAAAGCAAATAATCTTTACTCCCTACTTCTGTTTGCTATTTGCAGTAATGTTTGCGTAATGTCTTTGGTTTGTATGAAGACTAAGTTTAGGGAATCCCATAAGAGGACTGAAATGTTTTCTGCGATGGTTAGTAATTAAATGGCTTTGTGCCTAATGGAGTCGTTTAATTTCCGTGGTCTGGCACGCTCCCATGGCGCTGCATGCTGTGTGTCATCAATCATACAGTCCTGCCGTACACTGTTTATTGCACAGGGCTTTCTTGAAACACTGACCTTCACATTGTAAAGTATATAAATAAAAACTCTTCCAGTTAGGGTCTGTGTAATATAATAAAGCTGCACTTAAAGTTGGCTGCAAGGTTCAAGCATGGATGACACACAAACTGTCAAAATGACTCATCCTGCTTAATGCTTTGTCCTTGACTGAAGCACTTAACCTCGTGATTATACTAATGATTAGAGTGTAATGGAAATTAATTCAAATTTATCTTGCATTTATCTTGACTGCCTTAACAGTATCTGACATATTTTTAATATCTTATTTAATCTCGGTTTTAAATTTTAATTACCCAAAGTATAGTTTTGGCATATAAATAGCTAGAGCAGCTGGTTTGGCATTAAGTCAAGTCACCTTTATTTCTATTGTGCTTCATACAATACAGATCGTTTCAACGCAGCTTTACAGAGATAACAGGAAAAGGATTCAAGAATGCAAACAGTTCCTTTCGGCTAAACATACGTACAGCATCTCTAAGAGAAAATAGTGTCATTGTTAAGTCAAGTTATATCTTTTAATATTATATATATATATATATACATATATATGAAGAGTTCAGATGCAAAAGCCTCTAAGTGCCATCTGAAATTTTCTTCTAGAATGATCATTTTTATAAAGCTTGTATATTTAAATTCAGTAATTTCACTTAAATGACTCATTTAAGTGAAATTACTGAACTTAAATATACAAGCCTTATAAAAATGATCATTCTAGAAGAAAATTTCAGATGGCACTTAGAGGCTTTTGCATCTGAACTCTTCATATAATTAATGTGTTTTATTGATATGCATATTGTGCATTAGTGATGTCAATCAAGAATAACTTGAAAAATATCAATATTCAGTACTATTTTCAATAGCACTGGGAACACTGCCACATATACCACCATGCAGATAATTTGTTATTATCTCATATTTCTTTTATAATTTGGGTAATTTAGTTGTAATATCTTACACACAGCACAGGGAGGCTTTATTTGATTTGTTGAACTAAATTTACACACAAAAAAGATAAGTATACAGTCAGTAATAAAATAAGAAACGATAGCACAAATAAATACAGAGACTAATTAAGTAAACACTGTTTTAAATTTTTCAGGTGGGTCTAACAGTGGTTTTAGCTAAGAAATATTACAGAAATTAAAGTAATCAAATGTAAAATAACACCAGATAGTCTTCATTGTAAAAAAATAAATGTAGATTAATGCTCACAAATAAAAGTTATTCAGTCAAGAGCAGTGAGTGCTTTTCTCTTTGTTCTTTGATTAACATGACAGACGGCGGCAGGTTTATTAGGCTGCTGTCACTTTAAGAGCTTATGCACGGATCCAATATACTGATACACAACATACCTTTTCTTTCTCAACTATTTACCTTCCAAAACTGACTGTATTTACATAAATACTCGCCAAGATGGACTTTTTGACATCATTTGTATGTATATGCTTCTTTAAGTGCAATAAGCCACGGAAAAACAAGTCAACATGGTTCTCGCAAGCTGTTTGAGATTCGGCTTTATGTGTGTGTCACTTATGTAGATCAGTGGTGCGCACGCTTTTGATGTGCAACCTGCGGGAATGCTAGAGTTTTGCTATTAGGCATCTGGTAAATATAATATGTTGAATATTAATGTATGAATTTCTTCTCTCAGGTCTTTCCATGAGAAATGCTCAGGAGGAGGAGCCTCCAGACCCACAGCTCGTGCGATTGGACAACATGCTTCTGGCCGAAGGTGTGGCCGGTCCAGAAAAAGGGGGCGGAGCCGCCGCTGCGGTTTCCGCAGCGACCAGCTCTGGCGGGATGTCACCTGACAGCTCATTGGAGCACTCCGACTATAAAAGCAAGTTGAGCCAAATTCGGAACATTTACCACACAGAGCTGGAAAAATACGAGCAGGTACATATCGCTGCCGTCGTGCTGGGTAGCCACGCCCTCAGGGACATCTCATTGGTCCAACATCCTGCTTCGCAAAGCTGTAAATGCCTTGGTTCCGGAAGTATTTTTCCATTCAGGTTTTTTCCCATAGGGATTTTAAACAAGTCTTTGGTTAAAGAGTTAGCAAAAAGTATTTAAAAATCAGAGAAAAAGATAAGCACTGTGAACTTAATGGCTTTAATGCGGGAAAGAACTACAATCCCATGAAGCATTGCGATTGATGTAATTGATTTAAAAACGATTGAGAAATATGAAACGTTTTTTTTTTTTTTTTTTTTTGAGAGAGACATTTGCAGTGCTTCATGGAAGTGGGCGGGGCTATCTGCTTGTTTGGACTCTCTGATTGGTGGAGATTTTTACTGTGGAATCTTGGGGAATGTAGTTTTTCATCAATTTATAAAAAAAAATGATAAAAATGCAAGTTATTGGCTTTAACAAAAGCACATCGACTAACAACTAGCTCACAGTAGGTCTGTCTCTAATGTTTTATTGTTCAAAATAAATTTTCCTATGAAGAAAATGAATGTGATTTTTACTTCTGGAACCCCGACTGTTGCATTCTGTTGAGCTTGAGCTTAAAATTCAACATGATTTGTTGTGTTGTGTAAGTTTGCACAGCGTTTTGCTTTCCGTGAGGACAGGAAATGGACGTCTGATGCACGTTGACACAGAAAGGAGCTGGTTTGTAATGTCATTGCTGTCCACAGGCCTGCAGTGAGTTCACGACCCATGTGATGAACCTGCTGAGGGAGCAGTCTCGCACCCGGCCCGTGTCGCCGCGCGAGATCGAGCGCATGGTGAACATCATCCACCGCAAGTTCAGCTCCATCCAGACGCAGCTCAAGCAGAGCACCTGCGAAGCCGTCATGATCCTGCGCTCGCGCTTCCTGGACGCCAGGTGCGTTCGGCACGGCAGTATTGAGTTTCTGCTGTAGTGTAGCGGTAGGGATGCACGGTTTGAGGGGAGAAAATAAAAAATTGCAATTGCAAAAAAAAAAAAAAAAAAATTTTGTTTGCTGTGCTAGTTTGGCAAAAATGTTAGAATCAATGTTAGAATCAATTCAAAATTAATAATATAGCTATATAATAAAATAATAATAATTATTATCATTAATAATATTACTAAATGTAAATATAAAAATGAAATAAAAACACAATAAGAAATATTGCTAAAATAAAAAAAAGATTATTTAAGAAAAATAATGTAATGATCATTTTATTTTACCTTACAACAGAAAAATTACAGTGCTAATATTTATTATTTATTTTAAATAAATGTATTGTTTATTTTGTAAAACATTTTTAAATAAATTGCGATTGTGATTTAAAAAAATTAAATCACAAAATGACTATAGCTATTTAATAATTATAATAACTAAATGTAAATATAAAAATTACAGTGCTAATATTTATTAATAAAATACAAATATTTTAATAAAAAATATTTAAAAACGAATATTTATCATTTTAACAATTTATGTATTTATTTTTAATAGAAATTGCAATTGTGATAAAAAAAAGGTTGCTGTGTTTGTTTGTAGGGCTGCAGAGTTTGGCCACCATTTTGGAATTATATATCAATATAGCTATATAATAATAATAATAATATTAATAATAATTATTATTATTTTGACTAAATGTGAATATAACAATTGCTCAATAAAAACAAAATAAGAAATATTGCTAAAATAAAGGATTATTTAAGAAAAATAATATAATAATAATAATAATTTTATTTTACCTTACAACTTTATAAAAATATCTTAATATTTTTTACTATAAAATATTTGAAAACGAATATTTATTATTTTGTAAAACATTTTTATATAAATTGCGATTGTGATTGAAAAAAATTAAATCACAAAATGAATATAGCTATTTAATAATTATAATAACTAATTGTAAATATAAAAATAAATAAGAAATATTACTAAAATACAAAATGGATTATTTAAAAAAAAATATATAACAACTGTAAAATTACAATACTATTATTTATGACTGTCTTAATTTCTTCATTATCAGACATTAAACCATCAAACTGACAGAAACAGCAGAACATATTTTGTTAATATGCTTTAATTTAATGAATCAGGATCACAAAGTGCGTTTTATTTTCTGCATTTAGACGAGACAAATATCTGACTGTGAAATGTTCTTGCTTTGTCAGACGCAAGCGGCGTAATTTCAGTAAACAGGCCACGGAGGTGCTGAACGAGTATTTCTACTCGCACCTCTCGAACCCGTACCCGAGCGAGGAAGCCAAAGAAGAGCTGGCCAAGCAGTGCAGCATCACCGTGTCTCAGGTAAGAGCCGCTCTGTTTAACAGCGTTCTCCTCTGGCTCTCGCTGCACTACGGGGCCGTCCCGTCATCAGAGGGGGATCGGTTTCATTTAACTCTGATATCGTGACAGGTGTCCAACTGGTTTGGCAACAAGAGGATTCGCTATAAGAAGAACATTGGGAAGTTCCAGGAAGAAGCCAATCTGTACGCCATGAAGACGGCTTTAGGAGCGACACAGAGCGAGGAATCACCACACACCCCAAACTCCACTGGTTAGTTGGACAATATATGCAATACTTATTAATAAACACTAACATTTACCTATACATGTGTGTGTGTGTGATATATATATATATATATATATATATATATATATATATATATATATATATATATATATATATATATATATATATATTAGGGCTGTCAAAGTTAGCGCGTTAATAACGCGTTAACGCAAAATCATATTAACGGCACTAATTTTTTTAACGCTCGATTAACGCAGCGCGTATTTTCTGTTTGACCCGTGGCCCAACCCCTAGTTGGAGAAATGGAGATACACAGTGTTGCCAACTTAGCGACATTGCAGACCCCTTTAGCGATTTTTTTCCCTTTAACAAAGCGCCCAAACCTTATTTAGTTTCTGAGAATCTACCGGTAATGCCGGTACTGCTCTCTCAGCATGCGCGCGCGCCTCTCTCTCTCTCGCTCTCTCTCTCTCTCTCTGCGTCTCGCGCTGGAGGAGCAGCTCTTTAATTCACAGATATTATGTTGCTTCTCTAATTTTACAAGTATAGCCGAAATCAGAGCACAGATATTGTCTTTATCTTATGTGTATTTGATTTCATCAGACGACGGCTCGATTATCAGAACTTTTGTGCAGATTAATTTAACATCTTAGAAGGAAGAGCTGGTTATGTCTTAATGGGTCGCGTTTCAGTCACCATTTCAAATTCATTCCGTTGACAACAGAAACAGTAAAATCAGGGCTTAATTTGAGCCGGAACATGTTCCGGCACCTCCGACATTGGATCCGGAACCTTTTTTATTGGATCCGGCACCTCCCGTGTCAATAAAATTAATTGCCTAAATGAAATAAAATAAAATTACTGTTTTAGTGTTCAATGTTTGTGACACATGACTTGCGCGCTTGTTGTACGAGTTGAGATTGATGTTAGCCTCGATCGTTTCACTCAGGGGAAAAATGTCAAAAAGACGCTAGACAGTCAGATCCCAAACAAGCAAAAATCGTTTCTGCTGATCAAAAAGGAGACCACGGTGGACACAGTAGCCTAGTATCGACATTATATCTCGTTATTTCGACATAATAAGGGGACATTCTAATCTGCCACATTAAGCGTTCTTTTAATGGTTTTCTATATATGGGAGGAAAATGCTTAACGTGTAAATGCGTTCATATTATGGGCTCATCTGATTTTTTTGTACATAGCATATTTGTCAGGATTTTAGTATCATAATGATTAATAACGCACAATTATCCGTGAACTTGATTTGAACAAATGCCTTTCACTTGTGTGTGCAAAATTCAGAATTAAATTAATGTGCAGAAATGTGTACAAATAGAGTATATAGGCCTACTATGCCGTTGTAGCCATTAAAAAAGCGCATTTAGTTTCATATTTGTTAAAATATTATAATGTTTTTTTTTTTCATTTATGTTGATTTATGAAAAGTGAACAGCACGACCGAGTAAGATAGGATGCGCAATATGAGACATGGAGCGGGTCAGACATGATTTTGTCCGTTGAAGTTGAAGTTGTTTAGAAAGCCTTTCTTTAAAGTGAATTTCGTTTTGTATAAATTGTATCTTAATTTTAATCAAATTTTCATCAACCATTTGCCTGTAGGCCTATTTATTGAATACGAAACAAATATAACGGAGGCGCCC
>NC_138236.1:1668372-1698372 GCF_964197995.2 Scardinius erythrophthalmus
TTGAAAAGTATTAATTTAAGGTACATTTAGAACAATAAAAAAAATGTGCGATTAAATGCGATTAATCACGAGTTAACTCATGACAATATGCGATTAATCGCGATTAAAAAAATTAATCGATTGACAGCCCTAATATTTACGGTAGGAAATGTACAAAATATCTTCATGGATCATGATCTTTCCTTAATATCCTCATGATTTTTGGCATAAAAGAAAAATCTATAATTTTGACCCATACAATGTATTGTTGGCTATTGCCACAGATATACCCGTGCGACTCGAGACATATATATATATATATATTTATACTACAGGGCCGTTGAATGCTTGAATCTGATTGGTTGACGAACGTTCTAAGGTGTGCATTATTTTCAGGGAAACGCACGGCTAAAGTAGTTCCAGGCAGGTCTTGACCGCATTACAGCTCCATATCACTTCGCGTAGTTAACGGTAATAACGGAAAATAGGATACAATTCATAACAAGAAAAAGCATTTAGCCCCATGCGCTTGATCTGGAATTTTCAATGTCTAGCTTCACAATCAATGGAAACATGCAGTTTAATTTGAATAAATAAAGTATATTCCTTTCTATAATCAATAGAAAATTAATCTGAATATAGGCTAAATAAATGGATAGTCCTGCAGCACGGATTATTATTGCAGATAATATAACAAATAAATAATTATTGATAGGCCTACTTGTTAAAAGGCTTTTTTTTTTTTTGGCTAGTCATCTGTCAATAATAGAAAAAAAAAAGAATGAACGAATTAATTAAAACAAATTGAATTAATAAATAAATAATAATATTGACGCACATGCTTTTCTGTCTCATTATTGCAACATCTCTCTCTCTCTAATAACTGCATTAATAACTGGGGACACACTTTAAGGCCAGTTATGAATGTAATTTGATGACTGATCATGCCCAAACGCGTGTTCAGCGCGTTCAGTCTGTGTTCAAAGTCGGTGTTTAAAATCTGCAGTCGATGAACACAGTCAGAGAATGTGTCAGCTAGTCGTGTGTCCCAGCATTAGTCTGCTATCAGTGGCTCAAACCTCCGTTACTGACTCTATAATTACTAACTCTATAATTACTAACTCTAAAATGACGTTTTGGAATTAGCAACGGAGGCATTGGATTAGATGCGTAAGAAATTAGTCCTACATACAAGAGCGTTTTAATGACAAAAACTTTACAAACGTCTTGAAATACATAATCTGAACAATGGTTCGAGGTGTGGTAACTGTAGTATAAGCGGAATAATTGACTTCAGGCCGTTGAATTATTAGAAAAATAATGCACACCGAGGACTCCGCTTCGCGTCGTGACCGCATTACCACCTCGGGTGTGCATTATTTTTCTAATAATTCAACGGCCTGTCGTCAATTATTCCTTACAGATATACACACACACTCCAAACTCCACTGGTGGTTAGTTCAAGTCGGGGTGTTTTCACACTGGTTTCTAGGGATTTAAAATTTGCCTGGACAATATATGCAATACAATAAACAGTAACATTTACCTATATTATGTATATACAGTACCAGTCAAAAGTTTGGAAAATTATTTTATAAGCCTGCATTTATTTAATCAAAAATACAGTAAAAAATTAAAATACCTTTTTTTTATGTGAATATATAGTAAAGTGTAATGTATTCATGTGATCAAAGCTGAATGTTCAGCATCATTACTCCAGTCTTCAGTGTCACATGATCCTTCAGAAATCACTCTAATATGATGATTTGATGCTCATTTATCATCAATGTTGGAAACAGTTGTGCTATATATATATATATGTGTGAGTGTGTGTGTGTGTGTGTGTTAGGGCTGGGAGAAAATATCGATTCACCCAACTACCGCAATTTTTTTTGTTTACAATTTTAAAATCAAATATTTTTTTTGTCACAGAATCGGACAAATTCAAATGAATTCAAATGAAATGGCTTTATTTTTGTCCTTGCTTACAAGTGAGGTTGACTCGTTTGTAATTGACTTTTTGAAAATGTCGTTATCTATGAGTGTTGAAAGCCCTCGCGCTGCTCATATGCAGAGAGAGAGAGATAAGACCGTAGAGCTGCACAATTAATCTTTGAAAGATTGTGATCTCCATTCCAACACACACGCGATCTTCTTCCATTTCATCTGTCTATTAAACCTTTGATAAAATCATATCTCAACATTAAAATCTGTGTTGGCGCTCACCCGGAGAGAAGAAACCACTTCACAAACAGTCTTTTCAACCTCATAGTATCATTATTTCTAGTATCATTATTATATCATAGAAGTACTCAGATAAAAGTTCAAATATGAACACTGATGTCTACGATCAAAATCAGCTTTTGATAGAAACTTGGTGCTTAAAATACCGCATTTATCAATAAAGTGACTGTTAAATGTATTTAATATTGAATCATTTATTAAAGAGAAGTGATGAGATGATCTGAGAAAGATGTGATGATCTGTTTTTGTAAATATGACTCCTCTAATACATTATGTACAGTCTGTATAAGTGTGTGATTTAACTTTTCCCGATGGTCTAGTGTTAAAAAAATAAAAATGCTAATTGCAATGCATATCGAATCTGCACCCAAGTATCGTGATAGAATCAAATCGGGAGATGGGTGTATCGTCCCAGCCCTAGTGTGTGTGTGTGTGTGTGTATAAAACTACAACAGTAAAATGTGTGTAAATGTGTATTTTTCTTCCATACAAATGCACTTTACACTGCTGGCGAGACCTCGTTAATCCATAATGAAACTCATCAGCATTGATTAGTTGCAGTAGCTGTTGTAACGATTAGGTTTTTCATGTATAGCCGCGTTTCCACCGCAGGAACTTTCCCCAGGAACGAGGGACTCTGGGCTGGAAATCAGGAATCAGGAATCGGGGTCTAAATGAAGTTCCGGGTAAATATTTCCCGCTCGCGAGTTAGCACTTTTTCAAAGTTCAGGAACTTTCAGGGGCGGGACTTGAGCGCTGAACATGCTGATTGGTCGAGTTCATGCCGCATTTTATTTCAACCAGCATCTGTGCAGTAACAGTCGTCTGCTATCCGAATGAATAATGGAGTTTAAAAAATATGACGACGAGGTTCAGGCTTTATTAAGCTTAAATTCAGAGGATGAAATCCGGCGGGAACTGTAAAGTCACTTGCAGTCGTGCGTCACCGGACTATTTGCCTAATCTTCACGGATTCGAGTGTGCGTTCTGTACGATAACTGTCGTAATCTTATTATATATCTTATTATAATGAGCTCGTAAACACGGTAAACAGGGAACTAAAGATAATAAAAAAGTGGATGGACACAAATAAATTATCCTTGAATATAAATAAAACTAAGGTAATGATGTTCGGTAATTGTAACAAAATGTCTGGACAGAGAATAAGTATTGATGGTATCCAAATTGAAATTGTGAGTGAGAATAAATTTTTGGGAGTAATAATTGACAGTAAATTGTCATGGAAACCCCATGTCAGACACATTAAAACAAAAATCTCCAAAAGCCTCTCAATTATAAATAAAGCAAAGCTATACCTTGATGAAAATGCACTCCGTACTTTATACTGCACCCTGGTACTACCATATCTTACTTTTTGTGTAGAAGTGTGGGGAAATACTTACCAGAACACAATACATCCTCTGATCATATTACAGAAAAGAGCTGTGAGGATCATTCACAAGGTTGGTTTTCTAGATCATACTCATAATCTGTTTACGCAGTCAATGTTGCTTAAATTTTGATGATCTTGTAAAATATAATACATCAATAGTTTTATACAAAGCATTTAATAAATTATTACCGCCTAACTTACAACGTTTCTTTAAAATTCCAGTGCGAGCTCATAACTTGAGAGGTTTTGGACATTTTTCATTACCGAGAGCTCAAACTACTCGTAAATATTATTGTGTGTCTGTATGTGGAGTGAAACTCTGGAACAAACTTGACTTGCAACAAAAGCAATGCCAAACTATTCATCAATTTAAACTGTTATATAAACATTGGGTCTGGTTAAAATACAGAGATGAGGGTCTTTAATTTAAATTGCTGTTGTTGTTGTTGTATTCTGTCTCATAGTGTGAACATGTGCTCAGTGTTTCCTTACCATCGTTGGTATATTGTTCATTACCATCGTTGGTATATTGTCCATTATAATTGTTGGCATTGTCTATTTCTATTACATTGTAGTCAAATTGCTGCTGTACTCTGTCTCATAAGGTTAACATGTGCTCAGTGTTTCTTACCATCGTTGGTATTTGTCCATTACCATCATTGGTATATTGTCCATTACTATCGTTGGTATATTGTCCATTACCGTTGTTAGCATTGTTTATTCTTATTACATTGTTGGTCTAAATTGTTTGTTATAAAAATTACTTGTTACTTGTGGTAATGCCACCATGATATAACATTTGTTATTGTGAGCATTGTGAGCAAAGTAACAATGAAGCTCAATTATTAATCACTAAATGGGGAACTGGGGTGGGATTAAATAAGTTGTCTTCTTCCCACTCCCTTTCAGGCAGAATTCGATCGTCATATTTGAATACGGTATATTTTTATTTTATTTTTATTTTATTTATTTACTTATTTTTCTTCTTCCTTGTTTTTTCTTTTTCTTCTTTTTTTTTTGTACTATATGACTTAACTATATTTTGTCTACCTTGTACTTTTTTTGTGCCATTGCCTGGAATAAAAAAAAAAAAAAATCTGCTTTATTAGCTGCTAATTAGCAGTTCTCGCTGCTTGAGCTTAAATACTTTAGTTCTATATATTTTGTTTAGGCTTACACATGTTGTTTAATGTTTTCAACTAAAATAAAAACAAAAAAATATTCGAATATTTGATTTTTTTGAGCCTGAATTTTCGAATTCAATATTTTAGAAAAATGCCCATCCCTACTTTATGACTGAGTGTCTTGCCTTTTGTTTTTCCAGGCTCAGGGTCGTTCTCGCTGTCAGGGTCAGCTGACTGCTTCCTAGGAGTTCCTCCAATGAACGGAGAGCAGCCTCCATATCACATGGGCGCTCAGGTACGACTCTCTCACACTCTCGTCACTGCGCTTCTGCTGCATGTCATCATGCATGTGTGTTTCTGGATCATCAGAGGGATTTAGGCGTGAAACGCTACACATACTTTCGGTCCGGTACTTGTGTGTCCTGAACAAATACAGTGTTGTTTTAGATTTCAGAACAGGTTTGCTTGCTGGCTGATCTCGAGCACACGTCAGTGAGAAAGCGTTTGAATTCACTGTGTAGTCAATCATTTTATCCCTTAAAACTCATCTCTGATCACCAAAATCACATATTTAAAGTTTTTTCCTTGAAAAAACTTCTTCATGCTTTAAAATAGCTTGAATGTAACTCGACACCCTTGCCTCATTTAGTATGTGTGGTTCTATGAATATGCAAATGAGCCCCGCCTCCACTCACTCACTCAGCTCACAGATCCACTGGTTGACGATCACACGTTGATCTGATTGGTTACAAGGTAGTTTGTGACGTCAGAAACACCAGCGATTTCAAAGCGTGTTTTTGAGACTGTCTTTGGTTCACTGCAGTTTTAAGGAGGAAATACTCAGCAATGCTGTCGACTTATGAATTTACACGTGGTTTGTCTTAAAGCATATTAAAAACACCACATAGACACATAAACAACATTAAAAGCTGGATTTAAAAACATCGCTGAGAGAAGCAGGCGCTGTGCCATAGTGTTATAGAAGGCTTTTCACTCCACAAATCACCAACATTCACCATGGATTTCATGTAGTAAACTTCACTGTAACCATGGTATTGTGGCAGAAATAGTCGAAGGTTTGGTTTTGTCTGGTCAAAATACCATCATATATAGGCTAGGCACATACAACAAGCACTTTTAGCTCGACACACAGCATTGTTCTGGAAGTTCTGTCCTGAAATATACATAATAAAAGCCGACCAATCAGGTTGTGAACGTATCCCTGTGCGTTTGGATTCGATGTTAAAATGGCAATCTGAACGCAAAGCAGAGCAGGACTAAATGTGTTTAGTTTTTTTTGGTCTGTACCAAGTGAACCGACAAAGTGTGAACACACCCTTAATGGAAATTTACCAGTAAAGACTGTGAAAGAGGCTGTGACTGGGGCACACACCGATCAGTGATCTTTGTGTAGCGTTACACCCCTAGAGGGAGCGATGTGATTTTGTGTGTTTGCTTTGCCTAAATGTCCTTTTCCTCTCTCTCTCTGGTAGGACGCTCAATCCCGCTTCTCAGAGAGACTCTATAGTACCAGAGAGAGCCGGGTGAGGAGCTCATTTCACGCTCGCTCGTGTCCGTGATCTATCCGTCGAGTGACTTACTGTGATCTGCACCCGCTTATGAGCGCTCTGCTGATTATAATCCAGGCCTATTCACATCAAGAGCCATGTGTGAAGCGGCACGTGATTATTAAAAATGAGAAACATTCACACTAATGAACAAAGGTCAATTGCACATATTTGGTCTTGCATACAAAATACAACCTCTTTGAGAAAGAGAAATCCAGAGAAATGCTGTATGAATGTAAATTAAATGATAATAATGATCTGATCATGCAGATTTCACTCGCTTTACATAAGTGTGAAATAGGAAAATATCTTGGTATGATGATAAAATAGCAGGGTTATTATTGTTAAGTGAAACTATTAAAAAAAACATTTCTGTTTATTGAAATAAAGCTAAAATAAAATATAAATATTTGTTGAAAAACTTCAATGTCACGTCATGTCCGTATAGGGCGCGTATAGACACGTCATGTCCGTATAGGCACGTCATGTCCGTATAGGGCGCGCGTATAGGCACGTCATGCCCGTATAGGGCGCGTATAGGCACGTCATGTCCGTATAGGGCGCGTATAGGCACGTCATGCCCGTATAGGGCGCGTATAGGCACGTCATGTCCGTATAGGGCGCGTATAGGCACGTCATGTCCGTATAGGCACGTCATGTCCGTATAGGGCGCGTATAGGCACGTCATGTCCGTATAGGGCGTGTATAGGCACGTCATGCCCGTATAGGGCGCGTATAGGCACGTCATGTCCGTATAGGGCGCGTATAGGCACGTCATGTCCGTATAGGCACGTCATGCACTTATAGGGCGCGTATAGGCACGTCATGCCCGTATAGGGCGCGTATAGGCACGTCATGCCCGTATAGGGCGCGTATAGGCACGTCATGCCCGTATAGGGCGCGTATAGGCACGTCATGCCCGTATAGGGCGCGTATAGGCACGTCATGACCGTATAGGGCGCGTATAGGCACGTCATGCCCGTATAGGGCGCGTATAGGCACGTCATGCCCGTATAGGGCGCGTATAGGCACGTCATGTCCGTATAGGGCGCGTATAGGCACGTCATGCCCGTATAGGGCGCGTATAGGCACGTCATGCCCGTATAGGGCGCGTATAGGCACGTCATGCCCGTATAGGGCGCGTATAGGCACGTCATGCCCGTATAGGGCGCGTATAGGCACGTCATGCCCGTATAGGGCGCGTATAGGCACGTCATGCCCGTATAGGGCGCGTATGGGCACGTCATGTCCGTATAGGGCGTGTATGGGCACGTCATGCCCGTATAGGGCGCGTATGGGCACGTCATGTCCGTATAGGGCGCGTATAGGCACGTCATGCCCGTATAGGGCGCGTATAGGCACGTCATGTCCGTATAGGGCGCGTATAGGCACGTCATGCCCGTATAGGGCGCGTATAGACACGTCATGCCCGTATAGGGCACGTATAGGCACGTCATGTCCGTATAGGGCGCGTATAGGCACGTCATGTCCGTATAGGCACGTCATGCACGTATAGGGCGCGTATAGGCACGTCATGCCCGTATAGGGCGCGTATAGGCACGTCATGCCCGTATAGGGCGCGTATAGGCACGTCATGCCCGTATAGGGCGCGTATAGGCACGTCATGCCCGTATAGGGCGCGTATAGGCACGTCATGTCCGTATAGGGCGCGTATAGGCACGTCATGCGCGTATAGGCACGTCATGCCCGTATAGGGCGCGTATAGGCACGTCATGTCCGTATAGGGCGCGTATAGGCACGTCATGCCCGTATAGGGCGCGTATAGGCACGTCATGCCCGTATAGGGCGCGTATAGGCACGTCATGCCCGTATAGGGCGCGTATAGGCACGTCATGCCCGTATAGGGCGCGTATAGGCACGTCATGCCCGTATAGGGCGTGTATAGGCACGTCATGCCCGTATAGGGCGCGTATAGGCACGTCATGTCCGTATAGGGCGCGTATAGGCACGTCATGCCCGTATAGGGCGCGTATAGGCACGTCATGTCCGTATAGGGCGCGTATAGGCACGTCATGCCCGTATAGGGCGCGTATAGGCACGTCATGCCCGTATAGGGATCTTAGTTGATCGGTTTCGGTTCGGAACGCATGCGATTCATGGATTAATTGCAAAGTTTACCCATCATGGAGTGAAAGTTTATCATTTGCATGTGTTTTTACGTCCTGTCAGTTTAAACACCAAGCGGAAGCCTGCGTTAAGATCCCTCATTTGTCTTAAATGATATCAGCCTAATATACCAAACGCCACTGTTTGTTAAACCAATGTTAATCAAACAACAAAAGAGAAAATCACTTTTACAGCTTTAACACAAATAAATTGTATTAATTACATTAATTACATTTAATTTATTCAGCGAAGACTATAGTCTTAATTTACATTTGATTATTCAATTACTGAATACAACATTACTGAATACAGACTTGACATATGTGTGCACCCTGATTATAAGCTTCATGTCGATCTCAAATATTACTCAAGCTGGATCATTGGAAATAACGAGGCCTTGAGTGTTTCTCAAGCATTTCACCATTCCCGCTCACTGTGAATAGGCCTGTAAGTGTGTGTGTGTGAGCTGTGTTCAGGGATGAGGATGACGTTGGGTGTGTGTGTGTGTGTGTGTGTGAGCTGTGTTCAGGGATGAGGATGACGTTGGGTGTGTGTGTGTGTGTGTGTGTGAGCTGTGTTCAGAGACGAGGATGACGTTGGGTGTGTGTGTGTGTGTGTGTGTGTGTGTGTGAGCTGTGTTCAGAGGCGAGGATGACGTTGGTTTTGTGTGTGTGTGTGTGTGTGTGTGTGTGTGTGTGTGTGTGTGTGTGTGTGTGAGCTGTGTTTAGAGATGAGGATGACGTTGGTTGTGTGTGTGTGTGTGTGTGTGTGTGTGTGAGCTGTGTTCAGAGGCGAGGATGACGTTGTGTGTGTGTGTGTGTGTGTGTGTGTGTGTGTGTGTGTGTGTGTGTGTGTGTGTGTGTGTGTGTGTGTGTGAGCTGTGTTCAGAGGCGAGGATGACGTTGTGTGTGTGTGTGTGTGTGTGTGTGTGTGTGTGTGTGTGTGTGTGTGTGTGTGTGTGTGTGTGTGTGTGTGTGTGAGCGAGCTGTGTTCAGAGGCGAGCATGACGTTGGTTGTGTTTCTCCAGACTAACGGGAACTGGCAGGAGCCGAACTCGCCGCCGTCCGCAGCTTCACCCGGGAGCGATCACTCCGACAACTCTGACTGATGACCCGGACGTCTCTCCGACACAACTGCAGTTTTAGGCTTTTTTTTACTTTTATTTTTATTGGACTTCACGTTCATGAGCCGCATTCATGAAACACAAGCAGAGCTGTTCAGTGTAGATCGTTCATAAAACCATTGTTGTGTTCCATTCAATGCAATAATTCACAGAAGAATGAGCCTCGTTCATAAAACATGAGCAGAATCGAAATGTTCTGTCTTAAATTTGGTCTAAACGCTCTCAAATATATATATATAATTTATTTATATACACACACACACACACACAGTAGTGGCCAAAATTATGTCCGGACTAGAAAAATTGATATCTTCACCCTTTATTTACACATTATAAAAAATGTGTTAAAGATTTGTCAGCATATTGTGTAGTTGTGCTTGGAGTCGGTGGTTTTAGTTGATGATAACGCAATGAATCATGAAAAATTGTGCCGACATCATTTTTGTCCAGGCTGTGCAAAAACAACGAAATATTAATAACTGATTATGTTGTAGTCAATGTATGCTTTTTGTTTTTCAATGCATTTTTTTGCATAGTGAAATAAAACCTGTGCCTTTTTTGCCAAATAATAATTTAGAGTTTAAGTTTTCGTTCTTCCCTCATATTTAAAATATTTAAAACAAATCTAAAATATTTTCCTCGTATTTTGATGTTTAATCAACTCGTACAGTCATTAAAAACAAATATCTACTTCGGACATCACTTTTGTACACTACTGTATATGTGTTTGTCTATACATATATATGTATATGTGTGTGTGTGTGTATACATATATTCGGCTTTTGTTTCATGAATAAGGCCGTTTCTCCGTTTGGATGAATGTGTGTTTGTAAGAGACACAAGAGCTGGATGAGATCATGGCTTTTAGTTGCTTTTATTTTTATTTTTTACATTTCCACTACATCACAACTTCCACTATTTGTTACTGCAATGTTTGGGTGTTGAAAGGGGAACTTTTTAACCTGCATTAAGACTGCTTTCATTATAGCTATATTATTATTATTATTATCATCACTGCTCTATATTGTTTATTCAAAGCTCAGATAGAATTGGCTTGGGTGAAGGTGGCAATAGAGAAAAATCCAAAGATTGTTGTTTTTGTGCGTGTGTGTGTGTGTTTCTCTTTTTTACTGGGTTTGTGTATGTATCAAATATATGAATGAGGTGCGTTTGCTGTCTTTATTTACCGTTTGAATGAGTATATCAACAGTGCTGTCTTTCTCTGTACAGTGAAACACCTGTATTCTCTACCTCTTTTACAATAAAGACTGTCTGTGTACACATTCATCACTGACAACTAAAGACTGTTTTTCTAAGCAAATGATCAGTTTCACCTTTATCTGAGCGTTTGCATTTTTGCTAAGTGCCGTGAACAAACAAACCGCAAATTTATTCATATACACTACCATTCAAAAAAGTCTCTTCTGCTCACCAAAGCTGCATTTATTTAATCAAAAATACAGTAAAAATTGTGAAATATTATTACAATTTATTACATGGCTTGGTTGAAGTCTAATGTAGAATGCGGTGTGTTATTTATTGATAACAGATCGCGACTAAGTATGACACACCGTTGCCATGATAAACAGAGCGTTGCTATGGACGCAGGATCCTAACCGTAGAGACGGAACGGACTATTTTCTTTAGCAGAAGCAATACAATCGTTTTTAAATAAATAAACTCCTTTTTAAATCAATATTTTGTATCAAATTATTGATTTATTTGGTAGGTAGCCATGTAATAAGCGGGATAATGTAAAGCGAGGCGGTTGTTATACGGAATACAACCCCTTCAGGCTGATTCAAGATCCCTCCGCTTCGCTATAACAACCGCCTCGCTCTACATTATCCCTTACATATAATAAATATACAGTATATCTGCAGTAAGACTGATTTAGACAAATATCGTGCCATAAATGTTTACTTAGTTAATATTATGGCATTCACAACCTATTTTTACTTCAGAAATCGTATAGCTACATTTTACAGTGAAATTAAATGTTGTTTGGTAAGGTCTGATTGGATTTTATGAAAGTAGCGTCACACAAAAGCATGAAAGAACATTTGATTACCAACAACACCGTTGTCTTCATCTCACGTGAGTGTACATCATTTTAAATATATTTACCATTCCTTTTTTTCGGGTGTAAAACTTTTTTTGTGGACAACATTAGTTTTTTAAACCATCCAAAAATTTGAACCGATTAAATAAAATAAGGAAATATACTGTATATAATACGGTAAATTGCATTAAATCTGTGAACATTTTAACGTTGAATCAAAGGAAATAAAGTGTGTATACTAAGATTTCATTAGGATACATAAAATTATGATTATATTATATTATTTTCATGACACTTAGCCTAAGCAATATGTTTTATTACAGCAAAGTAAATCCTAAATTACATAAAGTAAAACATACAAACATTACAGTCATGTGGAAGAAAATGTGCCTTATTGTCCTGAAAATAATGTCACTTAAATCAAAAAAAAAAAAAAAAAAATCTTTACATAATTTTACATAAGCAGATAATTTTATAGTCCGTAAAATGATTTGACGTATTGTAAACAACAGTTATGTACATTTTCCAAAAGTCATGTCTCACATGCTGCTTTGGATGAAGACGCTGGACTCATTATTGACCCTCTCGCTGTGGATTTTGGAGATGCAGTTCCTAATATTGTCCCTCTCAGAGTCCGTCTGAGTTGAGCCTGTGGGTTTGCTCTCTGATTGGCCGGCTGCTTCTCTCGGGTGGGGCACGATCACTATTTCGACATGCTCATTGGTTGGGGCAGCTACGAACGGCTCTGATTGGTTGCCACTGGAGCGGCGGTTGAGTGCAGGTTGGGTACAGGAGAACGAGCGCTGTCGTGGCGCTGGTTGTGGAGACAGGAAGTGAGGTGTTGCTGCCCGAGTAACATCCTGTAACATCTCCCTCTCCTCGTCCTCCGCCTCTGATGTCACTTCCTGGAGAGTACTGATAGGCCGAGATGGGCGTCCAAGAATCCTGGGGCTGACCAAAGCTGTTACTGATTGGTTGGGGGCTGGACGCCAGTTCTGGGGGGAGGAGCCCATCTGCCAATCACTGTTGAGAACGAAACATGAGAACTCGCCAGCCATAAGAACTTAAAAATGCTTATTACACGGCTCTGTGGAATACTTGATTCTGATTGGTCAATCGAGCTGTAAGTTATTCCCAGATAACAGCCGCTCATCCGGGTCACTGAAGTCAGCAGCGCTACACACTCGCTAGGAATGTTTTTTCTTCGTGGAAGTTTTGCATTTGGTGAGCTAATAAAATATTAAAACTCAGTCAAATCAATATTTAGTGTACAGTTATTTAATAATGCCATCCAGTGTCGTGGACTCGCTCTCTCTTGTTTCACACAAACGCAGTGGCGGCCATTTTGTGACTATTGTTTTGAACACTGTTGGATTATAAGATACAAACTCGTACGATTTTAAAACAGTTTTATCTGAAATCAATATCTCTTATCTCCATAATTATTTATGTGTTGAAATGCTGTGTAATAAGTGTTATGACTGTATACTGTATATCTTAAATGTCCGTCTAGTTTGATCTCGCCGCTGAAACTGCTCTCTCCGCGAAGCTTTGCGTTTAAAGAGCTGATAATATATTTAAACTCACATCAATATTTCATGTCTAATTATTTACATGTGGCAAGTATCCGTGTAATAAGCGGATAATGTACATCCAGCCGGTTGTTATCTCAGAATAAACCCCTTCAGGTGTGTGTGTGTGTGTGTGTGTGTGTGTGAACCCCTTCAGGCTGATGAAGACCTGATCCTGATCACCCTGTCGGGTTTATTCTGCGATAACAACCGGCTGGATGTAGGCTACATTATCCTTTACTTATTGAACTGAAAGGAATTATCGCAACTTACGTGGGTGGCGGTGTTGACATCCCCCTGTGACCTATGACCCCTGAGAACGAGGCACTTCTCCCGGGCAGACATGGAGGTGAAGCGACCCAAGGAGAGAAGGCGTACGTGCGATCGTCCCACAGCAGCTCAGTGGAGGGGTCCAGAGGCACCGGGGCCCTGTGAACTCTGTGGGCCAATAGGAGCTCCAGGACCTGATGATGTAATCCCTCTCGAGCCACATCCAGTGGCCGACGCCCCTTGCCGTCACACAGATCCTGATTGGCCCCGTTGAGCAGCAGGAATCGTGCGGTGTCATAGCAACCGTGGAGAGCCGAGAGAAACAAAGCCGTTTCACCCTATAGGAAAAGATTGACTTTTATTCCATTAATATTGGAGGAGTGACTTTATTCAGTGTGACAGTGTGACTGTGTGTGTAGACTATAGACTATAGACAGTGTTACTGTGTGTGTAGACTATAGACTTACTGTGTGTGTAGACTATAGAACTGTCAAACTGTAGATATTTGTGTTGTTCTAGCTATCATTCTGTTGTTTTGATCTATCTATCCATCCATCCATCCTCTACCTATCTATCTGTCTGTCTATTTATCTATCTATCCGTCTATCTATCTATCCGTCTATCTATCTATCTATCTATCCACCCACCCATCCATCCATCTATCTGTCTATATATCCATCCATCCATCTATCCAACCATATGTGGTTTGTATGATTGGCTATAGAGAAGTACAGAAAATACAAATGTCGTTTTCTTTACCCTATGGTCCTGTAAGTCCACAGCGGCACCGTAGCGAATGAGAGTCCGTGTCAATGGGAGGTGATTTACTGAGCAAGCCCAGTGAAGGGCAGATCTACCTGGATGAGGAGTGAGAGAGAGAGAGAGAGAGAGAGAGAGAGAGAGAGAGAGAGAGACAGACAGACAGACAGAGAGACAGAGAGGAGAGAGAGAGAGACAGAGAGAGAGAGGAGAGAGAGAGAGGGAAGAGGAGAGAGAGACAGACAGACAGATAGAGAGAAACAGACAGAGAGGAGAGAGAGAGGAGGAGAGAAGAGAGAGAGAGAAGAGATGCAAGAAGGAATTGATCTCAATTAGTGAAAGAGTGATCGTGTAATGGCGTGTTGTGGGGTCACAAAATAGTGGACGAAGCCAAAAAAAATGACGTGAGAGCATCCAGGAATGTGTTATGGGAAGGGAAAACAGGAAGCCATTAACCATTGCCGTAAAAGAGGGAAATGTATGAGAGAGAGAGACAAAGGCATGGAAGGTTAATACATTATTTCCACATTGACCGGGCGCTACAGCACATTAACTCTGTTCTGAATCAGACGTGTTTATCAGGGGAGCTGCAGTGAGGAGTTCAGGACAGGACAGACAGAGGGACAAAGAAAGGGCAAAACACATTACTCCCCAACTGCAAACACACAAACACTCTTCCTGTAAGGTCTACGTTTGCATGCAACCAAATAATCTGATTGAGGGCTCAATCGGACTGAAAATCCTTCATGTAAACACTTTAATCGATCCGATTGAGCTCGATCTGAACGAAATTTCGATCAGGATTGAAAGGGGTGGTTTATTCCTTTTCTAATCCGATCGAGAGAGCATGTAAACACTTGATCGGATTGAAACCTGAAACTGAAAGCACTGCGCATGTGCACTGACGAATGAATTCAGTCCGATTGAAACAAAAGTAGTGCATGTAAACATAACCAATTGAAGAGACTCATTCCACATGCATCAGGAGAGAACAGGCAATAGATGCTCGTACCCGTGTGGTCGGTGTTATTGACCGGGACTCCGGCTCTCAGGAGCTCCAGAACCACTCGGTCCAGTCCGCTTCTGACCGCACGGATCAGCACGACCGAGCCGTCGGGACCGCACCACTGCACCGGAGCGCTCTGACACACACACACACACACGATCAGACAGAGAGCATGCAGAAATCAAAGGATTTTGTGTAACGTTACAGTTATTTAATTATGCCATCCAGTATCGTGGACTCGCTCTCTCGTTTCACAAACGCAGCGACGGCCATTTTGTGACTATTGTTTTGTACACTGTTGGATTATAAGATACAAACAGGTACGATTTTAAAACAGTTTAATCTGAAATCAATATCTCTAATCTCCATAAATATTTATGTGTTGACATGCTGTGTAATAAGTGTTATGACTGTATATTAAATGTCCGTCTAGTTTGATCTCGCCGCTGAAACTGCTCTCTCCGCGAAGCTTTGCGTTTAAAGAGCTGATAAAATATTTCAACTCAGATCAATATTTCGTGTCTAATTATTTACTTATGAAGCAAGTATCCGTGTAATAAACGGATAATGTACATTCAGCCGGTTGTTATCTCAGAATAAACCCCTTCAGGTGTGTGTGTGTGTGTGTGTGTGTGTGTGATCTCATAAGATCCTGCCGGTTCAATACAGGATCGATTATAAGATTCTTTTAATGTTTTTCAAAGCACTGCATAACATGTCCCCAAACTACATTGCTGACCTTTTAGGGTCTTACATGACATGTCTTACATTAAGCTGTTTAAACAATTAAGGACATTACAATTTTTTTGCTCGCTGTCCCTTATTCGTATATTTTTAACTTAGCTTTTAGTTAAGCGTATTCTGTTTATTGAAGTTATAACTTATTTTTATTTACTAGGCTTGGTAAATGTTTTTATACATGTATGTTTTAATTATAACTGTGAATTACTTTGGGCAACAAGCTTGCTATAAAATGTGCTAGATAAATAAATGAAAGTTGAAGTTGATATATAAGCTCACATTTCTCGGTGCTCTTTGAGGTGTAGGAACAGGGTTTCGTTCCCATCCTCTCGGTGGAGCTAAAGGAGAAATTACAGAGAAAGACAGTTAAGATGAAGTACAGTGGCTGTGTGTGTCCCAATTATCCTCTTATCTGTATGTGCAAAGATTAGAATCAGCACTTCCTCTTTTCACAGTACATTGAAAATAATTTGCAAATATTGTTTAGATGTACATGATTTTCAAAGGCTGTGTTCTGGATGTAAACTTCAGTAGCAAAATTTACAAGTTTGTTTAGCTTGAAAAAGTGGCATCTGAAAAGTTTTAGTATTTATTTAGCCTATTAATATTTTGAATTAACTTTTAATTTTATATTTAAATTTGTTATGGATTTTTGTAATTATTTAAATATTGCTATTTAGATTTATTTTTAACTTTAGTAGGCTATATTAACTTTAATATATATATATTTGATTTTGGTTTGTGATATTTAATTTTGGTTTATAAATATATGTTAACAAAATTTTGTTTTCATTAATTAAAATAAAACTAAAATACAACTAACTAGAATAAGTTCTTAAAGGAGAACTCTGGTCAATTTTAACATTGAGCTCATTTTTTTGTACATTTGGAGTGCTGTCAATACAGAGAACAACGACAAAAATCGGTGTTGCCTACACCGTGTTATCCTCTTTTTAAAATTTGCACCCTGTTGACTTCAATGGGGCAAGTACTAAACCTGCTTTTAGCCTCTTAACATCCTTGATGTGTCATTACAAGTGCACAGCCAATGTGAGTGATTCCTTCAGAGTGAACACGGGTGAATCTGACTGCAGTAGATGTGAAAGATATGAATAAAAATTATGTTATTTCAGCCAGCGCACATACCTGTGTTTACATCCTGTTTTCGGTCGAAGTCCATAGTAATCGATTGTCGAGTTCGCACGCATTGGTTTAGTTACCTATGATCACGCGCGTGAACTCGACAATCGATTACTATGGACTTCGACCGAAAACAGGATGTAAATACAGGTATGTGCGCTGGCTGAAATAACATCATTTTTATTCATATCTTTCACATCTACTGCAGTCAGATTCACCCGTGATCACTCTGAAGGAATCAATCACATGACCTGTGCACTTGTAATGACACATCAAGGATGTTAAGAGGCTAAAAGCAGGTTTAGTACTTGCCCCATTGAAGTCAACAGGGTGCAAATTTTAAAAAGAGGATAACACGGTGTAGGCAACACCGATTTTTGTCGTTCTCTGTATTGACAGCACTCCAAATGTACAAAAAAATGAGCTCAATGTTAAAATTGACCGGAGTTCTCCTTTAATGTACTAGGCTAGGGGCTATATGTAGTTTCCAGCGGCCTCTAGTGGTGATGTGTCAGATTGCAACCAATACGTTTACAAGCGAGTGCGCGTGCTCGAACTCATGAGCGAGCACTCTGGGTACTGGCCAGACTGAGACGACGCAACACATCGGAGAAAGCATCATACAACATGCTGGAAACTTAGGTAAACTCCCACTGCAACGTTACAATAATAGGCTACTTTTATCAGCTTGACGTTGAACTAATGCTCCATACTCGTACCGTGATAACGTTACATTGACTGCATTTAGCCTATGTAATGTAGTGTTACGTTTGGCCTGACGAGCTTCAGCAGATACAACTTTTTTCTTTTTTTTTATCATTATGTGGAGTTTGTGTGTTGGAGTCTGTGTTGTGCTGGGAGCAGGCCGTTTCTTAGTGTTAGCAGACTCCATGTCATAAGTTGCAGTGTCGTCGCTGTTGACTGCAAAGTCAGTAGACGAGGCGAGAGGCTCGGGAGCGCGCATGCAAGTCTCAGTCACGTCACTGGATTTCGCGGTAAATCCGACCCGGAGCCTTCACATAGAAATAGAAGTATTTAAAAAACTAATAAAACGGAAAAAAGCACATAATAAATTTGCTAAAACAAACTAAAATGAAAACTGAAAATATAAAAATAAAAGCTAATTCAAAATATTAATTACTATAATAGCATATAAATAATACTAAAATGACACTGCATTAATCACATGAACTACTTTATATTGTATTTATATAGTATTTTATGTTTTAGTAATGTATAATATATGTAAGGGTTAATGCCCGACGAGGTGTCCATTGTCAGGTATTAATGGACGACGGCGAGGCGTGAACCGTCCGACTCGCAGCGGAGTCCATTAATACCTGACAACACCTTGAAGGGCATTAACCCGCTTATACCATGGTCACTTGCCAAATAACACATTTTTAAAACATTAGTTTATATTTTAATTAGTTTTACAATCGAAATCTCAAGTTTTTACAAACAATAACTTGGTTTCCCTGGTTACGCCTGACGGTTTATTTACTAGGTGTCCTCTATCACTTTTTAATGGACACCTTGCAGCCAATCAGAATCGAGTATTCACCCAGACCATGGTATAAATGTGTATACATAGGCTATTATATATATATGTGTGTGTGTGTGTGTGTGTGTGTGTGTATAGATAAATACATACACACAATTTTGGTTCCAAAGGTCCCCCCATTTTAGAGTAAATAGGTGAATATATTTACATTTATGCTTTTATCCAAAGCGACTTACATTGCATTTCATGGTACACATTTTACTTTCTTATCAGCTT
Organism: Scardinius erythrophthalmus; assembly: GCF_964197995.2. Classification (NCBI taxonomy): domain Eukaryota; kingdom Metazoa; phylum Chordata; class Actinopteri; order Cypriniformes; family Leuciscidae; genus Scardinius; species Scardinius erythrophthalmus. The sequence goes on from NC_138236.1 coordinate 1,687,260, forward strand.
TAGCTTTCCCTGAGAATCAAACCCATGCCATGACCTTGGCGTATCAAGCGCCAGCGCTCCACTGTTTGACCTACAGGAAAGCCCTATATATATATCCTCTGCTCACCCAGCATGCGGGGCTGTTGGAAGTGTTTCTGGTCCGGTGATCTGTGGTCACAGATGGTCTTGTTGATGTCCTCCATGGAGCTCTGGGTCACGTCGGTGTCACTTCCGATGTCCAGTTCCTTCCTCAGGGGCCTAAAATCAGCGTAACACACACACACACACACACACACACACACACGGTTCCTCTCCATCAGGGGCTTTTCCTCCCTCACTCACAGCGTGAAACTCTTCAAACACACTCACCGCATTCGGATCGCATCCTCACCGAGCGGCTCCTTGCGTCTCTTTCCCGACTCCTTTCCTTTCTTGTTTTTCTTCAGCCCATTTCTGTCTTTATCTCGTCCGGATCTGCTTCTGCTCTCCTCGGATCGAGTCCAGGCTTTGCTGTCGGTCACGATGGATCTGTGACGAACTCGCTCGCCTCCTCCTCTCCGCTGGCGTCTCCTCTTTAAAGGGGACATATCATGAAAATCAGACTTTTTCCATGTTTAAGGGCTATAACCGGGTCCCCGGAGCATCTACAAACCTAGTGCAACGACTTGACAATTACTTGGACTTGAACAATCAACTTTCCAAATGACTGACTATATGATTTAAGATGCGACTCGTACACAACTATGCAAACATTCACTGATGCTCACGGAAACATGATGCTTAAAGAGATGAAAGGGGTGAAAACTTTTGCAGGATGATGATGATGTGTACATTTTAAAAGGGGACATATTCTTTCTCTTTCTTTCTTTCTTTCTTTCTTTCTTTCTTTCTTTCTAACTAATCTTTCTTTCTTTCAAACTAATCTTTCTTTCTCTTTCTTTCTGTCTTTCTTTCTAACTAGTCTTTTTTCTTTCTTTCTTTCTTTCTTTCTTTCTTTCTTTCTTTCTTTCTCTTTCTTTCTTTCTTTCTTTCTTTCTTTCTCTTTCTTTCTTTCTTTCTTTCTTTCTTTCTTTCTTTCTTTCTTTCTTTCTTTCTTTCTTTCTTTCTTTCTTTCAAACTAATCTTTCTTTCTACCTAATCTTTTTCTTTCTGTCTTTCTTTCTCTTTCTTTCTGTCTTTCTTTCTTTCTTTCTAACTAATCTTTCTTTTTCTTTCAAACTAATCTTTCTTTCTGTCTTTCTTTCTTTATTTCTTTCTTTCTAACTAATCTTTCTTTTTCTTTCAAACTAATCTTTCTTTCTCTTTCTTTCTGTCTTTCTTTCTTTCTAACTAGTCTTTTTTCTTTCTTTCTTTCTTTCTTTCTTTCTTTCTTTCTTTCTTTCTTTCTTTCTTTCTTTCTAACTAATCTTTCTTTCTTTCTTTCTAACTAATCTTTCTTTCTTTCTAAATAATATTTTTTCTTTCTAATCTATCTTTCTAACTAATCTTTCTTTTAAACTTATCTTTCTTTTTAACTAATCTATCTTTCTTTCTCTTTTTTTCTAACTAATCTTTCTTTCTTTCTCTTTCTTTCTAACTAATCTTTTTTTCTTTCTTTTTTTCTAACTAATCTTTCTTTCTTTCTAACTATTCTTTATTTCTAACTAATCTGTCAATCAACATTTAAACTACTTTAAACTTCAAACCACTTTAAACTTCTTCAAACTCTCTGGTCCTGCTTTCTCAAGCCAACTTAAAGTTTGTCTCAACAAACTTTTTTTTCTAATTATAATATTACCGGCCCTTAATCTGCACGTTTACACCATAGACTGTAAAAAATATGGACAAAGCGTCTGTGACGTCACCCATAGACTTTCTGAAGAACGGGTTTGAAGCCGTTTATGGGGGGTATGGGCGGCGCCATCTTGGAAAATCTTGGGAAATGCTAACCCCGCCCACCTTCTAACGCAGCGCGCCTCACTCAGCTCGCTCTGCTACTCCGGTTATATTTCAGGCAATGAACTATTTTTTTACAGTCTATGGCAACGAAATATGTTATAAAACACCATACTAACTCGTTTCGTTTTCATTTAAAGAAATCTTAAACATTATAGCCACACAAATGTGGTTCAGGCAACGCATATTGATTATATTCAACTGCACATAACGTTTGCCTATTTATGAAAAACAAAACAAAATATAACACAAATCTGCCTCTTTTCATTTTAAATATAATATAAAAATATTAAACATTTTATGGTCCAGGCATTATGTGCATTTGTATTAAACAACAGATTTTGCAGTAAACAACATTACATATCATATTCGTTGTATTAAAATGACAAAACTCAACCCAGTCTCTTTTTGTTAAATTTCAGTTTTATCAATGTTAGCCATTATAAAAGTACAAGTAAAAGGTATAAGAAGCTATACAAATAAAGCAAACAATTCAATCAAACATACAAAGTCAGCGCGAGTTTAACCATACATCGGTAAAGTTAAATAGCTTATAAAGTTATGAAACTTGCCCTCAGCCAAAACGATTGCCCAGGGAAAAAAATATAGATTCACGAGACCAAAAATCGCCCATTAGATATACACAAGATGAATTATATCTCATGTTTAACCACTACAGAGACGCCAGAGTCCGCGGCATTGGCGGCAAACCTTAGAACGTCAAGCCGATGAAAGACTGCTCCAGGCGGGGTACATCGCGCCGAGCACCCGGTCATCGCTGGATCAACTGGATAAAATTTTCATAAATCTTTAAATAAACCACAGATTTGAGCTTTAAACAACTACATTCTCGCCTGAAAAACTCTTAAAACTACATTTCATGATACAGAAACAGTAGTATTATATGTCAACTGTATTAAAAAATGGCGCTTCTTATGTTGTCATTCTCCGTGGCGCTGCCTTGTTAGCTGTCAATCAAGCTGTCAATCAAAGTTAACCACGCCCTTATTGTCATACATTTTATATCTAAATACGATCTAAACTAACGAGTTAGAAAAAAATTCACTACCCTCGCCGTTGTCAGGCACTCGGAACCTATCGAAAAATACAATAAAAGTCCATGGGACAAACCTGTAAAGACATGAATTTATGCTGTGAAAACGGACATTTTAACATGAGGGCTATCGACATTTGCTCCCTTTTGGGACCTTCCCCTAGCGGATTTTCGATGTATTGCAGTTTTTCGCACTTCCGGGTAGGCTTCATTTCTCAGATCAGAATGTTGCCGCTTGGTTTACACACACCAGCTACATTTGGTTCCACACGCGACAACAGAGACCAGTTCTAACGCACTGATGAAGATCCAGCAGAGCCTGAAGCTGTTCTGTGGTTGAGCACAGACGAGCACTGAACACTATTGACCAGAACATGTCACCGCTGGCTTATAAAGACCTCAGGAACTGTGGACACTTGTGGAGAAGTTCAACATGATGATGAGATGATCAGTGTAACTCCACAACAACTACAGAAATGTCTCCACTAACATTCAGAAGCTCTTCCTGAGTCTCTCCGTAAGGCTGCACTCGCTACTGGTTATTCTGGGATTCTGGATGAGGGAGATTGGCCTGTTCTGTTATTGCTGGAGTTTCTGAAGCTTGTGTAAAGACTCCACCCTCTTCTGAACGGAGGCGGAGCTAAAGCTCATTTGCATTTAAAGGGACACACACACAAACGGTGTGTTTTTGCTCACAACCAAAAAGAGGCAAATTTGACAAGCTATAATAAATGATCTGGGGGGAATTTTGTGCTAAAATTTCAGACACATTCTGGGGACACCACAGATTTATATTTCATCTTGTGAAAAGGGGCATAATATGTCACCTTTAACCACAGGAGCACTGCCGGGATGATCAGGACAAGAGCCACACCAAGTCCAGCCGACACGCCGATCACCGGCCACATCCAGGCAGGAGAGGCTCCGAGAACTGAAACATGAGATTAAGCCATGGATAAATACGAGAAACACACCTCAATAATACGGTAACACTTTATAATACTGATCCGTCATTAATGAATAACTGCACAGGAACAAACGAGTAACGCTCTATTAACATTCTAGTAACTACTATCAACTAACAAGAAACTCTGATTAGCAAATTAGTAAGTAATAGCGCTCAGTTGAATGTGGTAGTTCAATATAAGCTAATCAATAACTACTATTTTTTTCATACCTTCCAGAGAACTATATACAGGTTCATAATGAATAATGCATAATGTATAATAAAAGGTAACGGTAACCCACTAGTAATGACTCAAGTGTTACTACATCCTTTAAAAGGAACTACTAATAATGTGGATCAGTATCTAAAGTGAAGATCATGGAAACACACTAGTTATGACTAAAGTGTTTCCAAATCCATTATTTGGTTATTCCAATGGTTATACCAGTTATTCAAAACCATACAAAAGACTCAAAAGCTTACAAAGACTTCAGTAATTACTAGAGAGTTATCATTATTTGCACTTTAGAATACTGATCTAAATAATTAGTAGTTCCTCAGAAGGATGTAGTAAGTCAGTGTCATTACTAGTGTGTTACCGTTACTTTATATTATGAATTATGCAGTAACACTTTATTTTACAGTGTCCTTGTTACAAATGTTACATGTACTTACCATAGTAATAACAGTAAATTATGCATAATTACATGCAACTAACCCTCAACCTAATCCTACCCTAACCCTACAGTAAGTACATGTAGTTAATTAATATTACTCAGTACTTAAATATATAATTACACTGTAACAATGACACCTTAAAATAAAGTGTAACCAATTATGCATTATTCATGTTAATTGTGAACCTGTATATAGTTCTCTGGGAGGTATGAGAAAAATAGTAGTTATTGATTAGCTTATAGTGAACTTCCACATTCAACTGAGCGCTATTACTTACTAATTTAATAATCAGAGTTTCTTAATAGTAGTTACTAGAATGTTAATAGAGCGTTACTCATTTGTTCCTGTGTAGTTATTTACTAATGACGGAATAGTTTTATAAAGTGTTACCCAATAATAGAACTAACTTCTCTGAAACTCTCATTGTTTGCAGTTACACTCTTAGAATAAAAGTTATATATAGAGCTCTAGGGTTCTGGACTAGAACCTTTAATGCCAAAACATGTGTATGTTTTAAGTCCCCCTGTGGTGAAAATCCAGCTTTTAATGTTGTTTATGTATATATATGGTGTTTTTAATATGCTTTAAGACAAAGCATGTGTAAGTTCATAAGTCGACAGCATTGCTGAGTATTTCCTCCTTAAAACTGCAGTGAACCAAAGACAGTCTCAAAAACACGCTTTGAAATCGCTGGTGTTTCTGACGTCACAAACTACCTTGTAACCAATCAGATCAACGTGTGATCGTCAACCAGTGGATCTCTGAGCTGAGGGAGTGAGTGGAGGCGGGGCTCATTTGCATATTCATAGAACCGCGAATACTAAATGAGGCGAGGGTGTCGAGTTACATTCAAGATATTGAAGGAAAAACGTTTAAATATGTAATTTTAGTGATCAAAGATGATTTTAAAGGATACAATTATTGACTACAGGGGGACTTAAAAAAACATCAATTTTGATTTAATGCGTGAGGACTTAAAAGTGTCTGAATATATGCTTATGTTGTGGCAAGGTACGATAAATAAAAACATACCGTTGCGTTCCTCTTTGGGCAGTTTCACCTCGTCTCTGGCTCCTATTTCCTCTTCCACTCCACGCACACTGATCACGGCCGCCTGGATCTCGGGGATCATGGGAAACAGGGCGGGTTTCAGTGCCAGGACGGCCCGCAGGAACTGTGCGGCCTCGACGGCGTACGGGAAACAGGTGGAGGGAAGACGGGAGCAGGCTCTGTTATCCAGCTGGAGGAATAACACTGACCTGTGGGGCAGAAACACAGATCCGTCAGCACTAGTGTGGGAAACACTAAATACCTGCCAATACCTGCATGCTAACCAGCTATCATACAATCATGTGACCCTGGATCACAAAACCAGACGCGAGTGGCAATAGCCAACAATACATTGTATGGGTCAAAATTATCGTTTTTTCTTTTATGCCAAAAATCATGTCAAGATCATGTTCCATGAAGATATTTTGTAAATTTCCTACTGTAAATATATAAAACATTTATTTTTGTGAGTGAATGCTGCACAATCGCCAACATAAATGAACAACTTTAAAGGAGATTTTCTCAGTGTTTCGATTTTTTTGCTCCCTCAGATTCCAGATTTACAATAGTTGTGTTTCAGACACATATTGTCCTATCCGAACAGACCACACATCAATGGAAAGCTTATTTATTCAGCTTACAGAGGATCAATACATTTCAAAATTGACCCATGTGACTGGTTTTGTGGTCCAGGATCAAATATATAAAAGAAAATTTATTTTAAGGATAAATTACATCCTTTAAATCTAACACTGAATTGTACTAAATTGGATTAGCTAATCAAAACAAAGGTCATTTACATGAAGAAATCTTAAGGCATAATAGCAATAACAGTGTAATTCAAAGAGAGGGTGGAAAATAGCTTGTACAAAACTAAATTATTTATTTTCACAGTGCTGTTAGTTGTATGCTTTAGGGTGTATTATATTTGATTTATATTATGAGAATTTTCGGTCCATAAAACCTTGATCTAACATGGACTATAAAACATTAAAAAATAATAAAATAGAAATTAATAAAAAAAAAAAAAAGAAAAAAGTTTGAAATGTAGAATATGGCCAGTCAGTCTGACAGCATTACTCACCCGTTGCTGGTAAATAGCTGTGAAACACTAAATTCTTTATTTTAAAAATCTTTTTAGGTTAATTTTTTAGGTGTTTATAATATTTGTTATATATTATGAGAATTTTTGGTGCATAAAACCTTGATTTAATATGTACTATAAAACAATAAACAATCAAAAATAATAATACAAATAAATACATAAAATAAATAAATAATAAAAAAAATGAATAAAATAAATTAAAACGAAAAAAAAAACAAAAAACGAATAAAATAAATAAATAAATAAAATACATTAAAAAAATGAAGAAAAAAGAATAAAATAAATAAATAAATAAAATGAAATGAATAAAATAAATAAATAAAATGAATAAAATAAAATAAATAAAATAAAAGCTTGAACTGTAGGCGTCTTCAGAAGCCCGTCTGCCAGCATCGCTCACCCGTTGCTGTCGTAGGCCGGAGTGTGTGTGTGTGTGAGCAGCTCCTCCAGCTGGCGAGGGTCGAGGGCCAGCAGGTCGTCGGTGGGCCGGAGCGGGGCCGTTCCTCTGAGCTTGACGCTGGTCTGCAGGACAGTGCTTAAGGCCCACAGCAGAGAGCTGTTCTGGCTCTGACCCGAGGGGGTTCTGGTGTGCAGTAACAGGCTTCCTCTGGCCCACGCCGGGAACTGGTTCCGGAAGCAGTCGGACCCGTCCCAGCCACAGGCCGGGCTGGTGCAGCCCTGGTCACAGAAGCCGTTGTCATAGTGATTTCGGCAGTACTGAATATGCCCTGGACTGAGAGAAACATGATACGCTCACATTATACTTGAAGCATGAATGTATTACAAATATTCATATTCATTAGAGTATTAGTAGCTTAAAGGGACACTTCACCCATTTGCATTAAGCTTTGCATTGTTAGAAACCCAGTCATACTATTGAATGGTCGTGCAACACTCTCTCATTTTCCCCTGAGACGGGAGAAATCTGTTATTTACCTCTTACACTTCCTCCTACAATGACGCAAAAATCGTCATTTTGCGTCATTGTAGGAGGAAGTGTTAGAGGGGGGGATTTCTGTTAAAGGGTCATTTCACCCATTTGAACATTGTTTTTTATTTAAAGTGGGTCATATATGTAGTCGAAATGTAAAATAATTTTTGAATTTGGTGCCTTCGTGACCGAGAAAAGACAAAAAATAACTTCAGAACGCATTTGTATGAAAGACAACAACTCCCACAATGCACCATATTGCACAGCTCCGCAAGCCCCTCCCACTAATCCAGAAAGCGCATATCTGCCTATAAGGGAAATCACTCTTCCGTCTACAAGGCTAGCTACTACCAGAGCTTGAAATTCATTTCACATTCACACAAAATGTCTAGTTAGTTGGCGAACTCATATAGTGCATTACTCCTCGTTTGTATTTCTTTCGAAAAGGTGAATTATTGCATGGTACCTGGATGTTCAGTCAGAACATATGCGGTGCGAAACTAGGAAACTTGTTCACAACACAAACGTCCGTGTCCTCGTCTGATTCAGAGATTTCGTCCAGGAGAAATTGTCATCGTTGAAATTCTTTGCCGCAGACGGACTCTATCTCTGTGTTCGTAGCGGTTCGTAGTTGCATAGTGAGATCACCGGCGCCACCGGTCCGCCCTAACTCGAGCCAGTCCGGGCTCCTCGTCCGCGGCAGGAAGGTCTTCTCTGCCTCGGCTGCTCTTCGCTATAATGCGGCTTGTAAAGGTAGCCACAAACACCTGATTCAAGCATCAGACTTCCGAAATCCTCTTCCTCTAGTCTATATCATATTGAGCACTCTCCTCTGCTATTGTCATAACTTTATATCTGTCTCCACAGCGCCTGTTAGCTTAGCTTCAAACAAGATGGAGGATATTGCTTTCAGTTTCAGAGAGTAAAGTCCCACCCACTGATCTGTAATAGGTCTGTAGCGTGAGCGGGTCCCGCCCCCTGGGAAAGATGAGAAACTAGTGTCTGTAGTCTCAACAGAAATCCCCCCCTCTAACACTTCCTCCTACAATGACGCAAAATGACGATGTTTGCGTCATTGTAGGAGGAAGTGTAAGAGGTAAATAACAGATTTCTCCCGTCTCAGGGGAAAATGAGAGAGTGTTGCACGACCATTCAATAGTATGACTGGGTTTCTAACAATGCAAAGCTTAATGCAAATGGGTGAAGTGTCCCTTTAAGACTACAGACACTAGTTTCTCATCTTTCCCAGGGTGGGACCCGCTCACGCTACAGACCTATTACAGATCAGTGGGTGGGACTTTACTCTCTGAAACTGAAAGCAATATCCTCCATCTTGTTTGAAGCTAAGCTAACAGGCGCTGTGGAGACAGATGTACAGTTATGACAATAGCGGAGGAGAGTGCTCAATATGATATAGAAGAAGAGGATTTCGGAAGTCTGATGCTTGAATCAGGTGTTTGTGGCTACCTTTACAAGCCGCATTATAGCGAAGAGCAGCCGAGGCAGAGAAGACCTGCCTGCCGCGGACGAGGAGCCCGGACTGGCTCGAGTTAGGGCGGACTGGTGGCGCCGGTGATCTCACTATGCAGCTACGAACCGCTACGAACACAGAGATAGAGTCCGTCTGCGGCAAAGAATTTCAACGATGACAATTTCTCCTGGACGAAATCTCTGAATCAGACGAGGACACGGACGTTTGTGTTGAGAACTATCCTAGTTTCGCACCGCATATGTTCTGACTGAACATCCAGGTACCATGCAATAATTCACCTTTTCGAAAGAAATACAAACGAGGAGTAATGCACTATATGAGTTCGCCAACTAACTAGACATTTTGTGTGAATGTGAAATGAATTTCAAGCTCTGGTAGTAGCTAGCCTTGTAGACGGAAGAGTGATTTCCCTTATAGGCAGATATGCGCTTTCTGGATTAGTGGGAGGGGCTTGCGGAGCTGTGCAATATGGTGCATTGTGGGAGTTGTTGTCTTTCATACAAATGCGTTCTGAAGTTATTTTTTGTCTTTTCTCGGTCACGAAGGCACCAAATTCAAAAATTATTTTACATTTCGACTACATATATGACCCACTTTAAATAAAAAACAATGTTCAAATGGGTGAAATGACCCTTTAATATCTGCTATCTCTTTATTTTGATGCTCCTAAACATTCTACTGACTATAAGAAACTTTACAACTACATGTCAACTTGTTCTACTATACTATACTCTACTATACTCTACTATACTATACTATACTCTACTATACTATACTATACTCTACTATACTCTACTATACTATACTCTACTATACTCTACTATACTATACTATACTCTACTATACTCTACTATACTATACTCTACTATACTCTACTATACTCTACTATACTATACTCTACTATACTCTACTATACTATACTCTACTATACTATACTATACTCTACTATACTCTACTATACTATACTCTACTATACTCTACTATACTCTACTCTACTATACTATACTCTACTATACTCTACTCTACTATACTCTACTATACTCTACTATACTATACTATACTCTACTATACTATACTCTACTATACTATACTATACTCTACTATACTATACTCTACTATACTATACTCTACTCTACTATACTATACTCTACTATACTATACTATACTCTACTATACTATACTCTACTATACTATACTCTACTCTACTATACTATACTCTACTATACTCTACTCTACTATACTCTACTATACTCTACTATACTATACTATACTCTACTATACTATACTCTACTATACTATACTATACTCTACTATACTATACTCTACTATACTATACTCTACTATACTATACTCTACTATACTTTACTATACTCTACTATACTCTACTATACTATACTCTACTATACTATACTCTACTATACTCTACTATACTCTACTATACTATACTCTACTATACTATACTCTACTATACTATACTCTACTATACTATACTCTACTATACTATACTCTACTATACTCTACTATACTATACTCTACTATACTATACTCTACTATACTATACTATATATAATAGTTAGTTGACATGTAGGTGTAAAGTTACTTATAGTTAGTAGCATGTCTGAAGTGGACTATTGATGAAAAGTGTAAGGCAGTTAATTCATATTACTGCTTTTTATATATAAAATATTATTATAATACTTTTATCTTTCCAAGTAAGGCAGTTAATTCATAATGCACATAATGCATCGTGATCGTGATGTGATGCTTATGAGTTTGTTTATGAGTGTGTGTGTGTGTGTGTGTGTGTGTGTGTGAGAGAGAGAGATAGAGAGAGTGTATGTGTGTGTGTGTGTGTGTGTGTGTGTGTGTGTGTGTGTGAGAGAGATAGAGAGTGTATGTGTGTGTGTGTGTGTGTGTGTCTGAGTGAGTGTGTGTGTGTGTGT
>NC_138236.1:1705872-1773372 GCF_964197995.2 Scardinius erythrophthalmus
GCTTTCGAAACGCGCTTTAACGCTGCGTCTTAAAACGCGACGCTCATGACGCGAGAGCGCTCGACACTCAAAACATCGAAAAGATGCCAATTTAGCGCTTAAAACCTTTCTTTTACTGTCTATGCTTAAAACAGCGACGCAATACTGAGTCACTTTATGAGACCTGCAACACTATGCATATTTACAAGACAAGCCCTCAGTGATTGGCCAGCTGATGCCCACCAACGTCTGACTCTGAGCCAATGAGGTCGGACTATTTGGCCAGCGTCACGGTGCGTAATTAATATTCATTATGTAGCCCAGATGGGGTTTTCCTCGTTGCAGTTTTTTCATACTTTCGGTTTCAGATTCGGGCTTTATATGGAGGTGCACGCACTGCATTCTCATCTCTCGTGTTTAGTTACTTATTTTAAACAATAATGTATTAAATAAATGTGACGGCGACACTAAAACACATCGATTCTTGAAATATCTCGAGAGTTTCAGTAGGTATTCACAAGGTACGTAGTGTTTACTATCTTGTCAAGCACACATTGTTGTCTGAATGCTCTGCAGGGAAATCTTTAAACATACACAATGTTTAAGTAATTATCTACTAACCTTGACTTGCAAACAAGTTGCTTAGTTATTGAACGCGCTATTAAGTAAGTAAATCTCATTGAGCTTAAATGAAAATTAATTTTAGAGTGAAAGTGAAACTGATTTACCCACATTGAACAATATACACCATTCTTTTACTTTGTAAATGCCCTTCTGGGAGAATAAACATCTAAAACTAGCCTAGCCTGGTTTAAGCTGGTCCTCCAGACTGGCCAAGCTGGTTTTAGCTGGTCTTTTTGGCCAGTTTGTCATTGCAAAGTGTATTTCATGCTAATATTTGTTTGGCAGTGCTGGAGATGAAGGATAAGATGGCCGTTCCTCTGTTCGCCCTGTTGGCACTGTGTGTGGACGTGTTCACAGTGATGTTCATGGGAGCCGTCCAGCTGTCGCCGTCCTTCATCAATAACCCGTTCATCACGCTGTGGGCCGGTGGACTGACCCGGACCGCTCTCCTCCTCTTCCTGTCCTTCTCCTACTCTGGCAGCCCGGCGTGGATGAGAGGAATCGAGGGCGTTCAGACGGCTGTGGTTCACGGCCTCCTCTATCCGGTGTATATCTCCTTCCTCTGGGCTTGTGGCAGGTCTACTGTGGAGCTGGTGTGGGGTTGGCACACCTGGCAGGGGGTAAGATGTGCCTCAATACATTTAACCCTAACCCTAACCCTCTGGTGTCGTTCATTTGGGACTGGGAGTCAAAAGTGACTTACCTGAAATTTAACTTTTTTTATTTTCAGGAAAATCAATGTAGGGAACGACATTTTTGTTTAAATATATATATTTTTTGTTTTGTATTTTGAGAGATTTTTATGTTATTAATGAATATTTATGCAATAATTCTAACAGATTTTTTTCCATTTGAAAATAATGTTATAATTATGCAAAAAATGTGTAATATTTTTATATATATATTTTTAGTGTTTTTCAATTAAAGCTGCATTTCATGTTAAAATAGAGACAATGCCTTTAAAATTCAGTTTTTTGAAGGCAGATTAGTATGAAAGCTTGTTTCCGTCACAGAATAAAACATTTTAAAAGATTATTGCGACATTTTATCTCACAATTGCGAGTTTATATCTCACAATTCTGACTTTATAACACGCAATTGCGAGAAAAAAAGTCAGAATTTCGAGTTTGCATGCAAGAAATAAACTTGCAATTCTATTTTTTTTTGCAATTGCGAGTTTATATCTCAGAATTCTGACTTTATAACACACAATTGCAACTTTATATCACCCAGTTCTGACTTTATAACACACAATTGCGACTTTATATGTCACAATTCTGACTTTATAACACACAATTGTGACTTTATATCTCACAATTCTGAGATAAAAAGCCGCAATTACCTTTTTTATTTTGCATTCTGTGGCGTAAACAAGTTTCCATAGATTAGTGTCTATGTTTAATTATTGATTTTATTTCACGCATTTGCAAAAGCTTTCTTTGTGTTACAGTCACACCAGTTTATATATGTTTAGTAATTTTTCTAATCAAATCACAGAGTTTCGTACCATTCCGATGAAGTAGCAATTTTAAAATGTCTAAAATGATCGAGCAACACCAGAGGGTTAAGTGTCAAACACACGTGTGGAAGAGTGTTTGAAATGTCAGGTGTGTGTGTATTAAAATCCGATCATATTTCAGCTTCTGCAGGGGTACTTGGTGTTGGCTTTGTCTCTGTTGCTGTGGAAGCGCTATGTACTCAATCTCCTTCCAACAACCAAAGCGCAGAAAACAGAGCAGAAGGGCCAGGCTTCGCTGCAAAGGCTGCTGGGATACATGAAGCCATTCAGTGGACGCTTTGCAGCCGTCTTCTTCTTTGTGGTTATATCCTCTTTAGGTAAAAATGTCATACACACAGTCGAGGGCAGAAGTGATAATTGTTTTTAATGACCCTTTAAGTTCAATTAAACCATCAAAATATGAGGGAAATATTTTATATATTGAGGGAAGAGCAAAACACTAAACTTGGTTAAGGTATTTATCTGACAAAAAATAGAAATACAGGTTTTATTTTACCATGTTAAAAGCTGACATATTTAATTGTATTCATATTTCATAATATTTCTCTCTTGTTTTCATAATTTCTGGTGAAAAATTATCTCCACACAATTTGGCATGTTTCATAGCGTTATTATCACAAATAAAAATAATCCCAAAATATGATCATCATTGTGCAAATTATATAAAATGAAATATTATTTGTAAAATATTTTGTTGCTATTACTACATTACTGTATTGTTAGATGTATTATTTGTTTATTTAAATCATTACATCTTTTATTATTTTAATTTTAATCATTTTTCAATTTATTATTATTATTTATTTTATTTTATTCTCAATTTTTAAAAATATTTTTAGACCCATTGCCTAGACAATGCATAATGCCCTTTTATTTATTTATTTATTTAAATTTGATTTAGCTTATTACAATTTGAGTAAATATTGTGTTATTAATGTATCTTTCTCCATTTCCTGTAATGGCTTTATGATCTGTAAATAATTACCTTGAAATCTAGCCTACTGTGTAATTTAAAACTTATATAGTCTGTCAAATGAAAGAAAGTTAAATGTGATCGCATGTCACTTTTAGTTTCACTTTGGTCAAGTTTGCTCTCATAATTGTTCAGCACACAAAAGCATGCCAAGTTTGCAAACACATTTAATACGGACTTTTCAGCAACTTATTGATTCTTCCAGATGTAGAGATTGCAGAATAATTTGGATCAATGTTGATAAAGCTTGTTTCTTTTTATCTGTAAGCAAATTAGAAGATAGAACATGAACATGCATATTTACATGCATATTGTCGCACAGGTGAAATGGCGATTCCTCATTACACCGGTAAAATGACAGACTGGATCATGAATGAAGACGAACCTGAGGCCTTTAACCATGCTATCACTGTCATGACCCTGATGACCATCATGAGGTGAGACCACAAAGACAATCTAATGTTCAAAAGTTTGGGTTTAGTGAGACTTTAACTCAGCAAGGACACATTAAACTGATCAAGACACAAAAAAATCCTTTAAAAAAAATCCAAATATGAAGATTACTCATAAATGTTTCTTGAGCAGCAAATCATCATATTAGAGTGATTTCTGAAGGATCATGTGACACTGAAGACTGGAGTAATGATGCTGAACATTCAGCTTTGATCACAGGAATAAATTACACTTTACTGTATAATCACATAGAAAACAGATATTTTACATTATAAAAATATTTATTTATTTTTAATTTATTTTTAATTAAATAAACGCAGCCTTGGGGAGCAGAAGACTTAAAAAAATCTCACTGACCCCAAACTTTTGAAGTAGTCTTTAAAGATAAACAACACCTTAAATGCATTAAAGATAAAAGCACATCTCAGGATTTCCTCCCGTTTTCTGCAGCGCCGTGTGTGAGTTTGTGTGTGACCTCATCTACAACATCACCATGAGCCGAATACACACGTCCATCCAGGCGCTCGTCTTCCAGTCGGTGCTGAAACAAGATATTGCGTTCTTCGATAAAGCCTCCACAGGTAAAACTGCAAACAAAGTCCATTAGTGCTGGTTTTTAACTTTATCATATGTTGCTAATTCTGTCTTGATCATTTTAACTCATGCTGTCACTTTTATTTTTGTATTTTTCAATTAAAGTAGTTAAAATAGAGACAATGCCTTTAAAATCCAGCTTTTTGAAGGCAGATTTGTGTCATCTAGTAGAAAAATATCTGTAATGCCATGGTGTAACCACTAGATTACTATAACTGTGTATAAAGAGGCTTTAGACATAATTCAGGGTGTCTTAAAAAGTATTAAAAGTTGATAAATCAATTTAGAGAAAATGAAGGCCCTTCAAATATATTAAAAAGTATTTAATGCCAGTTTCCAAGGTGTTAAATTTTTTATCATCTTTTCATTATGTATATTTGTCCAAAGAATTTTATTAATTTGTCAAGTAATTCTCTTGTGCCTCGTTCCCACCCTTCTGAATTATGTTGCATTGATAAGGAGTTATCACAAACTAAGACTTTAGTTGTGCTATCTTACAATCAATAGTAATAGTTGCGACGAGGTCTTAGAATGTATAGAAAGAGCCTTAAAAAAGGTATTAAATCCTGTATATACCCTGTAATTACTTACTTTTATTAGGTTGTGGATTTGTATATATATTTAGACATTCTCAAAGACAACTTTTTGTCAAGGTTTAGATACTTTTGGTTTGAAATGTTGATTTGAAGTGTCAGTCAAAAGACATTTAACATGAAAATTCAATTGAGACGTGACGAATTAAAAGGACTTTTACCGGTTTCGTGTTCAGGTGACATCGTGTCTCGCATCACCACCGACACCAACACCATGAGTGAGTCTCTGAGTGAGAAGTTGAGTCTGCTCATGTGGTACTTCATGCGCATCCTCTTCCTCTTCGGCTCCATGATGCTGCTCTCCGCCAGACTGTCCATCTTCACCGCTCTCGGCCTCCCCATCATCTTGGTCATCCCAGAATTTTCCGGCCGGTTCTACCAGGTAACATTGATATTAATTTCATCACATGTAAGTCATATAGCAGTGGCCAAAAGTGAAAAATTGGAATCTTCAGCCTTTATTCAAATGTTATTATTAATATTTTGTAAGTATATTGGGTAGTTATGCTTGGAGTCGATTTTTTTATTTGTGATAAAAATGCAATGAAATTTTTAACACGTGCAAAAACGAGAGAGACAATGAAATAGTATTAACTGATTATGTCGTAGTCAATGTTTACTTTTTCCTGGTTTTCCATGTTTTTTTTTTTTTTGCATAGTAAAATAAAACCTCTAGCTATAGTTTGGCAAATCATTTTGTCAGATAAATATCTTAACCAAGTTTAAATAACAACATTTTATCACTCCATTAATCCATAAATACTCTTTAAAAACTTGCTGTTGATAGTATTTATGGAGTAAAATGTTATATGAATTAGACGAATAATAAATTCAAAACTAAAACCATAAAAAAACTTGAAATAAAATAAATGTTAACTGAAATAAAATAAAAAATAAGGAACTTAAACGTATTTTATTTCAGCTGGTTACAAAAGCAAAAGTTTTTCATTTGAATCTACTTTAACCTGTACTAAAATAATAATAAAAAACTATATAGACATTAACACACACACACACATATATATATATATATATATATATATATATATATATATATATATATATATATATATATATATACAGTATATATATACACATACACACACACACACACACACACACACACACACACACACACACACACACACACACATATATATATATATATATATATATATATTAAAAATGACAAAAACACACAACTAAATTACTTAAAAACTAACAAAAAAAAACAAAAAATAAAACCGGATTCAATATATTAACAAAAACTATAATAGTATCTCATTGACTGGCAAACTTTCAGAATATAAATCTACTGATGCAAATAGATAAAGTGTAATAAAATATGCATTTTTGGATGTTTTCTGAAAGTCAAAATAGCCCAAAATCGACCAGTTCATGAAAAATCAATGGTTTCGCCTATTTTGCCTTAAGCCTTCTATCATGTAAATAAAGCATGCACAAAACTTTCACAATGACTTTCAGATCAGACAGACATAAAATCAAGCAGCTTTTTCCAAATGTTGGGATTCTTCAGAAAGAAATGCAGATGTTTCCAGTGACACCTTCATATCTCAAGTTCATCAAGCGTTCATTTGTGTTGATGTGTGCTAATGTTTCCCCCTCAGAAACTCTCTGCGCAAGTGCAAGAATCTCTCGCCAAAGCCAACGATGTTGCGACGGAAACGTTCTCCTCCATGAAGACAGTCCGGAGCTTTGCTAACGAGGACGGAGAGACCGAGAGGTACAAGAAGTGTCTAGAAGGCACGTACGCCCTGAACAAAGTGGAGGCCGCTGCTTACGCTGCCTCAACGTGGACCAATAGTGTGAGTTTTGTTGGTATAATGCACATTTTTCCCAACCTATTCTATGCATTCTGTGCACAGTATTAATTTTGAACACATGTGGACCACAAAACCAGTCACAAGGGTCAATTTTTTAATAAGCTTTCCATTGATGGATGGTTTGTTAGAATAGAACAATATTAGGCTGAGATACAACTATTGTAAATCTGGAATCTGACGGTGCAAAAAAATCAAAACATTGAAAAAAATCTCCTTTAAAGTTCTCCTTATGTTCGTGATTGTGCTGCATTCACTAACAAAAGTATTTTTTTTTATATATATTTACGGTAGGAAATTTACAAAATATCTTCATGGATCATGATCTTTACTTAATATCCTAATGATTTTTGGCATAAAAGAAAAATCTATCATTTTGACCCATACAATGTATTGTTGGCTATTGCCACAGATATACCCGTGCGACTCGAGACTGGTTTTGTGATCCAGGGTCACAGATGCATTCTGGAACAAACACTGCTTTGAATATTAAAAGTGATTTCAAATGCATCCTGAAGTCTGAGTTTGAAATCAAATGTGCATTTTTCAGATGTCCAGTCTGGCTTTGAAAGTCAGTATACTGTACTACGGAGGACGGCTTGTGACAGGAAGTGATGTCAGCAGCGGTGATCTGGTTTCCTTTGTGCTGTATGAGCTTCAGTTCACATCAGCGGTGGAGGTAATCCCTCAGATCCTGTCGGTTTGACCACAGGCATCATGCTAAAGCAAGCATCACTATTTAAACACCTTTGTGTGTTGGTCAAAAATGTTTATTTAAATGAAATTAATGTACGATATTTTAGTTTGATAATGTTTTTTATTTAATATTTTGTATTTTTAGGGGATTTTATGATACTTAAATTATATTTATGCTGTATTTATAATCCATTTATTCACTTTTTGAGCATAGTCCTGAAAATGAAATTTCCAAATGTAAACTGTGGTAAATATTGAATGCTTTTTTTAAAGTGAACTTAATAAAAGTTACAGAATTTTACGTTTATTTTTTACAATTTTTATATGAAATATATATTTTTTAAAACATGTTTTACTCTAAAACTGTGAGAAAATCAAAGCCATATATCTAAACAAATCAAAATTTGAGGTTTATATCTTAAAAAATGAGCTTTCAGTCAGATTGTGTTCGACTGCAGTACCAAACGCTTCCACTAGAGGAAATTCGTCTGCCATTCATTTCCAATGCGCTCATTTTTGACTCATTTAGTGTGACAGTTTTTTTTTTCAGGACCATTTAACCTGTTCGAATCATGTCCATGATTTTTGGTGTGTTTACATAGCAAGTGCCAAAACCTTTACCAAGTTTTGTACCATTCCAAAAAAAAAAAAAAAAAAAAAAGTAAACTTTTTCGGTCAAAAATGACTGAAAAAGCACCAGAATCCGCTCACAACAGCCTAGCATTGACTGTTGCATGAGAAACCACCACTGTTTTTTCCTTCTCGTCCAGTTTGTGCCTTGAAATCCCTGCCGCTTGTGTCACAGGTACTGATGTCCTACTGGCCGCATGTAAAGAAGGCGGTCGGCGCTTCAGAAAAGATCTTCGAGTATGTGGACCGAAAGCCGGATGTTCCTCCAGACGGGTCTCTCGCTCCTCATAAACTAAAAGGACACGTGTGCTTCAAAGATATCACCTTTGCTTATCCGAAGAGACCGGACACAGATGTGCTGAAGGTGTGCAAAGCTCCTATTATATTTCACACAATTAAAAGAATTATGTTTTGCTTAAAGAAAATGAAGCCTGTTTTGTATTATGACACTATATGAGAACGAAGCACATTTTAATGCTTTAATTACTGTAACGCACTGAAAAAATCTCATTCTCATTACTGTAATGGAAAAAAAACTAAATATATTAAAATTGTGACAAATTTGGTAAAATTAATTAATAACAAAATAAAATTATGGAAGCTTGTTTCCACTTCTGAATAAAAAATAAAAAGGTAATTGCGACTTTTTATCTCACAATTCTGACTCTTTTTTTCCTTTTCTTAGAATTGCATGATATAAACTCACAGTTGTGAGTCATAAAGTCAGATTTGTGAGTTATAAAGTCAAAATTGTGAGTTATAAAGTCAGATTTGTGAGTTATAAAGTCAGAATTGTGATTTATCAACTTGCATTTGCCAGGAAAAAAAGTAAGAATTGCGAGAGAAAAAGTCAGAACTGTGAGATATAAAGTCGCAATTATCTTTTAAATAGTTTTTTTCCGTGGCGGAAACAAGCTTTCATACAAAAGCGATGTTCGGAGAGGATGTTTGTTTTCAATCACCCTACTGAAAATTTATGAATATATATATATATTATTATTTTTTATTTTTTTTTATTACAGTAATTACAGCATTTCCTTACATTTGTATGGTACCTGAAAACTTAGTAAAGACATTCAACAATTGGGTATATTGGCTGAAAGAAAAAAACAGCAAAACAGATTTTGTGAAACAGATATTATTACAGTATCAAATATTATAAGAGAAAGAAAAAAGGTGCATAAAAGACATAAATTGTAGTATCAGTACAGTTTGTTACAAGGCAATGTCAGCCAACACAGTAGCTGTTTAATTTAATCAGATATATAGCTCTATATTTATTACTCTGCCAGTAGTTTGGGTTCCTGATCCGATCAGTTTTGACTTTGTTTTTTTATTTTTATTTATTTATTTATTTAACTATATACAAAAGAAAAAACTACATTTTACTCCAGAAGTACTCTCATTCCCAATGTGGTTATTTATTTTATTTTTATTCCTACCATTATTTTTTTCATTCCTTATATCTTTCGTATCTCTATTTATTCAATAAATCTTAAGATCTTCAAAATCTTAAGATTTCCTGAAAATATTTTCTATTTTTGAAATATTTTAAATATGAGGGAAGAACAAAACACTAATCTTGGTTAAGGTATTTATCTGAGAAAATTATTTGGCAAAAAGGGCAAACTACAGCTACAAAAAAATGATGAATTAATGAATAGAAATACAAAAATCTGACAGGAAAACTCAAACATTGACTACAACATAATCAGTTATTAATATTTTCTTGGTTCTCTCTTGATTTAGCATGTGTTCATAATTTCTGGCCATAAAATTATGTCGCAAAATTTGTCGTTTCATTGTATTATTATCACAAAAATTTACTCCAAGCATAAAAATCTTTAATAATATTTAAATAAAGGGTGAAGATGTCAATTTTTTGGATATCTGGTTTTGCCACTTCTGCATATTTAATGAAATCTGTGTTGTTGTCGCCTCTAGAGCGTCTCTCTGGAGCTGAAGCCGGGCCGGATCACGGCTCTAGTGGGTCCGTCGGGTTCTGGGAAAACCACCATTGTGAGTTTGCTGGAGAGATTTTACCAGCCTCAAAATGGGGAGATTTTATTGGACCAGAAGCCTTTGCTGAGCTACAAGGACGAATATCTGCATAAGAAGGTAATCCTATTATTTGCTCATATACTAATAGCTGCATCTAAGCGAATATAAATAAATGTAATATAAATGTTTGCTGACCCTGTTTAATCTCCACCCTCTCAGATTAGTGTGGTGTCCCAGGAGCCGGTTCTGTTTGCTCGGTCTGTGCTGGAAAACATCCGATATGGCAAAGAAAACGCCTCGGATGAAGAGATACGCGCCGCTGCCAAGCTGGCCAACGCAGACGACTTCATCTCTAGTTTACCTAAAGGATACGACACGGGTGAGTCTTAAACACTTGGTGAGTTTCACTGTAATCGCTCATGGCGAGGTTAAGAGTGTTGAAGGGGACCTGTTATGCCCTCTTGATTTAGTTTTAGGTCTCTACTAGAACAGGATTTCATGCATTATTTTCCTCATATTCTCCATTGTTGCGGCTCCTCTCTTCCCAGTCTGTCAGTAACGCTCTGGAGTGTGTTTCCCGTATAACACTGTTTAACTACTATAGTACGAGCATCGTTGAAGAAATCAACTATAGTCACGACTGTTTCCCGAAACCATATTGTCGCAAATTGGTCGTTTAAACACGTTGGTTAATGATGTCACGCAGGTTATGGAGTAATAACTTCTTTTTTAAATTAACGCTTGATGTTTCGCTATAAATTACAGACATGCATCTGAGGACTATTTCTCTTTTTTCTCAGTTATTTTGCTTTATTTCCAGATTCAATCATAGACTCGTTCTAGAGCTCTAACGCTTGAGAAATTAACGCTTGATGTTTCGCTATAAATTACAGACATGCATCTGAGGACTATTTCTCTTTTTTCTCAGTTATTTTGCTTTATTTCCAGATTCAATCATAGACTCGTTCTAGAGCTCGTTCACACATTCGCACTCTTCAAGAACTACGCTTTAAATCTCTTGACAAACTAAAAGACGTAAATTACATTTGTATGTACACTAAATTAAAGACACAGGTTGTACTGAATGTCAGCTCAATTATTTTACTCAAGATAATGATTTATTGAGTCCACATGTCATGCAAGCTAGAAACTCTTCTTCTAACCACAGGTCGAGATCTGTCGTTACACACACACAAATCTGCGATGCTGTTTGCGAATGTTCGTTGGAACGGTGGTTTCGGGAAACACAAACTCGTTGAACTGATGATAACGATGGACTATAGTTGCTAATGATGCGTTCGGGAAACACACCCCTGTTTAGTTCCTGTCTCTATGAAGCCCCTCCTTCTGAAAAGCACACTGTGCTCTTATTGGTCGGCATGAGCAGTGTGTTGTGATTGGTCGAGCGCTTCGAGCGTGTGTGGGAAATGTCCTGCCCCTTACACTAACCGCCAGTTTAACACACTACTAACTAACTCAACCAGGCCCCGCCCCTTTATTCTGCGCATGAATTATTTAAATGAGGAATATTGTGGCGTGTTCGTTCTCGGAAGAAACTCAAGACTACAATGGAGGCGTTTCAGGAGTTCAGAAACACTGACACTGATATAGAGAAGAACTGGAGCTTTCCAGAACTTTTTCATGCTCAAACAACAACATTACACACTAAAGAGAGATGAACATGTGAAAAAGCACAATAGGACCTCTTTAATAGTACTTATAGTAAGCATATATATATATATATATATATATATATATATATATATATATATATATATATATAGTAGTCAACATTTGAAGTGGATCAAAGTTAAACATGAATTTTGAACAATACCCATTCTTGTCTTAGGACAACTTTGATGAACTATTTTGATCCACTTCAGATGTTGACTACTGCATATATATATATATATATATATATATATCTGATCTAAAGTTGTTGTAGAGAGTGAGAGGTGTTGTTTGGTGTTCCTCAGACGCCGGAGAGAAGGGCGGTCAGGTTTCCGGAGGACAGAAGCAGCGCATCGCCATCGCCAGAGCTCTGATTCAGAAACCGCAGATTCTGGTTCTGGATGATGCCACCAGCTCTCTGGACACCGAGAGTGAACACAGGGTAAGATGTCCACCGGAGTTTGAACCAATACTTTATTGTGCTTTTTTTTTTTTTAAATGCTTTATTTTCTTAATGTCATAATCATTTGTTAACAAACAAGTATTCATTACTTCAATGAGCTCATTGTGTCTGCATTAAATTATTACATTGTTTAAATTAATACATTTTTAGCTAACTGTGATTTGTATATGTACATTTCTGAAATACATAACTTAGACAGTTTCCTCTGATAACAGATCACTGTAAATTGTAATGTGGACTCATGCATTTTCGGTAAATCTGCTTTGAAACGATGTGTATTGTGAAAAGTGCCATGCAAATAAATGTGAATTGGATTAAATTACGAACAGAGTTACTAGCATTAACTTAATTCAGTGTGGAAAACATAACTGATGACAAATATAAAACGGAGATACACAAGAGAAACAGATACACATGCCTAAATAAAAATAATAAATAATAAAAATAAAAGAAGAGATAGATGATTTACAGGCAGAAAGTGTCTGTTGAATGATAATTAAGGTGTCTATCAATAAATAAATAAATAAATAAAAGGAAACAGATAAAACAAAAACAAAAAAGAGAACCTGCAGTGTCATTTGCCTTGATATCCACCTGACTTTTAACGTAAAAGCGGCGTGACCATTTATAAGGAAGGGTTCAAGCACGTATTGCGTAATGCTGAAACCCTATTGCAATTGTTAGGATTTAAAGATAAAAGTGATCAGTAAAACCGAACCGTACGTCACTGAGACTTGAAACTTTGAGGGACTTGAAACTACAGCGATTATAAGTACCAAATCACTCATAACTCGCCCTGGCAAAGGTTTGGGGTATTTTGGATTTTTTTTTTTTAAAGCTACTTTAGCGAACTATTTCTAGGTTTTTCACCCAATCGGAACTAAACCAGTGCTGAAATATTGTTAGCAATAATTATCTAAAAATGTCGAAATTTCAATTCACGTCTAAAACGTTTAAAGTTTTACTAAACTTTTACTAAAACGGCTATCACTCTTGATCGAAATGAGATAATTTCACCGAACTTGGTACACCTACTTTATTTAAATAGCACAATTAAAACGACACAAGTTGACCAATGTGCTTTATGAGCTATAAGGCCATCTAGTGGCAAGAGTCGTGAAATATCATGTCATATTATTTATTTTCCACAAGAGGTCGGCAAAGACACACCCAACGCGTGAAATTGTGAATGAGTTGAAAGAATGCGAGGAATGTGCTTAAATTACTATTTATTTATAATTTATTGATCAAATCTAGTAATTTAAAGGTAAATAAAATAAAAAATAACAAAGAATCTCAAAAAAATGTGCATTAAAAAATAGAAAAAATATTATCAAAATGAAATAAAATAAGCTTTCTGGACAACAACAACAGCAAAAAAGTATATTTTAGGGCATTTTGAATGAGTTGATCAAACACATTCAACGTGCACATTGGTCAACTAGTGTTGTTTTAATTGTGCTATTTAAATAAAAAGACATACCCAATGCAAGATATTTTGAGCTGAATTAAAAGGGTTATGCATGAAATTGTGAGTTATTTTGAATTTAAATTGAAAGAATGTGAGGAATGTGCTTAAATTACTATTTATTTATTATTTATTGAATCAAATCTAGTAATTTAAAGGTAAATAAAATAAAAAATAACAAAGAATCTCCAAGAAAATGTGCATTAAAAATAGAAAAATAGAGTTTTGCCTAGCAACCACCCAAAATACCATAGCAACAGCCTAGCAACCACTTTAAAAAAACTAAAAAAACTTTAAAAATAGAAAAAATATTATCAAAATGAAATAAAATAAGCTTTCTGGACAACAACAACAACAAAAAAGTCTAAGTTTAGGGCTTCGGGTCATTTTGACCCGCGAGGGAAAGATGTGTGAAATCATTGTGAAACAGCCCTTTGTGTCTTTGATTGGTGGCTGATTCCTCTCGTCCTCCTCTTCTCTCAGGTGTACAGCGCTCTGAAGAAGGACCTGAATGGCTGCACGGTTCTGCTCATCACACACAGACTGAGCGGCGTGGAGAACGCAGATCACATCGTCTTCCTCCGAGAAGGAGAAGTGGTGGAGGAGGGAAACCATCAGCAACTGCTGGCCAAACAGGGCTACTACGCAGAGTTCGCCAAACAACAGAACACCGCCATCCACCGCAACAACGCAGAAGACGTTACACACTCCGACCAATGATCATCCACATCAGCTGTCATGTGATATCAGCACTAATCACATGACACGTTTTTGCCTTTGTTTCTACATCAGTACATATTTTTCAGCTACTGATTCTGCTAGTATTTTTAAATTAGGTGTAAATATCACAAAAGCGTGAGTAAAGATATGGGTGAATCTCACTAAAATATGTCCAGGTTTCGCTCCCAAATCCATTATTTTGGAAATATAGAAAACTTTATTTTTAAGCCATTTTTAGAATCATTTACATTTTTGTTATTGTGACGTATTTTTCCCAGTTGAAACAAAATGCATAATGTGCACAAAAACTACTGCACACATATATTTCATTTGGATATGTATTATATTCCCATTCCATTATGTATTGCATAGTGCAATTGCACAGGTGTACTGAAGTTGCACTAAACCATTTAAAAAAAAAATTTTTTAATTACATCAGAATGTGTTACCATTCTAATGAACCATTATAATGGCATACCGTTATATATACAGTAGTGTGCAAAAGTGATGTGTGGAGGGGAAATCTGTTTTTAATGACCCTACAAGTATATATTTTATATTTAAAAAAAAATAGAAACAATAAACTTGGTTAAGGTATTTATTATTAGGCAAACAATTATTTGGCAAAAAGGCAAAATACAGTGACAGTTTTTATTTTGTTATGTAAAAAAAATGCATAGAAACACAAAAAGCTGACAGGAAAAAGCAAACATAACTTGTTATTAATATTTAATTGGCGCTCTCTCATTTTCACATGTGTTCATAATTTCTGGCCAAAAATTATGTCTGCACAATTTGTCATGTTTCATTGCGTTATCACAAATAACACAATCAACTCCAAGTACAGCTACACATTTTTACAAATTATTGAAGATATCAATTTTCCTAGGCTAGACATAACTTTTGGACACTACTGTAAATATATATATATATATTGAATTGCCATTAAAACCATGTGGGGAAAAAAGTTTTTTTTTTCTTTCTATAAACCAAACATAATTTACTTTTAATTTCTGGATAAAATATGTTCTGTTGTTGACATGTTTCAGGAGAGTCACCCGTATACCGTTAACCAGGGCTAGTAAATCGCTCGTTAAACATTTTCCCAGCGCTCAAACCATATCTGTCTTTACACTTATGGTTCTTTCTGTTCTGAACTTTTTCTTGGCTATATAAATGATAGATAATTTTTGGCAGTGAGTTTGCTTCTTTCTTCTCTGAGAAAATCAATAATATCAGAAAGGTGATCAGCACATCCTTGAGTTGCGCTTCCCAAAAACACCATCACATTCACATCCAGACTCAATGCACTTCTGTTTAGCTGTGCTTTTACTGAATGAGCACTGTGCCGCTGTTCGTCCGACTGTTTGTACTGTACTGTATTTTATTTTAATTATTCTTATTTCTTTTTATTATTTTAATTTCTTCTATGTAAAGCACTTTGAATTGTCATTGTGTATGAAATGTGCTATATAAATAAACTTGCCTTGCCTTATGCTAAGCAGGTCTCCCAATGTGGCTGATATATGTTCATGTTGTAAATAATAAACATATATTGATTATATGTAATGAAATAACTTTCATTAATGTCATTTTGTTATTTTTTACTTTTTATTTGTATGCTTAACAGATCAGTTGTTCACTTTTAAAAAAAATGTATGTTGATAAAAAAAAAGATTGTTACGTAGGCATGTCTACCTAATAATGTTTGATAATGATTTATTATTTAAAAAAAAGCTTAATAAATATCATAATAAATATGATAAAGGAAATTAAATGTTTCAATAATTTAATCATGCTTTCAGTTCAGTGTAGAAATATATTTAACGTGCTAAATAAGTAATACAGTAGGTCTGCTGCTCAAAAACTTTATTAAAACATTATTATTGTTATTTAATTATTGAAACAGTTTAGGTTCGTTTCTTTGTCATAATCTCAAAATCCTCACTAGATGGTAACCGTGAGTCATACATAAACTCCCTGGGCGTGTCTGACGATGGAACGACGTGAGACTCAGCCAATAAGGAACCAGCTTCAGAGGCGGGACGAATTCTGATTGGTCGTTGGCGTTCTTATATAAAAACCCAGGAGCGGAAATTGAAAGGCGCCATTTGCTAGTTGGACGGCGCGGGGAAGCTCGAGCATAAGGAGCTGAATAACAATAAAACCGGGGCGAAAACGCAGGATTCCGCGACGCAAAACAATCGCGATACATCCGAATGGAGGCAGCCATCAACCCGTCTCTTGACAGGTAGTATTGGCGTGCCTTCGGAGCCTATAAACTAATCCTATGCGTGTCTTTAATCACAAAGGACGAGGAAAAGGGGAGGAAGCGCTTGTTTACAAGTTCATTTTCTTTCTTGTGTCTCATAGTGGATGTTAAAACGGCTTTTTAAACGAGTTCCAGCCTTTATAATAATAGCATGCAGCGAGCATCACTGTGTTGTGGGTCTGTACTGCATCATTTCCCTCCGCCATCTTCAGCATTTAAAGGGCCACACTCACTGAAACACACATAATGTAAGTGCAGTGTAATTAATGAATGAATGAATGAATGAATGAATGGATCATGTTTGAGCTGTTATTGTGTGTTTGTAGGGCGAGCTGTGCTGGTTTAGCTTGAATGCAGTGAGAACTTGTTTACAAACAGAGAATAGGCGGGACAGACTGAATGGCATTTACTGTAGTTATATAGTCTTTCAGTACAGTATTTATGTTGTTCTATACAGTTGATTTTGTCCTGATGCTAATGCACCACCATTTCCCGCATGAGATGAGTTGTTTATTGAATTAATGTGTATGTAATTATTTCATATATCATCTTAATGTCCCTCTCCACTGCACGAGTTTTTATGGCTTGTAAACTATTTGTTGAAATTGATACTGGAAGCAGTCATTAGAAATGGTGTAAAATGATAAATGTTTGATATTTTTTCCAGTAAAAATGTGTTCATGAAGGTTGTGTGTGTATTAGTGCTGTCAAATTGTAATCGCATCTAACAAAATTGTATATATATATATATATATATATATATATATATATATATATATATATATATATATATAAAAATTGGTTTCACTTTCTACAAAAATATGAAGCGGCACAACTGTTTTCAAAATTTATAAATAATAGTAATAAATGTTTCTTTAGCAGCAAATTATCACAACAGAATGATTTCTGAAGGATACACACATACATACATGACATTTAATGTTGCAATGTAAAATATAATAGTAAACTATAAATATAGTAAACACTATTTTACCCAGTATCACCATTTCCAAAAAACAAACAAATATATATATATACATATTTACAAACTTTTGTGGTAGATGTGATTAATCAATTTTAATTGATTTGGCAGCACTAATATATATAGTATACATGTGTTTGTGTGTGCATTCATGTTTTCTATGTATATATATTTATACACACACACACACACACACTTATTCTATATTTAAAAACTTATGTTACATGCGATTAATATATATATGTTTAGATATGTGTGTGTGTCTATTTTTTATATTTAATGTATATTATGTAATGGGGAATTGTTATATTAGCTATAGTTTGCACTAAACAATGCAGTGTTCTAGTGCTGGGCGGTTTACCGGTTCATACCGAATACCGGTGTTTATTTTTGTTACGATATGAATTTTTAATATACCGCAATACCGGTGTATGTCGCTTTAATCGGAACGCGGCGCAGCGCGACACAGTCTCACCCCTCATTTACACCGCACACGTCTGCGGCGCATTACGGCTGCGACACGGCTACCGGAGCTGATCGCGCCCATTCTAGTCAATGCTGGTGTTTACACCGGCCGAGACACGGCGCGTTTCAGAAGCTTCCCAGAAGCGTCTCTCTGCGCCGCTTCGCTAAATATAGGCGCCTAGTCTATTTTTGACGGACGCGCGTCCAAGTCGCACCGGAAATACAAAATAAAAGTAAAAGAAAACATTGTCAAATTCTAAATAAACACTCTGTGCAAACTCCCAAACGTATTACACACCAATATCCTTGGTAGAAACCATAGACTGTATGGTAGAAATCCAAAAATCAAGAAAAAACACGTCGGACAGGCAAATCACGTGGTCTCGCGCATCCACTCGCTCCGCTTCTGAAATGCTCCCGGTGTGAGTTGGCACCGCGTGGAGGACGGAATAAAACCTTGTCGCAGCCGTAATGCACCACAGGCGTTTGCAGTGTAAATGAGGGGTCACGCCGGTTTCACACTGCACGCGATAGCAGAGCGTGAGCAGAGCAGGAGCAGTGCGTATGGTGAGCAGGAGCAGGACACGTGCGTTTTGCTTTCACACTGGCAGCGTTTGTCACGCGCGGTTGAACCGCGGGTTGTGTACAGACAGAGTACTCTATAATGGATAAGCTGGCATTGCTTTATTTCGTTTTCAAATACATTTAAGAGAAAGGACTTGTCAAGAAGCTTATTTTATTAATCATTTCATTTATATAACTTTTGGTTCATCTTTGTTTTTATTATTCGGGCAATAAGTTTGTTTTTGGACATTTGTTTTTTTTTTAAATTGCTGTTGGTCATTTGATTGACTGTTTAAAACACAATAGATATCATCAATGTGCTTTTTGGGTAAAACTGCTGTATTTTGGCCATGATCAATGCATTGTCACTTTAATTCAGCGTAAGCGGCGCAGCAAAAATAGACTCGGCGCCGAAACCCCCGCTGCACTGCTGTTCACGCGACGCTCCTGCTGGACGCTCACGCGCTGCTCCTGCTCCCGGTGTGAATGCACTCATTGATTAACATGGACGCCGAAAAAAATACGCGCTGCTCACGCGCCGCTGACGCTTGCGGTGTGAAACCGGCGTCACCCCTCATTTACAACACACGTCTGCGGCGCATTACAGCTGCGACAAGGTTTTATTCCGTCCTCCACGCGGTGCGTCAAAATAGACTAGGCGCCTATATTTAGCGAAGCGGCGCGGAGAGCCGCTTCTGGGAAGCTTCGATCTGAAACACAAGCATTGACTAGAATGGGCACGAGACGTGTGGGGGTGAGAGTCTTTTTTTCTCGCGGCGCGCGTGTTTTTATACTGTATTAACGTATCTGAAGTGAACTGACGGTCTTTAGAAAAGTTTCTTTGTTATTACGATTGAATCTTTCTTTATCTTTCCTGATAAAGCAGTGTTTATGAGCGTTGCTGCTTTGTGTACAGCCGTTACCGGGGAAACCACTGTTTCTGCCGCTCCTAAAGCGCGTCCTGCTGGCACCTCTTTGTAAACAGCCTTGCAAACCTGTATTAATATTAGTGTGGATTTTTTCTATAATATTCACTCATGACAATAAAATAGGGCATTATAAGTTAATCTACTGCAGTATTTCCTCTCTCACTCAGTAGAAAATGTGGTTAACACCCATCATGCTTGAAAAAAAAAAAAAAAACCGGTAAAAACCGTGAAACCGGTATAATTTAGAAAAAAACCGTGATGTTGATTTTTGGTCAAACCGCCCAGCACTACAGTGTTCAATATGCAATATAATACTGTATATATAATTGCATTATTTATTTCATATAAATATATTAGGGGTGTAACGATATCCTCATGTCACGATTCGATACTGAGTTCACGATACGATATCATTGCGATACTCCAAGACATATGATAAAAGGTTAACAAAAAAATTACTGTTGATTAAAATGCTAGATTTGGTGTTATATTGGTGTGTAAATGAACAGGCTTGGACTTGGTGCTGGAAACCCAAAGCACAGGACAATAGAGACACCAGAATAACAATATTCATGATTCTGAAGCTGAAAATATAGAATTATTGTAGACGAATATGCTTGCAGTCTTTCACAGATATATTTATAACGTAAGCCACTTTTACTGGTAACATCAGACATTTAGCATTATCAGGACACACAAATATTCCCCCATTGCATTATTATGCATTATATTCAACATTATATAGTAGTTTTATGTAGTACTGACACTAAAACTCTGAAAACGGTAATTCTCTCACAGTAATTTTCATTTTGGGTGATCTATCCACAATACATATTGTTGCATTTTTGTATTGCGATAAATTGTGACACAATATATTGTTACACCCTAAAATATATGTTTGTCCTTATCCTTCAGACCCAAGGTTAAATGCTGCATGATCTCTGGTGTTTGTGTGTCAGCAGTTCTGTGGGAGTGAGTCTGTCTGTCATGAGTGGGATGGAGCAGAGTTCGGGAAAGCGTATCCGTAAACCGTCTCTGCTGTACGAGGGCTTCGAGAGCCCGTCTCTGCCCCACGCGCCTCCGCCCGGTCCTCCTCCACCCCAACAGCCCTCGGTGAACGAGCCGGGCCGACTGGGACGCACCACCAACCAGCTGCAGTTCCTACACAAGGTCCTGGTCAAAGCGTTGTGGCGCCATCATTTCGCATGGCCTTTCCATGAACCCGTGGACGCCGTCCGACTCAGCTTACCTGTGAGTGAACAATCACTTTCTGAGACCAAATCACCCAAAAAATGTGAATTCTGTCATTTATTGAAAACTCATCTCTTCCGTGAGCACTTAAAGGGATAGTTCACCCAAAAATGAAAATCAGCCCATGATTTACTCACCCCTCAAGTCATCCTAGGGGTATATGACATTCTTCTTTCAGACGCATATAATCTGAGTTATATTAAAAATGTCCTGGCTCTTCCAAGCTTTATTATGGTAGTGAATTGCTGTTTCTGTTTTGAAGTCCATAAAAGTGCATCTATCATAAAAGTGCATCTGTCCATGATAAAAGTGCATCTATCCATCATAAAAGTGCATCTGTCCATCATAAAAGTGCATCTATCATCATAAGTGCATCCATCCATGATAAAAGTGCATCTATCATCATAAAAGTGCATCTATCATCATAAAAGTGCATCTATCATCATAAAAGTGCATCTATCATCATTAAAGTGCATCTGTCCATCATAAGTGCATCTGTCATCATAAAAGTGCATCTGTCCATCATAAAAGTGCATCTATCCATGATAAAAGTGCATCTATATCATAAAGTGCATCTGTCCATCATAAAAGTGCATCTGTCCATCATAAAAGTGCATCTATCCATCATAAAAGTGCATCTGTCCATCATAAAAGTGCATCTGTCCATGATAAAAGTGCATCTATCCATCATAAAAGTGCATCTGTCCATCATAAAAGTGCATCTATCATCATAAGTGCATCCATCCATGATAAAAGTGCATCTATCATCATAAAAGTGCATCTGTCCATCATAAGTGCATCTGTCATCATAATAGTGCATTTGTCCATCATAAAAGTGCATTTGTCCATCATAAAAGTGCATCTGTCCATCATAAAAGTGCATCTATCCATCATAAGTGCATCTATATCATAAAAGTGCATCTATCCATCATAAAAGTGCATCTGTCCATCATGAAAGTGCATCCATCCATGATAAAAGTGCATCTATATAATAAAAGTGCATCTATCCATCATAAAAGTGCATCTGTCCATCATAAAAGTGCATCTATATCATAAATGCATCTATCATCATAAAAGTGCATCTATCCATCATAAGTGCATCTATCATCATAAAAGTGCATCTATCCATCATAAAAGTGCATCTATCATCATAAAAGTGCATCTGTCCATCATAAAAGTGCATCTATCCATCATAAAAGTGCATCTGTCCATCATAAAGTGCATCTGTCCATCATAAAAGTGCATTTGTCCATCATAAAAGTGCATCTATATCATAAAAGTGCATCTATCCATCATAAAAGTGCATCTGTCCATCATAAAAGTGCATCTATCCATCATAAAAGTGCATCTGTCCATCATAAAAGTGCATCTATATCATAAAAGTGTATCTATCCATCATAAAAGTGCATCTGTCCATCATAAAAGTGCATCTATCCATCATAAAAGTGCATCTGTCCATCATAAAAGTGCATCTGTCCATCATAAAAGTGCATCTATCCATCATAAAAGTGCATCTATCCATCATAAAAGTGCATCTGTCCATCATAAAAGTGCATCTGTCCATCATAAAAGTGCATCTATATCATAAAAGTGCATCTATCCATGATAAAAGTGCATTTATCATCATAAAAGTGCATCTATCCATCATAAGTGCATCTATCATCATTAAAGTGCATCTGTCCATGATAAAAGTGCATCTGTCCATCATAAAAGTGCATCTATATCATAAGTGCATCTATCCATGATAAAAGTGCATCTATCATCATAAAAGTGCATCTATCCATGATAAAAGTGCATCTATCATCATAAAAGTGCATCTATCCATGATAAAAGTGCATCTATCCATGATAAAAGTGCATCTGTCATCATAAAAGTGCATCTATCCATGATAAAAGTGCATCTGTCCATGATAAAAGTGCATCTGTCATCATAAAAGTGCATCTGTCATCATAAAAGTGCATCTATCCATGATAAAAGTGCATCTATCCATCATAAAAGTGCATCTGTCCATCATAAAAGTGCATCTGTCCATCATAAAAGTGCATCTATCCATCATAAAAGTGCATCTGTCCATCATAAAGTGCATCTGTCCATCATAAAAGTGCATCTGCCCATCATAAAAGTGCATCTGCCCATCATAAAAGTGCATCTGTCCATCATAAAAGTGCATCTGTCCATCATAAAAGTGCATCTGTCCATCATAAAAGTGCATCTGCCCATCATAAAAGTGCATCTATCCATCATAAAAGTGCATCTATCCATGATAAAAGTGCATCTATCCATCATAAAAGTGCATCTATATCATAAAAGTGCATCTGTCCATCATAAAAGTGCATCTATCCATCATAAAAGTGCATTTATCATCATAAAAGTGCATCTATCCATCATAAAAGTGCATTTATCATCATAAAAGTGCATCTGTCCATCATAAAAGTACATCTATCCATCATAAAAGTGTTAAATTCTGTTATTATTATTCACTCTCGTGTTGTTCTAAAACCATGTGGTTGGCATTTCATTGATGTCCGTCCAATCAGAAATCTTCAAAAGTTATTTCAAATTCAATATTACTGTTTTATCAAACTTTTGATTAAATAATAAATGCCGTCTGGGTGAGCATAAGAGACTTTATATATACAGTTAAACCTAAATTTATTCAGACAGCTTCTACATTTCTCACATTATCACAGTTTATTCGCTATAGTTTAGAGAATGGTAATAAAATCTGACAAGAACTCAGAGTTATTAACTCAGTTGATATTTGACTGGTTTTGTCCGTCCTTCTGTTAGACTGTCTCACACGTGAATTATGTTGAATATCTGTCAGCTGTTAAATTTAACTACACAATTAGATAATACCAGTTTAGCTCAACCAATCACCAAGCAATGCTTCATTGTGTTCAGTCTGTGTGTGAAAAGAGCATAAGCAATTAAAGACAAAACACTTCAGCTAAACATGGTCTGAATCATTTTTACTCCCAAAGTTACATAAATGTCACTGGTAGTCACTGTATGAAGAATTTTTGGGTATAATATGTCACAGTTTACTTTATTTTGCTCTCCTCACTTACATAAATGAACTATAGTGTCCTGATCACACACTAGTGAAACAATGATATCTGGTGTCTGAATAATCTTTGGTTTGACTGTATGTTGTTGTATTCGATCACTTTCAGACTGTTGTGACTTGTGTCAGCTCATATTACCAATAGCCTGACAGCATGTCTACAAGCGTTGATCTTCCCCATATTCATACGCACAGATGATATGATCTCCTGTGATGCTTGTTTTGCTTTCAGGACTACCATAAGATCATCAAACAGCCGATGGACATGGGCTCAATCAAGAAACGGCTGGAGAATAACTACTATCGCAGCGCCGGCGAATGTCTGCAGGACTTCAATACCATGTTCACCAACTGCTACATTTACAATAAGGTGTGTGTGTGTGTGTGTGTGTGTGTTGCAACGGACACATTAGTCGGGTTGGGAATCGAAAAAGAGTTTGATGTGCTTTCTAGACGTGCTAGAATGATGTCAGAACCTTGCATGTGCTAATATACGTCCACCTACACTACCGTTCAAAAGTTTGGGCTCAGTAAAAGAAATTAATACTTTTATTCAGCAAGGATGCATTAAATTGATCAAAAGTGACAGAAATGTATAATGTTTCCAATGATTCTATTTTAAATAAATGCTGTTCTTTTGAACTTTCTGTTGATCAAAGAATCCTGAATTTAAGCGGCAGCAACTGTGTTCAACATTGATAATAATCATAAATGTTTCTTGATCATCAAATCCTCATATTAGAGTGATTTCTGAAGGATCATGTGACACTGAAGACTGGAGTAATGATGCTGAACATTCAGCTTTGATCACAGGAATAAATTAAACTTTACTGTATATTCACATAGAAAACAGCTATTTTAAATTATAATAATATTTAGTTTTTACTGTATTTTTAATCAAATAAATGCAGCCTTGGTGTTTTTTCAATAAACATCCTTCCAACCCCAAACAATTGAACGCTTTGATGTACTAAAGGGAAATTATTTGGAAATGCTTTTGCATTCTATCGCAAAATGTTTGCGTTTTTTTCACAAAACTTTTGTGGTTTTTGCAAAAGCATTTCCAAATAATTCCACTAGGGCTGGGCGATAAAACGATAACGATATGTATCGCGATAGACACGTAATCAATATCAATAAAAAATGCGTTCGATAAAACGTTCGATAATTTATTTATTTTTTTTCGTCGGAAGAAACCAGCAAGCAGGTTTGATTGCATGAACAAAGGCACTCACTCTCTAGTAACTAGATAAAACAGGAAAAGTCAGCTCGCCTGACTTGAAGTCTGACCATAGTCAGACCAATGTCATCTGCAGATTATGCAAGACAGTCGTCAGTTTCTCTGTTATTCGCGTGCTGATGCGCTGTTCTAGCGTGTGTTTCTCAGCGTGTACATGTGAAGCTCACATGCACTAAAAGCCTGTCTACCAGCGCCTGAATACTAAGTAATCTTTCGAGTCTTATTTTGCTCATACTGTTATATACACACAAGGTTTACATAAACTAGTCGGATATGTCTAAAGTGAAAGCAAACTTGAGAAAATTGAGAGAAAATCTGCTTGACAAATGCGTGTATAATAGACGCGTCGCGCGCAGCTCTTAAAGAGACAGTAGTAATAGTAAACACATTGCCGCTTGTCCCTAAAGGGATAGTTCACCCAAAAAATAAAAATTATCTCATTATTTACGCACTCTACTGTTGTTCCAAACCTGTATTAATTGCCTTCTAATATTTTCTAATATTAATATTTTGAAGAATGTGGGTATCCAAACAGTAGCTGGTCCCCATTGACTTCCATAGGAGAAAAATATACTATGGAAGTCACTGGGGTACATCAACTGTTGGTCATTCTTCCAAATAACTTTTATTTTCAACAGAAGAAAGAAACTTATTCGAGTTTAAAACAACGTGAGAGAGTAAATTATGAAAATTAGAATTTTTAGGAGAACTATCCCTTTAATGTTAATAAAACAACAAAATGTAAAGAGAAAATCACTCACTGCTCTTGACTAATAACTTTATTAATAGCTTTAATAAGTATCAATGTATAATTTATAGAAAATAGAAAGAAATAGATTTATAGAATTTATAGAAAGAAGTTGTAATATTATATTTTTGCCATATCGCCCACCCCTTTATAAAGCATTTATTACGTATTCTTTAATTTTGCACCTTAATGTTAAGAGATAATTGTTAAGTGTTCATTGTGATTTTAGACTTTTGAGTTTTCCATGGTTGTGTTGACATTTCTGCCTTTATAACTGATGGGATTATAATCAGAGGTAGGTTAAGTTTAAAATAAAAAATCTTTAAATGTAATATATTTGTCTCCTGAACTGGTCCTTATTTTAAATATGTTATAAAAAAATTCAATAATTATCGATATCGGCCGATATAAAACACTTATATCGTGATACAGTTTTCAGCCATATCGCCCAGCCCTAAATTCCACATATTTCTCCGTACTATTCACCCCTGCGCGGTTCTGCCGTCCACATGCATGCGCATATCAACATCTGTCCAGCAACTGATGCCGCTGAACCGTTTCTCAGCCCACAGATGACATTGTGCTGATGGCAC
Source organism: Scardinius erythrophthalmus (assembly GCF_964197995.2). Lineage (NCBI taxonomy): Eukaryota > Metazoa > Chordata > Actinopteri > Cypriniformes > Leuciscidae > Scardinius > Scardinius erythrophthalmus. Next base: position 1,732,209 of record NC_138236.1, read on the forward strand.
AGTCTCTGGAGAAGGTCTTCTTACAGAAGGTTGCCCAAATGCCCCCGGATGAGGTCGAGTTTCTCCCTCCTACTCCAAAAGGGAGAGGAGCGAAAACCATCAAAGGTCGCAGAGGCAGAGGTGAGTTGCCCAGTCATGTAATCTGTAGTGGCAAATTTATAGCTTATTCTTGCCAAGAACAGCCCGTTTAGATGTTAAAGTCCCCCTGTGGTCAAAACCAGCTTTTAATGTAGTTTATATGTCTATAGCCGCGTTTCCATTACCCTTCAAATTGTGCGAATTGAAAATACGCCCGATGGAAACACGTCAATTTCGCAAAAACTCCCATTTATCTCAAAAAAGTTTTTCCGCTCGCATGAGGAGGTTTTTCAGGCAATTCGAAAAAGAAATATTTCGCAAAAATGCAATGGAAACAGTTTTTGCGCATTTACAGGTCACCTGACGTAGATGGCGTGGTGTGTTTGGTCAGAATACGAGACTGAGTTCTTTATTAAATTCATAAAAGACAAAATAATTACAGGAATAATGGATTCTAAACCTCAGATAAATGCCACAATCAAGACCTGGAAGCAGAAATGAGGGAGAAACACCCAGAAACTCCTCATATGAGCCGCTCACAAGTATAATAAGGGTCTTTCCTTAACATTAATGCTTGGAAAACACACATACACGTCTCCTTTGATTAATAATAATGGCCAGTGCGGCGGCTGGGATATAGTACATAAACCTACTAACGTCTGTTACCATGGTTTTTGTAATGATTTTACTTATCGCGAGATTTAGTCGCATAACATCGGTTAATGAAAACGCCGTCATTTCGCAATAGTTTTTTGTCGACATTTAGAAACAATCGCCAAAATTATGTGCATTTCTGTAATGGAAACGCGCCTTATGTGGTGTTTTTAATACGCTTTATACCATGGTCTGGGTGAATACTCGATTCTGAGTGGCTGCAGGGTGTCTAGGGTGTTAGATTTCGATTGTAAAACTAGTTAAAATATAAACTAATGTTTTAAAAATGTTATTTGGCAAGTGACCATGGTATAAGTGGGTTAATGCCCTTCGAGGTGTCCATTGTCAGGTATTAATTGACTTTAATCGTCCATTAACTTTAATCAGACTTTAATCGTCCTTGTCCATTAATCCATTAATGGATTAATGGACGAGGTGTCCATTGTCAGGTATTAATGGACCTCCGCTGCGCGTCGGACGGTTCACGCCTCGCCATCGTCCATTAATACCTGACAATGGACACCTCGTCGGGCATTAACCCTTACATAAGACAAACCACGTGTAAGTTCATAAGTCGACAGCATTGCTGAGTGTTTTCTCCTTAAAACTGCAGTGAACCAAAGACAGTCTCAAAAACACGCTTTGAAATCGCTGGTGTTTCTGACGTCACAAACTACCTTGTAACCAATCAGATCAACGTGTGATCGTCAACCAGTGGATCTCTGAGCTGAGTGAGTGAGTGGAGGCGGGGCTCATTTGCATATTCATAGAACCGCGTATACTAAATGAGGCAGTTTTAAGGAATAAAATGATTGACTACAGGGGGACTTTAAGCAGGTAATTAGTCTTTCTGTCACTTTGGCAAAACTTTTTAATAATTGAATCTGATAATTACATCCATCAGGAGGAGGAAGTGTGATGACGGCTCACCAGGTGCCAGCGGTGTCTCAGTCGGCGTACTGTCCTTCCTCACCCGAGACGCCAGATTCACAGTTCTCCACTCCTCCACAGACCCTGCTGAGCAACACCGGTCCTCCTCCACCACTGATGACCCCTCCACCCACTCAACCCACGGCAAAGGTACACACACACACACACACACACACACACACACACACACACACACACACACACACACACACACACACACACACACACACACACACACACACACACACACACACACACACACACACACACACACACACACACACACACACACACACACACACTTTCAATTCAATTCACATTTATTTGTATGGCGCTTTTCACAATACACATCATTTCAAAGCAGCTTTACAGAAAATGCACAAGTCCCTATTACAGAAACAATGAGTTCATTGAAGTAATGAATACTTGTTTGTTAACAAATGATTATGACATTTAGAAGAATGCAGCATTGGTGCGTGTTGATTCAGAGTTTGCGTGATCTGAAGTCTTCTCGGGACTGACGCTGGGAGTCATCATGCCGGTATTATACCAAAGGGCTGGGTGTCATTAAGAACATTTCCATACCATGACTTCGATAACGGTTCCTGAACGATACTTTTTTCGATAACAATTTTATGAACGGATTATATTACAGCAGAGACTTTAACATTAATGTGAAGAGAGGGGACAAAACGGCAAAGCTAAACTTAAGGATAATCACACTTTACAAGATACCTAGTTTAATGTGAGTTAATTCCTTTTTTTTTTTTTTTTCTCTGGATGGTTAAATTAAATTTTGTTAATCCAAAATCATGTGTAATTAATTGAAATTATGAAACTTGTTGAATTTAACAGCAATTTATTTACAGTTTAGCAAAAATTACATTCTTAATAGTATTTTTTCCAAATTCCATTTTATTTTGACCCAGTTCTGCTCTTTCCTTGTTTTTTTGTGTGCTTTCATGTGCATTGCATGTTCTGCAAGGCTATTCGCTCTGTGCCTATAAAGTATCGAACTCGATACCCAGCCCTAATTATACCTGGATGATATTACGCTGTACCCACATTGGACCAGTGGTTTGGAAAATGGATAGATGACCATGTTTTGGTCAGGCGCGGGAATTCATTCGGCGACCCTTACTGTGCATTATGGGTATTCTCTAGCCGTTGAGCGTTCATTAGTTGAACACTTGTTATTGCGGTGCATCATGGGATTAAAGTCCACCATAATTTTCTCTTTAGCCAGTAGATGGCGGCAGAGGAGCAATTATTGTCTGGTTAGCCATTTCCACTCCTTAATATATTTTTTTCACGTTTTACTTTTGGATATACATTTAGACATTATGATATCACTATTATAAAATATAAAATCATCAATAAATATTTGTTTTGTCAGTTTGCACATTATTACACTGAAGTGTGAAGTAGGAAAAGTCATGTGAACTTTTCAAATTGTTACTGAATTTCACAGAGCAAGAAAAGATTGCTTTTTATAATCACTGAAGCTGTCAGTCAGTTCAGCTCGATACTATAGAAAAACAATTTAATGAGAGTTCAATATTTAAAATATATTTTTTTGCATGATACTGTGCATTTACTGCAGGAAGTCTCTAAATTTAAATAATTGAAAGACTAAAAACATTGTAGATGTAGTTGATGCTACGTGTGCACTATAATCCGAGTCTTCTCAAGCCATTGGTCTGATGATTCGGTTGTCTTCTGCCATTGCTCTCATTCTCAGCTTCTGATTGGTTAATTTGAAGTGTGTAGTTAATAACGGCCACTGAAAGCGATGCTCATGTCTGTTGTCTCTGCAGAAGAAGGGCGTGAAGCGTAAAGCCGACACCACCACTCCCACGACCCTCGGCTTCCCCGTGACCTCGACGGCTCGGATGGGAGGAATGGGCAAAGGTCACGGATCGGCCGGAGAGATTCCTCACTCTCTGTCCTCCACGCCTGTGAACTGTTCTCCCAGTACAGGAGTGAGCGAGCCCACGCACCTCCAGCCCGCCTTGGGTCGACCCCTGTCCCGTCGGCCAATCAAACCTCCCCGTAAAGACCTCCCCGAGTCCGTGCGACCCCATCAGCCCTCGCGGCGCGGGAAGCTTAGCAAGCAGCTTCGCTACTGTAGCGGCGTCCTTAAAGAACTGCTGTCCAAGAAACACGCGGCGTACGCCTGGCCCTTCTACAAACCCGTGGACACGTCAACGCTGGGCCTGCACGACTACAACGACATCATCAAACACCCCATGGACCTCAGCACCATCAAGGTGACATGCATGAACCACCTTATTTTGAGCTTTCTTAGTTGTTTTAATAATCATCTGGCAGCTTTTTACTTACATTAGGCTTGTATTCTTGATGCAAAATTGGGGTTAGACTTTAGTTTAGGGTTCAATTCTCAGTTGCTTATTATCATGCATATTACTAGGATATTGGCTGTTTATTAGGACTTATTAATGCCTTATGACCATATTCTACGTCCCTTAATCCTAACCAATACATAAACAGAACAACTTCCTTAATCCTTACTAACTGTTAATAAGCAGTAGTTAGAAGTTTGAGGCGAAAGTTAAAGTTGAGAAGTGGACTCTAATCTAAAGTCTGACCAAAATTGGTTTCAAGAATTGTGAAATATCATTGGCGTCTAAAGTTACGTATTTCCAGCAAAAATAACTATTGTAATAATCATTATCGTGAAATAAGATTTTGCTCATATTGTCCAGCCCTACTTTGAATGCACTTAAAAAAACTGATTTAATTGAATTTGAATCTAGTAAAATTGAATTGTTGTTGTGGATTGAATCGTTTTGAATTTGCAAAAATTCTCAATTGAATCGAGAAACTATTAATTGTGAATTGAATCGATTTGCGCTCAAATTATTTTTATTATTTATCAATACTAAATTAATGAAAGGTGACTGTAAAGTCTTTTATTCAGCAAGGACACATTCAATTGATCAAAAGTGACAGAAATTTATATTGTAACAAAATATTTTTTGTTCTTTGGAACTTTCTATTCATCAATGATAAAACGTCTCGGTTTACACAGAAATATGAAGCAGCAGCACAACTGTTTTCAACACTGATAATAATCATAAATGTTTGTTCAGCATCAAATCCTCATATTAGAGTGATTTCTGAAGGATCATGTGACACTGAAGACTGGAGTAATGATGCTGAACATTCAGCTTTGATCACAGGAATAAATTACACTTTACTATATATTCAGTCATTTTAAATGGTAATATTTCAAAATATTACTGTTTATACTGTTTTTTGATCAAATAATATCAGCCATCGTTTTGAATTTGCAAATATAATTTCTGAATTGAATCAGAAGCCAGTGAATTGTGATTTTAATTGATTCATGTTCTGCACCCGGTTATTGACACCCTTGCCATGTATGCAAGTCCTGGTGTAAAACACACTGAGGTGATGTATGTAGCAAACTAGCTCTAAAGAAATATTAATAATCAATCATAACTTGTTTTTATGAATATTTGCATCAGTTAATAGAGCTTAATGTAGTAAAATTAATATTACAATCAAGTAACCTGTTTGTATGGAAGCTCGTTTCCACCACAAAATAAAATATTTTAAAAGATAATTGCGACTTTTTATCTCACAATTCTGACTTTTTCTCTCACAATTGCGAGATATGAAGTCAGAATTCTAAGGGAAAAAAATGACTTTTTTTTTTCCAGAATAGTTTATATCTCACAATTCTGACTTTATTTCTCACAGTTCTGACTTGATATATCGCAATTGTGAGAAAAAAAAGTCAGATTGTGAGATAAAAAGTCGCAGTTATTATTATTATTTATTTATTATTCAGTGGCGGAAACAAGCTTCCGTAATTGTGCCGTGAACACTCAGTGTTAATTGTTTATTAATTCTAAGAAATGTACATTTCCGGGGCATGGGAAATATCTTTATCAACTGTACAGTTAATACGATTAATATGTAATAATGATTAGGGACTCCAGTATATGTGCTTGAAACGTGGACAACTTTCCATGTGACATGAACAAGACTTTATTAACTAGACTGAACACTTAAACTGCGCTAACATACGCATACATACATGCACAGTAAATCATTCACACAGTGTCCTGGGATGCATGTTCATTTGTAGATCAGTTCGTCTATAAATGAATGCAGGAAAGTCTGTTCCTGTCGTTCCTAGGCCTAGGTCTTGACCACATGACCACTTTTTCACAGCAGTAAAGCCGTCTTATCAGATCTTCCTGTTTCATTCCTAGGAGTGGGCTTTAAAGCTTATTTCTAAGCTTATTTCTGATAGCCTCAGTCGTTGTGTGTAGCTAACGCTCCTCCTGTGTTGTGTGTTCTCAGAGGAAGATGGACGAGCGCGAGTACAGAGACGCCCAGCAGTTCAGCGCTGACGTCAGACTCATGTTCTCCAACTGCTACAAGTACAACCCTCCGGATCATGACGTGGTCAGCATGGCACGGAAACTGCAGGTGCGCAAACTCAGTCTCTGAACTTCCGGTTTTGCGGTCGCTCTGTATATCTCTATGGCATTCGCTGTCCAGGAGTGATTAGCTGGTGAAGTGGATTTACTTAACGAAAGTTATCATGAGGATTGTAATGTTTAAAGCAGATGTCTTAACAAATGTCAGTCGACCGGGAAGATTTTAAAACGAGCTGTTCATTCATAAATACGCAAGATCACTGTGAAAATACAGACCGGAAGACAAACGACAGCGAGCGCAGCGCTGAGAAGGGGCGGAGCTACAGAAGGGCTATATAAGGATGCCTAGATGCAAAATAATCTTAATGATCCTAAAATATGCTGGTTTTGTGCAAGCTGTTCAGTGGCTTTAAGCTGGACATGTTAGAGAGAGGTTTGTTTGCTTTTGCTGATAACTAAAATGATTTATATATAATTTTTTATTTTATTTTATTTTTTTATTATTATTAGATTTTTTAAATGTATTATTACTCATTTAGTATTTAAATATTTATTTATTTGGAGGAAATAAAGCCTTTATTTAATTCAACCTAGTTAAACAGCAATTTAAAAGAACTTTATAATTTAAATAAAATAATTATTTTGTAGTATGTGTTGTTTTAATGTTTTATTTTTTATTAGATGCTGTTTTTATTATTTTTTCATTTTAGTCATTTTATAATTTAAGTAAAATCATTATTTTGTAGTTTGTATTATTTATTATTTTTAATTATTATTAGACGTTGTTTTTTTTTTGTTTTTTTTAATATTAGTTTATTGTTTTATTGGAGAAAATAAAACCTTACAATGATTTATATATTAATATAATTTATTTGTATTTTATTTTGTAATAATATATATATATATTTTTTTTAGATGTTTTAAATTAATATTATTACTCATTTAGTTTTTTGAACATTATTTATTAATTTATTATAATTTATTTTTCATTTTAGTGTTTTTAAATATTCTTATTTTATTGTTTTATTGGAGAAAATAAAGCCTGATATTATTTTGCGTAATATCAGCCTAGTCAAACTGAGAGTGATTTAAATTAAAAAAAAGGTTAAAAAATATAATTTAAATAAAATAATATAATATAACTAAAATAAAATACAAATAATAACTTTATTTTAATTTGAAATTAGATAATAATAACATTCTACTTACATATATTGTCAATTTCTGAGTTATTAATTTTTGTTTTAAATTATTAAACCTGATTATTTAAAAAAGAAATTTTTTTTAAGTTGTTAATTTTTGTTAGAATTTCATATGCTTTGATACGACTGTCCTCCTGCTGATTCTGTTTTTCCCTCTGTCTTTCCCCAGGATGTGTTTGAGTTTCGCTTCGCAAAAATGCCTGACGAGGTTTCGGAGGAAGAGGAATTGTCTCCTATTCCATTGGGACGGAACAGGGGCATGCTGGGAATGCACCACTCCTCCTCTTCATCCTCCTCCTCCTCCTCTTCATCCTCCTCCTCCTCTTCGTCGGAGAGCGAGCCGAGCAGCGACAGTGAGCCGAGCTCGGACAGCGAGGAGGAGCGCGCTCAACGCCTGGCCCAACTACAGGACCAGGTGTGTACTCAGGTACACAGACCTTCCTGTTACACACATCTTCACACATGCACACCAACGGCATCAAATCAAATTTGACTTTGATAGATGTCTCTGGCGGATATATATACACACACACTACTGGTCAAAAGTTTTAGATCGGTAAGATATTTTATGTTTTTAAAAGAAGTTTCTTCTGCTCACCAAGGCTGCATTTATTTATTTTTTTAAATAAATAATTTTTCACAATTAATTATTGTGAAATATTATGACAATTTAAAATGACTGTTTTATATTTTAATATATTTTAAAGTGTAATTTATTCCTGTGATCAAAGCTGAATGTTCAGCATCATTACTCCAGTCTTCAGTGTCACATGATCCTTCAGAAATCACTCTAATATGATGATTTGATGCTCAGAAAACATTGTTGAAAACAGTTGTGTACAATTTTTTTTTTTCAAAATTATTTGATGAATAGAAAGTTCAAAAGAACAGCATTTATTTAAAATAGAATATTTTCTAACATTATAAATGTCTTTACTGTAACTTTTGATCAGTTTTACTCATCCTTGATGAATAAAAGTATTGATTTATTTTATTTCCCCCAAAAATAAAATTAAAATTCTCACTGACCGCAAACTTTTGAACGGTAGTGTTTAATGTTACAAAAGCTTTAGATTTCAGATAAATGCTGTTCTTTTGAACTTTCTATTCATCAAAGCATCATGAAATAAAAATGTAAAAAAATGTTTTCAACACTGATAATAATCATAAATGTTTCTTGAGCATCAAATCTTGAAAACTCTCAAAAGAGTGATTTCTGAAGGATCATGTGACACTGAAGACTGGAGTAATGATGCTGAACATTAAGTTTTGATCACAGGAAAAAAAATTAGACTTTACTATATATTCACATAGAAAACAGATGATTTAAAATATAATAATATTTCACAATAATTAATTGTGAAAAATTATTATTATAATATTTTTTTATCAAATAAATGCAGCCTTGGTGAGCAGAAGAGACTTCTTTTAAAAAACATAAAAAATCTTACCGATCTAAAACTTTTGACCAGCAGTGTGTGTGTGTGTATATATATATATATCTCCAACAAAATCTTCCATCACAGCGGGGTTGTAACTCTGCTCTTGTGTTTAGCTCAGAGCGGTGCATGAGCAGCTCGCCGCCCTCTCATCTGGCCCGATTGTCAAACCCAAAAGAAAACGAGAGAAAAAGAAGGACAAGAAGAAGAAAAAGAAGCCGGAGAAGCGCAGAGGAAGTCGGAGTTTGAGTGATGAACGGGACAAAATGCCCAAAAGCAAATCGAGCCGAGCTTCACTGTCATCCACACAGAGCAAGAAAGGCCCGACCAAGAAAAGCAGCAAAAACAAGTGAGTTTCCCCCTTTCCTATTCACTCTGATACGTGATGATACGGATGACTCTGTCCAAATCTAATGGTTTGAATTGTATATTATTTGTATTTAATTAATTTGATTTATTCACTCCGGCAGGAACACAAAGAAATCCGCCTCATCATCTCGTTTTGCGCCGGCCGCCCCGGTGTGCTTGCCTCACTACGACTCTGAGGAAGAGGAAGACGGTCTTCCCATGAGTTACGATGACAAGCGGCAGCTCAGTCTGGACATCAACAAGCTCCCCGGGGAGAAACTGGGGCGCGTGGTTCACATCATCCAGTCCCGAGAGCCCTCGCTGCGAGACACCAACCCCGAGGAGATCGAGATCGACTTCGAGACGCTGAAGCCGTCCACGCTGCGCGAGCTGGAGCGCTACGTCATGACCTGTCTGCGCAAGAAGCCCCGCAAACCGTATGGTGAGCTGAGATTTGATGATTGTAAGTAAACCTGGACGATCTAGCTTAAAAACATCAACACTTTCTGTCAACTTTCTGAGCTGCACGATTAATCGTTAATAGATCGCGAGAGCAGACGGCTCCCTGTGCTTTTGAATCGCTCTCGTGGTACTTTGATGTTAAAGCGCCGCTTTAAGTCCAACACACCTATTCATGCGATCGATTAGTTCAAAAATGCTGATTCATGTAGTAATGAAACAAGTGAATTCTTTATGAGCGAGTCAGTGAATCATTAATTCAATAGATTTGATTCATTACTGAATGAATCAGAATTTTTGAACCAGTGAAATCTTTGAGCGAGTGATTTATTGAATTATTCATTCAATAGATTCATTCAAAAATGCTGATTCATCCAGTAATGAAACAAGTGAAGTCTTTGAGCGAGTCATTGAATCATTCATTCAATAGATTTGTTTCATTACTGAATGAATCAGCATTTTTGAACCAGTGAAATCTTTATGAGCGAGTGAGTCATTGAATCAGTCATTCAATAGATGAATTAAAAAATGCAGATTCATCCAGTAATAAAACAAGTGAAGTCTTTGAGCGAGTCATTGAATCATTCATTCAATAGATTTGATTAATTACTGAATGAATCAGCATTTTTGAACCAGTGAAATCTTTATGAGCGAGTGAGTCATTGAATCAGTCATTCAATAGATTAATTAAAAAAATGCAGATTCATCCAGTAATGAAACAAGTGAAGTCTTTATGAGCGAGTCATTGAATCATTCATTCAATAGATTTGTTTCATAATGAATCAGCATTTTTGAACCAGTGAAATCTTTGAGTGAGTGAGTCACTGAATCATTCATTCAATAGATTAGTTCTAAAATGCGGATTCATCCAGAAATAAAACAAGTGAAGTCTTTGAGTCATTGAATTAATTCATTCAAGCATTGATTTAAAAAACATAAAATCTTACTAAATATTTTTCACTTTTCAAATAACATTGTGTCGGAACTATTTTTCTAAATAGTTCAAAATAATTCAATAATTGTATAAATATACTGCAGCAATCATTGTGTCAGAACCCCTCTAGTAAATTGCGTTATTTTGTCTAGTTGTCTATTCAGAAACGTGGGAATATTGGGATCTCATATTTTAATTGTGCAGCTCAATATCTTTTTTCTTTCATATGCATCATGATTTACACGATTACCAATTTAAACTTGCTGTCAAACTCAGCTCTAATGCATATTTTAGCTGGGACTATTTGTGGTGCAGTGCATAAAGGGTTACACTTTATTTTCAGGTGTCATTGTTAGTGTAACTATATATTTAAGTACTGAATAATATTAATAAACTACATGTACTTACTATAGGGTTAGGGTAGGATTAGGATTTGGTTGAGGGTTAGTTGCATGTAATTATGCATAATTTACTGTTATTACTATGGTAAGTAAAATAAAGTGTTACCGTATAAAGTGTAATGTAGATCACCTCCTGTGTGCAGTGGTGAAGAAGGAAGGAGGGAAGAGTCGAGAGGAACTGGCTCTGGAGAAGAAGAGAGAACTGGAGAGGAGATTAATGGACGTGAGCGGACAACTGAACTCTGCCAAGAAACCCCAGAAACCCAAAGGTGTGCAGCGTGTTCTCTAGACCAGCTGTTGTGTCTTGGTGTCAGGACTCAATTAGTATGAGTCTGGTGTAAGTGAGGATCAGGCCAGCGTTGCCTTTATGGGATCAGTTTAGTGTGTGTGTGTGTGTGTGTGTGTGTGTGTAGAGCTGTTGTTGAACAAGCAGGTGAAAATGAGCACACAGAGGACGAGATCTTGCACTCAGAAGCAACTAGAAAGAAAAAAAAAACACAATGCCCAAGATGCAATTCAACAGACGAATACATAGAGCTGCACGAGGAATCAAAATAAAAACAAAATCACAGCGGTTGCAATTTAATTAATGAAATATATGCACTTAGTTTTTCATAATAAATCGCGCGCTGTGTTCATCTGCACGTGATCATGAGCGGTTCATAAATCTCAGTTTGCAGTAAACGCTGCTCCAATGAATCCGTCGCTTATAACATGCGAGAGGAACAAAACATGCAAAAAACACTGGCTGTTGTCAACAAAAGAGAAACTTTAAGGATCTGAAAAAATAATTTTTTTTTTTTTTTTTTTTTTGCATTTGAAAATTAAATTAAGACAGCCATAAATAATATTATTGTCATTTTAATGCTGTACTATAAAATAAATAATTATTATTACTTAATAAATTATCAAAATAAGAAATGTTGCTATTGTAATAATACAAATATTTATTAATAAATATTATAAAATATACTTTGTTTCCAATATTATAAAATAAATAATTATTATTACTAAATAAATTATTAAACTAAGAAATATTGCTATTGTAATAATACAAATATTCAATAATAAATATTATTATAATAAACATTTTATAAAAAATAAAATATATATTAATATGAATAATAATAATATAAAATACTTTGGGTTTTTTTCTACAATAATAATATTTCTTATTTAAAAATTAAGTTTTAAGCCATTTCTATATATTTTTATTTATATTTATACACTTTCATCTATTGTATTCTAAGCTATTATAAACCTATATGAATTTTTTTTATTACTTTTCCTTATTAAAATATACTTTGTTTCCAATATTATAAAATATTGTTATTACTAAATACATTATCAAAATAAGAAATATTGCTTTTGTAATTAAAATATTTAATAAACAATATTACTATAATAAACATATTTTATTAAAAAAATAATTAATATGAATAATAATAATATAAAATACTTTTTTTTCTGCAATAATATTTCTTATTTAAAAATTAAAAGTTTTTATCCATTTATATATATTTATACACTTTCATCTATTGTATTCTAAGCTATTATAAACCTATATGAAAATGACTTGGCCTTTTAATAACAAGCTATTTTTTTTAAATTACTTTTCCTTGTAAAAAATAAACTTTGTTTCCAATATTCACAAGCATGTTGCTATATTTTCCAACCCAAGTCAACGGCAAAACACGCTTGTGCTTGTGTGTGTGTTTCAGCGGAGAAGCCCAGCGTAGTGGATCCTCACACAGCGTCGTCACGTCTCAGCGCCAGCAGCTCCAGCTCGGACTCTTCCTCATCCTCATCCTCCTCATCCTCATCCGACTCCAGTGACTCCGACTCCAGGTGAAGAACTCTGGGAAGCGTTCAGAACCGTGGTCCTCGCGTTGTTTTCCGTGCATCCTGAACACCAGGAACTCTGTGCTTACGTTTACTTCAGTGTAAAAAAAAATATGTATATATCGTGTAGGATGATTTTTTTTCTTTTATAAAGAAGACTTTTACCAAAAACGCCCATAATGGGAAACTCTGATGAGAGTGTGTGATCATAACTACTTTTCTTAGTTGACGAAATGGCTTGTTGTTTTGTTTTGCTTCCATTTAATTTACATTTATTGCTTCTGTCGGCATTGCTGTGAACATCAGGGCCGGTGTCGGATGATTGACGATCACATGGGCAGAAGTGTTAAGAAAATAAGAGCTACTTTGCATTGGTTTTAAAGAGTTTCGGATTCTGCGCTACGATGCAGTGGACTGTTCTGGGGTTTGTTCTGTATGTACAGTATGATATAATAACTCAAACATTAGCGTACGGTTTGCAGTGCATCGTGCCGTGAGTGAGTGAAACTGCTCTGGTTACAGATATTGCTTTGATCTGTGTATGATCTCTTCTTTTACATGATCAGATCAATGTCAAATTACACTTTTTGTCATAAATCTGTCTGTGAAATTGCATCAATCTCGAAACTAACAGCCATAGCTATGCCTCACTGGACTGCGTTTGTTCTTAAAGCTCTAAAGGATTGAATTCGCTGGTTAAGTTGAATGTTGAGAGTGGATCTGGTTTGTAGTGGAAAACTAGAAGCAATAGAAACCCTCTTTTAGTTCCTGTATATAGAGTCCATAATAACATGATCCTGGTTCCACTTCTTTCTCCTTTGTGTTTCTTTGCGTTTCTCTAAGATTATTCTTTTTGACTATATAAGACAACTGGCAGATCATTGTGACGTAATACTCCTTATCTGCTGTATAATTAAGAGTTTATGCACTCCAGATTATACGTTGGTTTTTATTTGGATGGAAATACAAACACAACAAGTGAACTGTGTGAAGTGGTGTTTATTTAATGTTTTATATTGCATTTTTCAGCAGCCTTGCCAAACCGGAAACACTAGTTGTACTGTTGTGGGTGTTATAATGCTGTTTATGAGTAAACTTAGTCTCTGCAAAACCCAGCATGAGTGATATCGGTTTAGCGCAAGGGCATGAGGAGCGTTTGAGTTTACTGGGATTTCACTGGGTTCCCAAAGTCATGAAAAACTTGAAACATCAGGGAACTTTTTTGGGAAATTTTTACTCCGCTGTAAATCAATGGAAATATAATGGCAAAAACCCAGTTTATCACTGACAACAGTTGGTTATCAAGTGTTTTTGTTCATTACATGTATAAATGCATGTCAATCAGTGGAGAAAAAACTGTAAAGGCTCGTACACACACACACACACACACACACACACACAAAATGTCAACATTAAAAATAACCTTTAAAATATAATTTGTAATATGCAAAATAACATGCAAAACAGGATGGATTTAGGATGTATAAATTAATGTCAATCAGTGCATCATGAGAAAAAACTGTAAAGGCTCGTACACACACACACACACACACACACACACACACACACACACACACACACACACACACACACACACACACACACACACACACACACACACACACACACACACACACACACACACACACACAAAATGTCAACATTAAAAATAACCTTTAAAATATAATTTGTAATATGCAAAAAACATGCAAAATAGGATGTTACTGTTATGGAATTTTAAAAAGCTGATTCTGTTTTTTATGCTTTAAAATATAATTTTGAATATGCAAAATAAAAATCGTTTGCCGCTTTAATGCGCAAGCTCCTTAGAGCAGGGTGGATTCTGATTGGCTGTCAAAGTTTTTATCCTTCATCACCTGGAAAATGAAAAAAAACAAAAAAAAAGTTCTGAAAGTGATTCCAATTATATATTTTTTCTGTGTCGCTATCATCATATTTATGGTTATATTCCTTTATATTTACAACGATTTTTCGAGCTGTATCGTTATCGTCCTTGGTGTGAATGTGCCTTAATTTAATATCATTAACCAGTTCTCTATCAGTCAATCATTAAGCCAGTCATTAATGACCTGGAACCGTTTCTAATATCATAAGCCTGATGCACAATGGCTGTCACAGAATAAAAACAATGGTTTCATGCGTCACGAAAGAACTGAAACCTGGCGTGTGGAATTCAGTGCTCTAGTTTCTCTCCGGCACGAGGAACCGGTATTGTGAAGAATGGAGGAAGTGAATGTTTCCAGTAAACTCCTGTCTGAGGCATTCGGCTCTCGACCTCCAAACGCTGCGGATGTTCTTTCTCCTCTACACGTTTGCAGTCTTTGGGAGTTTATCAAGAGCTAAAGGTAATGATTTTATTTTCTTGATAAACGAACATTTGAATTTGTTCCTGTTGTTTATCATCCCGTGTTTAGACACTGTTCAAAGGTTTTGGATCGGTACGATTTTTAATGTTTTTTAAAAAAGTAAGTCTCGGTAACACTTTATTTTACAGTGCCCTTGTTACATATGTTACATGTACTTACCATAGTAATAACGGTAAATTATGCATAATTACATCCAACTAACCCTCAACCAAACCCTAATCCTACCCTAACCCTATAGTAAGTACATGTAGTTGATTAATATTACTCAGTACTTAAATATATAATTACACTGTAACAATGACACCTTAAAATAAAGTGTAACCGAAGTCTCTTCTGCTCATCAAGGCTGCATTTATTTGATTAAAAATACAACAACAAAATTATATTTTTTAAATAATATGACAGTTTAAAATAATTTTCTATGTGAATATACAGTAAAGTGTAATTTATTCCTGTGATCAAAGCTGAATGTTCAGCATCATTACTCCAGTCTTCAGTGTCACATGATCCTCCAGAAATCACTCTAATATGAGGATTTGATGCTCGAGAAACACTTATGATTATTATCAGTGTTGAACACAGTTGTGTACACTTTTTTTTTTTTAGGATTCTTTGATGAACAGAAACTTTTGATCAATTTAATTAATCCTTGATGAATAAAAGTATTGATTTCTTTTATTTATTTCCCCCAAAAACATATAAACATAAAAAAAGTATAACATTACAAAAGCTTTCTATTTCAGATAAATGCTGTTGTTTTGAACTTTCCATTCATCAAAGAATCCCAAAATACAACATGTAAAAAAACCTGTTTCAACACTGATGATAATCATAAATATTTCTGAAGGATCATGTGACACTGAAGACTGGAGTAATGATGCTGTAAATTCAGCTTTGATCACAGGAATAAATTACACTTTACTATATATTCACATAGAGAACAGATACTTTAAATTAAAACCTAAAATTCTTTTAAAAACCTAAAAACCTCGGACTGGTGGTGTATATGATGAACGGAAGGTTTTCCTCCCTCAGGCGATGAGCATGTGATGCGTCAGCTGACCTACTGCCACATCGAGCTGATGGATGCTGGGTTTGAGCTGGAGTTTGATGGACAGGAGCTCTGGCACGTGGATCCCGCACACTTCACAGCGCGACAGCGTTTACCGGAGTTCGCGTCGGACTGGAGACTCAACCGTAGTTTACCGTCTGAAGCGCACTTGTCCATCGGCACCTGCTTCTACAACATCCCTCGCTGTGTTGCTGGAGAACACAACCCTCCTCACTCCATCGGTAATCAGTGTTGAGTGTAACTTGAGTTACGTAATCAGAATAAGATTCCTTTTTCAATTTACAACAAAATATCCAAAATTCCAAGTTACTTTTTCAAATAAGTAACGCTAGTTAATTAAATTTATTATATGGCTTGGCTGAATTCCAATGTAGAATGCAGTGTGTTATTTCTTGTTATACTACAGGGCCGTTGAATACTTGAATCTGATTGGTTGACGAACGTTCTAAGGTGTGCATTATTTTCAGGGAAACGCACAGCTAAAGTAGTTCCAGGCAGGTCTTGACCGCATTACAGTTCCATATCACTTCGCGTAGTTAATGGCAATAACGGAAAATAGGATACAATTCATAACAAGAAAAAGCATTTAGCCGCATGCGCTTGATCTGGAATTTTCAATGTCTAGCTTCACAATCAATGGAAACATGCAGTTTAATTTGAATTAAGTATGTAGTCCTATCTATAATCAATAGAAAATTAAACTGAATAGGCTAAATAAATGCATAGTCCTGCAGCACAGATCATTATTGCAGATAATATAACAAATAAATAATTATTGATAGGCCTACTTGTTAAAAGGGCTTTGTGTTTCATTTATTTGGCTAGTCTGTCATCTGTCAATAATAGAAAAAAAAGAATGAATTCGAATTAATTAAAAGGAATTGAATTAATAAATAAATAATAATATTGACGCACATGCTTTTCTGTCTCATTATTGCAACATCTCTCTCTCTCTAATAACTGCATTAATAACTGGGGACACACTTTAAGGCCGGTTTTGAATGTAATTTGATAAGTATGACTGATCATGCCCAAACGCGTGTTCAGCGCGTTCAGTCTGTGTTCAAAGTCGGTGTTTAAAATCTGCTGCAGTCGATGAACACAGTCAGAGAATGTGTCATATAGTCGTGTGTCCCCAGCATTAGTCTGCTATCAGTGGCTCAAACCTCCGTTACTAACTCTAAAATTACTAACTCTAAAATGACGTTTTGGAATTAGCAACGGAGGCATTGGATTAGATGCGTAAGAAATTAGTCCTACATACAAGAGCATTTTAATGACAAAAACTTTACAAACGTCTTGAAATACATAATCTGAACAATGTTTCGAGGTGTGGTAACTGTAGTATAAGCGGAATAATTGACTTCAGGCCGTTGAATTATTAGAAAAATAATGCACACCCGAGGTGGTAATGCGGTCACGACGCGAAGCGGAGTGGAGGCCGTTCACCTCGGCCTGTCGTCAATTATTCCTTTACATAACAGACCGCTGCGAACTATAACCGACCGTTGCCATGCAAAACAGCGCGTTGCTATGGACGCGGAACGGACTATTTTCTTTAGCGGAAGCAATACAATCGTTTTTAAATCAATAAACTCCTTTTAAATAAATAATTTGTGTCAATTTATTTATTTATTTTGTAGGTAGCCATGTAATAAGCGGGATAATGTAGAGCGAGGCGGGTGTTATAGTGAATAACAACCCCTTCAGGATTCAAGCACCGCTTCGCGTCGGGTTTTCCTGATCAGCATGAAGGGGTTGTATTCAACCGCCTCGCTCTACATTAAAGCAAAAATATGTAAGGTGTTATGTTTGAAAACGTTCAGCATTGGGTCCTGTTGGACTATGTTTGTATGCACTGCGAGTGACAGGTTACTGTGCCTTTAAAGTTTATAGCATTGATTTACGGCAAAGGTCGGAGAATGTGAGTTTTACGTCGGTTGATAAAAGGCAACATAAACAGAGCTACACGGTGTGATTATTGTGTCTTTTGCAAGCACAACATTTGGCGAACGAGGATGTCTGAACTTGTCTTACCACCACCGCCACCTTTCCTGCCTGTTCCCGGTGATCCAGCGGTTCCCTGGGATCGCTGGCTGACGTCGTTTGAGGACTATTTGCTGGCTTTGGGACACTCGGATCTAGCGGAGGCGAGGAAGTGCGCGCTTCTGCGCCATTGTCTCGGGCAGGAGGGACAGCGAATCTTCGCCACGCTCACCTTATCGGATGATAAGTACGTCACAGCCACGGCCGCCTTGAAGGCTCACTTCAGCTCCGGAAGAAGCCGGCGGATGCACCGTTTTGAGTTTCGTCAGAGGACCCAAAAGCCGGGTGAGACCGTTTCCCACTATGTATCAGCATTACGTGAGCTGGCTAGACTTTGTGAGTTTGGGGCTTTGGAGGATGGACTTATAGTTGACCAGTTAATAGAGAAAACGTCATGTAACCAACTGAGGGAGAGACTTTTACTAGAGCCAGACTCCACGACACTAGCGGACGCTTTAGTAATTGGGAAGCAGTTGGAAACTGCCCTAATGGAGGCGCGCAAGTTCGGCCGCGCTGTGCACGAGCCTGTGACGTCATCACCACCGTTAGTTCAGCACACAGAGACTGCAGTGGCGGCTGACAGGGTGAGTGACAGTTTGGACGTGCAGCGAGTGGACAGGGGGCCCAGGGAGAGTGGGCACAAGAGCTGTAGCAACTGTGGCTCCTCTAAACATGCAACCAGAGATCAGTCATGCCCTGCCCAGGGAAAACGTTGTCGTAACTGCAACAAGTTGAACCATTTTGCACGCTGCTGTCGCTCCTCTCCTGCTTGCCATGATACTGCTGCTGTTCCCATAAACACTGTACAGACCTCACAGCCTTCATTCAAGCTCTGCACATGCCGTGTGGGCACAGCTCTCATTCCGCTCCTCGTGGACACAGGGGCTAAAGTGTCAATCCTGAACAAATGCACATATGACCGCTTCTTCAGTCAAGTGCCTCTGGAAGCAGCGGCTAAACCCCTGTTAGGCTACGGCCATTTTCCCATCTCCACTCTGGGTGTGGCCTGCCTCCCCGTCAGATATGATAAACAATGTGCGCCTGCCACCAAATTCTGTATCACCCGGAAGGGAGCTAACATTATGGGCCTAGACTTGTTCCTTGCCCTGGGCTTTACTGTGAGTGATGCTAGGGGCCTGCATGTCCTGCAGGTCGCCGCCTCCTGGCCTGACCGCTACCCACAACTATTCAACGGGCTGGGCCGCATGACTGGATTTGTACACCAGCCTACTGTTGACCTGGCAGTCCGCCCTGTCATCCAGCCCCTACGGCGCATACCCCTGGCTCTCCGTGACGCGGTGGAGGCCGAGCTGCATCGCCTGGTGGAGGCAGACGTCATAGAGCCCGTCGATGCCTCACCGTGGGTGTCTAACCTGGTGATAGCCAAGAGAAGAGGGGGCGGACTGCGACTCTGTGTCGACCTCACAGACGTAAATAAAGCCATCATCCCTGATAAGTACCCCCTACCTACAGCTGAGGAGCTCACTAGCCATTTCCATGGCTCCATTGTTTTCAGTAAGATGGACTTACGTAACGGCTACCTGCAGGTCCCTCTAGCATCGGCCAGCATGGACCTTACAGCGTTTGTCTCGCACGTGGGGGTTTTCAGATTTAAGCGCATGGCATTTGGACTGTCCTCAGCCCCGAGCTGTTTTCAGAAAATAATGTCACTCATATTGGCTGGTATCCAGGGTGTCTCCATCTACCTAGATGACGTGGTGGTGCATGCGCCCTCCACCGCACTGCATGATGATCGCCTGGAGCAGGTCTTTCAGCGTTTCGAACAGCATGGGGTCACACTGAACTCTGAGAAATGCATGTTCGGGGTTGAGGAGGTCGAGTTCCTGGGCTTCAGGCTCTCGAAGGAGGGCATTTCCCCGATTATGTCACACACTGAGGCCATTCTGTCCCTACCAGACCCGCAGTCACCATCCCAGCTGTCTTCCTTCCTGGGGATGGCCGCCTACTACCTCAGATTCATGCCACACTACTCTGACTCAACGGCCCCCCTGCGCCGGCTACTCAGGAAGGATGTTACATGGGACTGGACTCCAGCCTGCCACGAAGCTGTGCGCATCATCAAACGGCAGCTCACGTCCCCACCCACACTGACCCATCTCAGCTTGACCGCGCCCACCATGGTCACCTGCGACGCCTCCGGGGTGGCGCTAGGTGCTGTGCTCTCCCAGACTCAAGAGGGGGTGGAACGCCCAGTGGCTTTCGCCTCTCGGGCACTTACTACAGCTGAGCAGAAGTATTCGGTGGGGGAGAGGGAGGCCCTGGCCTGTCTGTGGGCGTGCGAACGCTGGCATGTTTATCTATATGGGAGGCCTTTTACCATCCGCACAGATCACCAAGCGCTGACGGCACTGCTGGCGACTCAAGGCTCGGGGCACAGGCCCATGAGACTACTGAGGTGGGCTGACAGGCTGAACCAGTATAACTTCAGTCTGGAGTTTATGCCTGGGCGGGCCAACACGGTGGCCGACCTCCTGTCTAGAGCTGTGTCGGTGACGAAGGAGACAGGCGGGGTGACATCAGACACAGAGAGCGACGAAGACTGGGTCCACATCCTGCACGGGCCTCTCAGTTCAGTAGTCACTCTGGCGGAGCTGCAGCAGGCCTCAGCTGCTGACGAGGCCCTCACAACTCTCCGTACCTACGTCCAGGATGGCTGGCCTGCCAAAGTGGATGACAAGCTACTCCCCTATTACCGCTTCCGCAACGAGCTCTCCTGCTGGGGGGCGGTGTGCCTGGCCCGTGGCCACCGTGCGGTCGTTCCGGAGATTCTCAGGTCCAGAGTGCTACACATGGCGCATGAGGGGCACCTGGGGGTGGTCAAAGTGAAGCAGCGCTGCCGTGACACAGTGTGGTGGCCACACATAGACTCTGATGTGGAGGAGCTGGTACGTAACTGTGCTTGCTGCCTCCTGAGTGGGAAAACTGGTCAGCCTGCCACAGCCCCTCTCACCCCGACCTCTTGGCCGTCTTCACCCTGGGAACATATTCAGGTCGACCTCTGTGGAGAACTTCACGGGGCACCGGCTCACGCTCGCTACCTCCTGGTTGTGCACGACCTTCATTCAAAGTGGCCAGAGGTTTTTCAGCTGAGCTCCATCACTGCACACTCCATCATCGACCGCCTGGACAACTTGTTTGGGCGCTGGGGCCTCCCCAGTGTCGTCACAACGGATAACGGGCCCCAATTTGTGTCTGGAGAGTTCACAGAGTTTCTCACGGTACGGTCCATCAAGCACATCAGGACGGCAGTGTATCACCCAGAGAGTAATGGGGGGGTGGAAAGACTGAATAAAACTCTCAAAAATGGAATCCGAGCCTGTCTGGAGGAGGGGAAAATCTTCAGCGACGCACTCAACCAAACTCTCCTGACCATCCGAGCATCCAAGCATTCCACCACGGGAGTGTCACCTGCATTGCTCATGATTGGGCGCGAGCTAAAGCAACCACTGGACTGTTTGAGGGCTGAGCCAGCTTCTGCACGTGGGAGCCCAGGGCTCCAGAAAGCCAGAGCTCAGGTAAAAGGTTCGCAGGCTCGGATGAAAGAGAGGTTTGATGCCACGCACAGAGTGCAGACCCCTTCAATTTCTCCAGGGGTTTGGGTCAGGATCAAACACCTCCACCGCCAAAATAAGTTGCAGTCATACTGGTCAGAGCCCCTGCGGGTGACTAAGCAGTTGGGGCCGGCCACTTACAGACTGGAGAATGGGACTCGTTGGCACTCAAACCGCCTGCACAGAGTCGCAGCTCCCTCAGCACCTGCATCACCTCTGTCCCCAGCAGCGGCTCTGGGTTGGCAGCCTAGGCCAAGAGCTAACCGGCTGGGAGGTAATCCACCAGCACCGCCTGACGCCATTTCACGGCCAGCACGCCCTCAGAGAATGAGGGTTCCACCTGTCTGGCATGGGGACTATGTGACAGGGTGATATTGACACTGGGGTATGTTGGCTAAATGTTATGTTTCAGTTTCCAGGGGGGTGGGGGGAAAATGTTATGTTTGAAAACGTTCAGCATTGGGTCCTGTTGGACTATGTTTGTATGCACTGCGAGTGACAGGTTACTGTGCCTTTAAAGTTTATAGCATTGATTTACGGCAAAGGTCGGAGAATGTGAGTTTTACGTCGGTTGATAAAAGGCAACATAAACAGAGCTACACGGTGTGATTATTGTGTCTTTTGCAAGCACAACATAAGGGATAAAGTAATGAGAATTTGAGAGGGCAAAATATGCTTGTCATGCAATAATAGTAAGCTCTCAGTTTCTTTAAGAGTTTATTTATGCCTTTTTGACAGGCTTGATTAAGAAATATAAAACAGTTCAGTCATGATTCAATTTCTGCCTCAAATTATTACTTTGTTCAAATCTCTTTTTATACAGTCTATGGTTCAAATTAATAAATTTTTAGCTAACTGTGTGTATATTTCTGAAATGCATAACTTAGACAGTCACCTCTGACGCTTCACGCCCTGCGCTTAGATCTTTAAAATAGGGCCCTAAATGTTCAAACGGCTCGCGGCTCGCTCGTCTGTCATCAGAACAGCATTCTCTGAGCCAGTGATGCTCACACACACAGATAGTAATACTGTATGTTATCTGATCTCTCAGTTCCTCCGGACACACTGCTGTACCCCGAGAGCGACGTGAAGCTGGGGGTTGAAAACACCCTCATCTGCTTGGTGTCGAACTTCCACCCGCCGCCCGTGAACATCTCGTGGAGGAGGAACGGGGAGCCGGTGAGCGAGTGGGACGTCAGCGAGACGCAGTATTACTCCGACCGGGACTTCAGCTTCCGTGTGTTCTCCTACCTGAGCTTCAGTCCTGAGCGCGGAGACGTTTACAGCTGCAGCGTACGACACCGAGGACTGCAGGAGGAACTCACACGGTTCTGGGGTGAGCTGATCCTCTTCTTATTCTTGAATGAATAATTCAATGACTCTCTCATAAAGACTTAATTTGCTTCATTACTGGATGAATCAGCATTTTTGAATGATTCTATTGAATTAATGATTCAATGACTCGCTCTTAAAGACTTCACTTGTTTCATTACTGGATGAATCAGCGTTTTTGAACGATTCTCTTGAATGAATGATTCAATGACTCACTCATAAAGAGTTCACTTGCTTCATTACTGGATGAATCAGCATTTTTGAATGATTCTCTTGAATTAATGATTCAATGACTCGCTCAAAGACTTAACTTCACTTGTTTCATTACTGGATGAATCAGCATTTTTGAACGATTCTCTTGAATGAATGATTCAATGACTCACTCATAAAGACTTTACTTGTTTCATTACTGGATGAATCAACATTTTTGAATAATTCTCTTGAATTAATGATTCAATGACTCGCTCATAAAGACTTAAAGGAGAACTTGGTAACTTTTTTAACTTAATAAAACTGTCTAGAAATCATTTGGATGGTTAAACAACCTGTTCTGGTGATATTGGTGACTTTCCCCGCTCCCCCCAGCGTTCCCAGGCGGAAAACCAACCTTGCAACTTGGGGACTACCGTCCCGACAAAATAGAAATTGGAAGTCTCGTGAGAAGCGAGAACGAGAACGAGCGCGAAACACGAATTGCTTTATGGCAATTCAACATAAACACACACGCATGTATGATGTATTACCAGATTACCCACCTCGGTAGACAAAGCTCCACACAATTCAGTTGGCTTGTTTGGATCAAAACAAACACACATGAGCAGCGGTACAGAGGGGGAGGAGGCCGCCGCAAGTGAGTTTTTTACGACCGTGTTGTGACATATACGCCCCCCCACAGCTGTAGGGGGAGCTCGTGGGGAAAACATGCGACAACAAAAGGGAAAATCAGCGAAGAAGTGACTAGAGTTCGCTAGAGTTGCCGAGTTCTCCTTTAACTTCACTTGTTTCATTACTGGATGAATCAGCGTTTTTCAATGATTCTCTTGAATTAATGATTCAATGACTCGCTCATAAAGACTTAACTTCACTTGTTTCATTACTGGATGAATCAGCATTTTTGAACGATTCTCTTGAATGAATGATTCAATGACTCACTCATAAAGACTTCACTTGTTTCATTTCTGGATGAATCAACATTTTTGAATGATTCTCTTGAATTAATGATTCAATGACTCGCTCATAAAGACTTAACTTCACTTGTTTCATTACTGGATGAATCAGCGTTTTTGAATGATTCTCTTGAATGAATGATTCAATGACTCACTCATAAAGACTTGTTTCATTACTGGATGAATCAGCGTTTTTGAACGATTCTCTTGAATGAATGATTAAATCTCCTTTGTGACACTATCAGAAATTTGGTAAAGATTCCCAACTACAAAGAATGTTTGTGTGAATGTTTTCATATTTCTGAGCAGAAAAAAAAAATAAAATAGAATCAAGTCAAAAAATCCCATCAGTTCATCAACAAGAACTAAAAACATGCCAAAACATTATTTATAATTTTTACGTAATTATTATTATGGTAACATTTTACAATAAGGTTTCATTTCTTAATGAACTAACAATAAAAATCTTAAAGTTACTAATACATTATTAAAATCAAGTTAATCTGTTAATAATATTTAATAGACCTGAGCTGACATGAACTAACAATAAACGGCTGTATTTTTATCAACAAATGTTTTCAAAGATTAAATAAATACTGTAACTAACAATAAATAATACATTTGTTAATGTTAGTTAATGCATTAACTAACATTTATTGTTGTTGTTTATTTTTTTTAACCAACAGAAAATTATGACCCAAATGGAGGGTAAAAATGTTCACTTGCTGCCTTTTATATTTACATGATAGTTAATGAAAAGTTTTACTATTTATTTATTATTGAATATTAATTCAATATATAAAAAAAAATGATTTTATAGATGCACAATACTGCACAATTTCACACTAGCAAGCGAATACTAGAATGCATGATGTTGTTTTCGGATTTGCATTGTTTTTATTTCTATATATCTATGTATATAGAGATAGTATTTTGAAATATTGTGCTGATGTTTTGTGCTGATGTTTGTGTTGCGCAGAGGTGGAGGAGCCGGAAGACTCTCCGGAGGTCGAGACCGCAGTGCTTGTGGTCGGGATTCTTGTGGGATTTCTGGGATTTGTGGGGGGAATCATTCTAATCGTAATGAGCAAGATGGAGCTTCCGGCTGTATGATCGTTCTCAACACAATCCTCAGACTGACAATCAGTTTTAATATGAACAAATGTCACTATTTATTGAATATTTGAGTCTTTTATCATATTGATATATATCATATTTATATATCGTTTGGATAGCGTTTTTCAGGTCTTAATGTATATGTAAGAACTACCTTACAAAAGGATGATTTATACTGAGAATAACCTATAAATCGATCAGTTAAAACGCTTTCTTTAAACGTTAATCTAAAATATTACTTTAAAGATCGCCAGATTTTCATGCAAGATAATACATCAGGACAACATCTATTTTAACCTAAATAAATGTTATAAAATCTCAAATTCTTTTTGCTTAATTGTGATCCTCATCTTTATAAATGCTTAATCGAGGGAACGTCTCACTATTAATTTCCATAACACTTCTCATATCATCAAACACAATCCTCAGACTGACAATCATTTGTTTATTCTGATTTTTAACATGAATAAATGTAACTATTTATTGAATATTGGAGTCTTTTATCATACTTATATATTATACCTGTTTGGATAGCTTTTCAGGTCGTACCGTATATGTAAGGACTACCTTGCAAAAGGATGATTTATTGAGAATAACCTATAAATTGATCAGTTAAAATGTATTCTTGAAACAGTTAGATAAAAATAATCTCAAATATTGCCAGTTTTTCATGCAACACATTACGTCAGGACATCATCTATTTTATCCTAAATAAATGTAATAAAATAATTTCAAATTCCCTTCTTATCTTTGTGCTGGATATTATGATTTTCATCTTCATAAATGCATAATGTGGGAACGGCCCACTACTTTAGTAATTTCCATAACACTTCTCATATCGTGAAGCATGTGCGAACTGCTAATCGCCGAGAGATGACGTTCTGCTGATCGGATTCATCCTTCAGTTCAGACTGGCGTTCTGAAGTAAGCAGATCGAGGTAATTAATTGATGTGTAGTTTGGCTCTGACAGCCTCAGATAAGCAGGCGTGAGGGGAGAGGAAAGCTTCATTGCATTAATTAAAGAGCGCTGATAATACGCCTAGACTGTGTTCACGTTCACAGTGATTCCTGCTGCCTTTTAGCGCTAAAACTACAGTTTAACTGGAGATTCGAGTGGGAAAGAGACTCTAGCATGTGGATATTTGTATTACACGTATACTGCAGAAAGTGGCCTACTGTGGAGATACAATATGTGACGATGGTATCAGCAGAGAATGTCTAATAAGGGGAGAAGTTCCACTCTCAGGAAACTTCCGGCTTCTGAACTGGTTGCAGTTCCACACTGGCTCCACATGAGGGCGCTCACAGGACGAGTGCAGAATGAATGGAGGTCTATGGCGCTATACCCCTCAAAATCCACTTTTCTCAGGATATCATTTTTTGTCTAGTAATTTGAATGTTGTATTCGAAAGGAGATGCAAAGAAATTACACATTGCTGGGTGTTAGATTTTTTAGAGTCACTTATTTGCTTTAAAAAGTCTTTTAAAATATCAATGACGTCATACACATCGTACGACCAGATATACTGCTTTACGGCAATCCTTCAGTCACTCTAGTGCTTTCAGCTCTGCACTTTCTTTTCTCTCGAGGCATCGACAACACAGCTGACACAGATAAATACACAACACAGCTGACACAGGTAAACACACAACACAGCTGACACAGGTAAACACACAACACAGCTGACACAGGTAAACACACAACACAGCTGACACAGGCAAACACACAACACAGCTGACACAGGCAAACACACAACACAGCTGACACAGGCAAACACACAACACAGCTGACACAGGCAAACACACAACACAGCTGACACAGGCAAACACACAACACAGCTGACACAGGCAAACACACAACACAGCTGACACAGGTAAACACACAACACAGCTGACACAGGGAAATACACAACACAGCTGACACAGGCAAACACACAACACAGCTGACACAGGCAAACACACAACACAGCTGACACAGGGAAATACACAACACAGCTGACACAGGTAAACACACAACACAGCTGACACAGGCAAACACACAACACAGCTGACACAGGCAAACACACAACACAGCTGACACAGGCAAACACACAACACAGCTGACACAGGCAAACACACAACACAGCTGACACAGGCAAACACACAACACAGCTGACACAGGCAAACACACAACACAGCTGACACAGGCAAACACACAACACAGCTGACACAGGCAAACACACAAAACAGCTGACACAGGCAAACACACAACACAGCTGACACAGGCAAACACACAACACAGCTGACACAGGCAAACACACAACACAGCTGACACAGGTAAACACACAACACAGCTGACACAGGCAAACACACAACACAGCTGACACAGGTAAACACACAACACAGCTGACACAGGTAAACACACAACACAGCTGACACAGGCAAACACAACACAGCTGACACAGGCAAACACAACACAGCTGACACAGGTAAACACACAACACAGCTGACACAGGCAAACACACAACACAGCTGACACAGGGAAACACACAACACAGCTGACACAGGGAAACACACAACACAGCTGACACAGGGAAACACACAACACAGCTGACACAGGGAAACACACAACACAGCTGACACAGGGAAACACACAACACAGCTGACACAGGTAAACACACAACACAGCTGACACAGGGAAACACACAACACAGCTGACACAGGGAAACACACAACACAGCTGACACAGGGAAACACACAACACAGCTGACACAGGGAAACACAACACAGCTGACACAGGCAAACACACAACACAGCTGACACAGGCAAACACACAACACAGCTGACACAGGTAAACACACAACACGGCTGACACAGGGAAACACACAACACGGCTGACACAGGCAAACACACAACACGGCTGACACAGGCAAACACACAACACGGCTGACACAGGTAAACACAACACAGCTGACACAGGGAAACACACAACACAGCTGACACAGGGAAACACACAACACAGCTGACACAGGGAAACACACAACACAGCTGACACAGGGAAATACACAACACAGCTGACACAGGCAAACACACAACACAGCTGACACAGGTAAACACAACACAGCTGACACAGGTAAACACAACACAGCTGACACAGGTAAACACAACACAGCTGACACAGGGAAACACACAACACAGCTGACACAGGGAAATACACAACACAGCTGACACAGGCAAACACACAACACAGCTGACACAGGTAAACACAACACAGCTGACACAGGTAAACACAACACAGCTGACACAGGGAAACACACAACACAGCTGACACAGGGAAACACAACACAGCTGACACATGCAAACACACAACACAGCTGACACAGGTAAACACACAACACAGCTGACACAGGGAAACACACAACACAGCTGACACAGGCAAACACACAACACAGCTGACACAGGCAAACACACAACACAGCTGACACAGGCAAACACACAACACAGCTGACACAGGCAAACACACAACACAGCTGACACAGGTAAACACACAACACAGCTGACACAGGGAAACACACAACACAGCTGACACAGGGAAATACACAACACAGCTGACACAGGCAAACACACAACACAGCTGACACAGGTAAACACACAACACAGCTGACACAGGGAAACACACAACACAGCTGACAGGCAAACACACAACACAGCTGACACAGGGAAACACACAACACAGCTGACACAGGGAAACACACAACACAGCTGACACAGGCAAACACACAACACAGCTGACACAGGCAAACACACAACACAGCTGACACAGGGAAATACACAACACAGCTGACACAGGCAAACACACAACACAGCTGACACAGGCAAACACACAACACAGCTGACACAGGTAAACACACAACACAGCTGACACAGGTAAACACACAACACAGCTGACACAGGTAAACACACAACACAGCTGACACAGGTAAACACACGTGCTAGAAGAGTTTTTGTTCTGTTGTTTTAAAAGACCATCAAGCGGTATCTCTGGTCGTAATCAGTCCTTCACTGACCAATCAGCGTTCATTAGCAGAATGCTAGCGTGTTATGGGCAACAGCAACTCAACCTGTAAGAAATCGAAAGGACATAAGTACTCGTTCATTCAACTTTCGACCTATAACCCATGTTGAACTTGCAAAACCTACAATCAAATCTGAGATTTCTCAACGGCAATCGTGTGAAAGAGACAAATTTAGCCGTCTAGCCCCATAGACTCCCATTCATTCTGCACTCATGGGCGATCGCCCCCAGTGGAACTCTGGTGGAACTACAACCAACATTCGGTACAATAGGAAGTGGCCAGGCTCTCCGTAGACGGGCTCTGGTATCAGATTATGGAAGGCCAAACTGGCCAAAATGTGTGAAACTAACATCTTAAGCAGTGTTAACACACAACTACATGTTAAAACGTTAGTTTTGGCCCTATTGGCCTTCCATACCAGAGGGTTCTGGGAAGTCTGTAGGAGTGCTTGAATTAAACATGAACTAAATTTAGTTAGAAAAGCATGTTGCTATTAAAAATGTAGAATAAGATATCTAGAATATTATATTAATATGCATAATCGTTTATAATTTTGACTCGTCCCTTTTCTTAAAAAATGGTTTAAAGGTTGAAATGATTACATATATATTTTTTATAAAACTCACTTTTGTCAAAACTTGTATTATTTGAACTGTTTAAATCATTGTTTTTACAGTCATTTTCTATCTTAAAAAGTTCTTAAAAGCCTTAAAAATGATGTTTAAAAACCCTGCAGATATCCTGTACAGGTGATTAACAAATAATTCAGATTTTATTTGAATGCCTAACAATTGTCTTCATTTTATTTAATTTCAAAATTCATGCATATAATATTCTCTCTATGTTTTAATCGAGTAATGTTCCATAAAAAAGGAAAACTAAAACCAGAGTAAAAATAAATATTAAAAGCAGGAATACGAAAGCTGCAAACTGGATAAAATAATATTAAATAAAAGGTGCTGTGTAAAGCCCTTAAATCATGAAGGATTTTCACACACTGTTATTCACACGAGTGCAGACACACACGAGCGTAGACACACACTAGCGCAGACACACACAGGAGCACACACACAAGCGCAGACACACACACGAGTGCAGACACACACACAAGCGCAGACACACTCGAGCCACTAGATGGCACTGTGTTCCTTCAGACTGTTTTACATGCTTGTTTGTTGCTTGATTTTACTTCACAATTGCTTTTGTTTTTTCCCCTCAAAAATAAATCCTAAAACGTGTCCTGCTTTAAGACTGCGCAGATAATGATGCTCTCTATACATTATTCATCGTCCTCGTCTCTCTTCTTCATCACTCAAGTGTCATTAGCGTGCTCTGGGATATTGATTTCATGCGAGGGTCTGTGTGTTTGAAGACTGTCTGTGTCTGATCTTCAACAGATTTACTGATGATCCTGAGCTGGACTGAGGCAATGCGGACCAGATACATGCATCCATATCCATGTGTTGCACATTACAGTGTTGTTCAGAATGAAATATTGCTGAATAATGCACTTTATAATGCATACACATTTTATTTAAAACAGCACTTGCTTTATGACTTTATGTGAACAGAAGTATGCATCGTTGTTGTTGCAATACTTGCATTTTTAATGTCTATACTTTCCTATAGTACATACTTGTAGTGCATACTAAGTGTAAATGTTGCTAGTTTCAGTCTGACTGCTGACATCAAGCTCATTTCAACCTAAAATTACATTTTGCATGAAGAAAACAGTCTATTTTAGGACATTAAGATTGATTTATTTATTTGCATTGCATTGCAACAGTATTTTGACAACAATTAAGCACATTTCCATTCCCTTAATGTGTTTTGTCATCTTTAGTTTCTTTGTAATTAACGTTTTCCTCAAAGATGATTCTCATTACTGTCATATACAATTGAAGTAAATGCACTTAATTGACATGAAAGATGCTAAAAAATCATTTTTAATGATCCCGAACACAAGGTTTTGTTTACTTTATGCAAATAAATGTGTGGTTTATCTCGATGGTCCCCTTTAGACATTCTAAGTAACTTTGCATGTCAACAATAAGCGAGACAGCAAATAAAAACTCCAAAACAAATCAAATATAAATCATATTTATTATATTATATTATACAAATTGTACAGATGATGACATTATCATGTTGCTTGTCCATACAAACGATGGAAAACACTGATCGATGTTCACGATGGCACAACAGCGGCTGACAATCATAGAAGCGACCAGCGAATATAGAGGCAGAAATGGCGAAACACAAGCACGCTTCACACGCGCGTCTGAGGGCAGAAATGCAGCACATTCGACTCTTATCTTCTGAAAAGCTAGAAAACCAAAGGAAGTGGAATGAAAATCTGTTATGTAACTGATGAACTGACACGTTTCTGACAGTATGACACGAGAAGCTATGGGGTAAACGTTGCTCGGCATCACTTTCGCTGATCCGGCTTCATAAGTTCTTCCACATCCTTGTTTTCCTCTAATAGCGTGATTTATCGCGACCTTTGACCCCGCAGGCCTATAGACCGGATTTATAACCTCGCTGATGTCATGCCCTGCTATTGTGTGCGTTTGAATCTGCGAGGGAGAGAAACTGTGGGCCGTAAAGTCACTTTTACACGCTAACCATCCATCACTTCCAGCACATATAGAGTCGACAAATGAATTATTTGAACATTAAACGTGTTTCAGAAATGTGTAGCGGCTGTGTGTATTTGTTTAACAGGGTTTGAGGGTGAAACAAAAGCTGTGTTTGATATATTATTTGCAATATGCACTAATTTGTCTGCATATATACACATATTTACACTATCGTTCAAAAGTTTGAGGTCAGGAAAAGTCTCTTGTGCTGCATTTATTTGATCAAAATACTGTAAAAATTGTGAAATATTATTAGAATTTAAAATTGCTGTTCTCTATGTGAATATATAGTAAAGTGTAATTTATTCCTGTGATCAAAGCTTCATTACTCCAGTCTTCAGTGTCACATGATCCTTCTAATATGATTTGATGCTCAAGAAGCATTTATGATTATTATTATCAATTATTATTATTATCAGCGTCATCCATTTTTCAGGATTCTTTGATGAATAGAAAGTTCAAAAGAACAGCTTTTAGTTAAATGGAATTTTTTGTAACATTATAAATGTATGTCTTTAAAATAAAACAACCTTTATGATCTAAATCTTTTGAACAGTCGTGTACACAATGTATATCTATAACTAGATGTCTTAAATTTGTTATTTTTGCGTTTATAAAAGCGGTAATCCACTCAAGGCTGTGTGTAACAGATCTTTACCTGTGTTAAGCTTTATTTTATGCAAATTTAAATTAGTAGTAACACTTTATTTCGATGGTCCACTTTAGACATTCTACTAACTATAACCTGTCAACTATCAGTCATTAGAGTATTAGTCGACTTAATATCTTTATTTTGATGCTCCTAAACAGATATTTACTGACTATAAGAAACTTTACAACTACATGTCAACTTATTCTACTAACCCGAACCTACAGTCTACTAATACTCTAATGAGAGCTATAGTTGATATTGAAGCTTGTTTCTGCCACAGAATAAAAAATAAAGAAGGTAATTGTGACTTTTTATGTCACAATTAGACTTTTTATCTCAGAATTGCATGATATAAAGTCGCAATTGCGTGATATAAAGTCAGAACTGACTTTATATCATGCAATTCTGAGAAATAAAGTCTGAATTTCGAGATGTAAACTTGCAATTGTGAGATAAAAAGTCGCAATTATCTTTTAAAATGTTTTATTCTGTGGCGGAAACGAGCTTTCATAAGTTGACAAGTAGCCTAGGTGCAAAGTTCCTCATAGTTAGTAGAATGTCTGAAGTGGACTATTACAGTAAAGTCCCGAACGGTGTGGCAGAGACAGTATACAGTTCTGTCCCGAACTCAGTCGAGGATCTAAATCTAGATAATGGAGCGCACAAGCCAAGCTCATCAGAACAGATGCTGACAGTACGCATACTAGCAGAAGTACAGTACACATACTGTAACATAATTACAGTCTGTCGGAGTTAAGCAGGATCTGCACACACAGATGTCCACAGGAACGGGAACGCCCGGCATTCACAAACTCTTCCTTTATTCATTAGAAATGTAATGTTTTTTGTTTTTTTTTGTTATATAACTCTCAGCTCTGCTTTAACACATTTCACCATGTTTTAATCTAATTTCTGTGGATTTTACCACCTCAAAACGTACGTTTCTTCCACATTGGCCTTGTGATATGCAGAAAAATAAATGCTTGAAAAATGAGATTCAACACACTCGTAAATAAAGGCTCTATGAACTCTAGGGCTCTTGACTTGCTGCTAAAATGGCGCAATATAAGGAGAAATGTCTTAAATTATTGCATTACGCAATACATTTTTATTCTTGTGATAAAGTATGTTTACGAAATTAAAAATAAATTGATTTAATGACGGAACCCTTTAAGCTTCTACACACTATAAAATGCTGGGTTGTTTCAACCCATGTTTGGGTCAAATATGGACAAACCGGACAATTGGTTTACACTTTTTTTATTAAATTGTGACCCTGGACCACAAAACCATCTTATGGGTAAATTTTTTTTTTAAATTGAGATTTACACATAATCTGAAAGCTGAATAAATAAGCTTTCCATTGATGTATGATTGGTTTGTTAGGATACAACTATTGTAAATCTGGAATCTGAGGCTGCAAAAAAGTCAAAACATTGAGAAAATCTCCTAAAGTTGTTCATTTATGTCCATGATTGTGCTGCATTCACTCACAAAAATACATTTTTGATATATTTACGGTAGGAAATTTACAAAATATCTTCATGGAACATGATCTTTACTGAATATCCTAATGATTTTTGGCATAAAAGAAAAATCAATCATTTTGACCCATACAATGTATTTTTGGCTATTGCCACAGATACACCCGTGCGACTTGTGACTGGTTCTGTGATCCAGGGTCACAATTTTGAAACCCAACGGTTGGGTTAGTCCGTATTTGACCCAAACATGGGCTGAAACAACCCAGCATTTGTTAGAGTGATGTATACAGAGCCTTTTCTTCTGAGTGCATGTGTTGAAAATGTCTTTGTCTCGGCTGAATGTGTCTGATGTATTAAAAGAATAAACAAGGCCTTTCCCCTCCAGCTCCAGTCGAACAACAGCGCTGTGACAAAAGCACAATTATAATGACAGTGTGTCAGAAGCCGCTCTGAAAACAAGACATGCAAGGAAACCAAGTGAACGTCTTTAAAGCGCATATGATCATGAGG
Source organism: Scardinius erythrophthalmus (assembly GCF_964197995.2). Taxonomy (NCBI): domain Eukaryota; kingdom Metazoa; phylum Chordata; class Actinopteri; order Cypriniformes; family Leuciscidae; genus Scardinius; species Scardinius erythrophthalmus. The sequence continues at coordinate 1,766,967 of NC_138236.1, forward strand.
AACGTCGAGTTTGAGATGTTTCTCCCAGCAGGAGGACGGAGCGGAAAAGCCATTATGATTTTAAACGTGAGCCCGCTGGCCATAAGAGCTAATGCAGAACCACACACACACACACACACACACACCTTGGAAAAACCCTGACACTGCCAAACCAGATTATAAATACAACCAGATGCCAACACAACAATGCTGACTTCATGGAAAACACATATAGGCTACAGCTCAGGTGAGGTGGACTCTGTGTTAACATGAAATCAAAATGACTGAGATATCAAAACTGACTATTCTTATTTTTAAATGGAATATTAATTATTAGCCTAGAATTTTTCTTTTCTGTGCACATTATTATTGAGTTAAATTCATGTAATCTTGAATCAGAATAACTTCCCCTCGTCTCTCTTCTCTGACGACGAGGGCGGAGCCATAACCTGTCACTCACATGAGATCAGCCAATAGCAAACCACAACCATCCAATCAATTCCCCACAGACACAATCAAGCCCCGCCCACATTTGCTCTCGTTCCAGAAGCGTTTCACTCGCTATGACACAATAGCGTTTGATGATGCCGACTGTAATGCACATTATCTGATGTACAGGCTAACATTTGATAACCAGAAAGTGGTTTAGAACTTTTTGTGCAATGTTTTTTTTTTCTTTTTCTTTTAATGTGTGCTTGCACTCTTATTATTGTCAAGTAAATGCCACTTCGTTTTATATTTTAACTAATGTAATGACATTTTAAGTCTGACTAAGGGTAAATTGTATGGAAACTTATTTCCGCCACAGAATGTAAAAAAAAGAAAAGGTAACTGCGACTTTTTTTCCCCTCACAATTGCGAGTTTACATCGTGTGATATAGTCGTAGTCGTAATTGCATGTTATAAAGTCAGAATTGTGAGAAATAAACTGCAATTCTGACTTTTTTTCTCGCAATTGCGACTTTATATCTTGACATTTTTGCATTCAGAGTTTATTTAAACTTGCAATTGTAAGATAAAAAGTTGCAATAATCTTTCCATAGAATTGTAATTTTCAAGTAAATGCCACTTCGTTTTATATTTGAACTAATGCAATGACATTTTTAAGTCTGACTAAGGGTGTATGTTATGGAAACTTGTTTTCCGCCACAGAATGAAAAAAGAAAGAAAGAAATGAAAAGGTAATTTCAACTTTATTTCTCACAATTCTGACTTTTTTCCTCACAATTGCGAGTTTACATCGTGTGATATAAAGTCGTAACTGCATGTTATAAAGTCAGAATTGTTAGAAATAAACTCGCAATTCTGACTTTTTTCTCGCAATTGAGGCTTTATACCTTCTGACTTCATAACATGCAATTGCGAGATCTAAAGTCAGAATTGCGAGATAAAAGTCAGAATTGCGAGTTTATTTAAACTCGCAATTGTGAGATAAAAAGTCGTAATTATCTTTCCATAGAATTGTAATTTCAGGAGGAATCCACACGATCAAGAATTTCACACGAGAGCGAACGATTTTGCGTTGACCAGCACAAAGCTGATTGGTTTTAAAGAGATAGGATGAATATAATAAGCAATGAATATTTTTTCTTTAACACACAGCCTTTTTGTTCGTTTTTAATAATGAAAAACCAAAACCGCGAGTCAGACAGGATAACGCGTTCCGTCTGAACCCATATGTGATTGAGTTGGATTATGGGATGTGATTTCTGCTATGTTCACCTCATTAATAAAAGCCGTCGTCCTGCCTTTCTGTTGCTCACTTTAAATCTGAAACATCCCAGATGATCAGGCTAATAACATCATTGTCATGAATAACCCCGCTATCCTGCATCACAACCTTCTGTTATGGATTATCTCCACGTATATCCACTTATTTTCTCATGCAAATTGAAAATTGACGGCGGTATGAAACACTGTGAAGTTTCACTCATGGATTTTCGCCCCCATTCATTTTTCATTATAGAAACTGTCAGTATCTTTATGAATTCTGTGCAATGTTTTAACCATTTCTTGTTTCATTCTGGTCAATGCACACTTGTGCCACATCGTGCTCTTGCTATTTTGCATGCCTATGGTTCATTTTGATTTCATGTTGATGAATTAGTACAGAAAATAAAATAAAATCAGTGTCAGTTTTAAAACACGGACTGGATCAGGATCAGGGGTCAGAATGAACATCAGGTGAACATTAGCAAGTGTCAGTGAGTTAATGTGCGTATAAACACACCTTCTGCTGTTTCTAACACAAGGAAAAGCTGCTTAAACTAAAGCAGGGAAAAATCTAAATCACTTGTGATGCTTCACTGCTTCAGAGAAAGACTGAAAACATTTGCTATAGCAGCTTGTCTCAGTGTAGAAGTGAAGTGAAGCCCAACTGGACCGAAACTCGAGCTTGTTACACCATCTGCCTCTTTTAAAAGGAATAATTCACCCTAAACGATGATGATTCTGTCATCATTTAATCACCATTTGTTGCACAGACATTCAGTGGATGATTTATTAATTTATCTTGTGGCTAAGAAAACAATGCAATATTCTAATAAGCATAAAAATATAGTGTACGCACAAATACAGGGTAAAATAATATATGATGAGCTGGATTATGGCCACATAAGAAAAAAAATCATATTTTATGTCAGATTTTTTCCCCCTCATAATTATGACTTAGTACACTCCAAAAAAAAAAAAAAAACGATTTACAAATTTTAATTGTATAGTAAAATTCCATCAAATTGAACTGAACCATCCTTACATATTATTCATTGAATTTAAAATGACTAAAAAAACCTAAAGCTTAATAAAACATTTTGTATAAATATTAATGGAATACAAGAATAGACCATTTAGTTTATGTGATTCATATTCATAAATTTAAACATATTTTCATTTTTTTATTTATGAATACGAATCACATAAACGAAATGGTCCATTCCCTTATTCCATTAAGATTTACACAAAATGTTTAATTAAGCTCTAGTTGTTTTACTAGTTCCTAATTAATGCATATTAATTCCTAATATAAAAATGTAAGGATTATTCAATTCAAGTTGATGGAATTTTACTATACAATTAAAATGTGTAAATCTTGTGTTAGTGCATGTGATAATTTCAACATTTTATCTCAAAACTATAACTTAGTATGTCAGTTTCTCATAATTATAGGTTTGGAACAACATTGAGTGTGAATAAATGATGACAGATTTTTCATTTCTGCGTTTTGAACTTATTCCTTTAAACCAGAAAGTTAACGAACAAACTTACAAAAAGCCCCCAACAAACTTTAACAGCAATATTCCCAGTACGTTTCTCTTCAAAAATAGAGAATCTGACCTTTTTTGTTTTGGACGGTGACATGAAATATTAATATAAATGTAAACAAAAACATACACAAACAAATGCACCATATACATCACAATAGATTGCTTCTCGCAACTGTATCCTCGAGTCCCTCTGGGCTCATCGACTAAATATTAATGTGGTTTTCCCATCCAGTGCATTTACCGATAGCAATCTCTTCCCATCTGTGCTCCCTCTTCCAGGATCCCGGAGTCCTTCGGCTCGTGTAAAGATGCTATCGCCCGAGTTAAACGCTCAGTATTGGTCGAGGTGTTTGCGTGACAGTCTGAAACTCTTAGTTTCACCACGACAACAGTAGTTTTGTCTCTGTCTTGGGTATCTAAACATTATTAAAACAAGATATTATGACGTTTATTTTTTCCTACTGCATTGGCAAGTAAAATTATTAATGCTGGGCAGTGGGTAACGATTAATCACATCCAAAATATAAGTTTGTGTTTGCATAATATATGTGTATAATACAATATATTTTGTATATTTAAATACACACACATATGCATGTATATATTTAAGAAAAACGTGTTATTTATATATAAAATATTTATATTTATATATAATGTATAAATATATATACATGCAAATATTTCTGAAATATATACATGCATGTGTGTGTATTTATATATACAAAATAATTATACAGTACACACGTATATTATGCAAACACAAATGGATGTGATTAATCGCTTGTTGTCCAGCCCTAAAAATTATATGATCGATAAGTTATGATAACATATGCTTTTACATTGCTTTAACTCATTTTTTACATTTTCAGTGTAATTTAAGTTGAAATGACTTAAACATCCAAGCTGAGTGAACTTAAAAAATTTAAGGCGGCAACGTTATAATCTCTTGTTTTAGGGATGTTTAGATACTGGACAAGACAAAATATTGAGAGATTTTTGCAAGGTATATAGCATTTTAACATTCATAAAGGCCCACTTCCATTGGCCAGGTGTGTTGAGCGCAACCTCAATCCTGATTGGCTGAGCCGTCTTCCTGTTTGTCCACTTCCTCTTCCTGTCGTCCCGTGTCTTTATCCGACCCCATTTCAGCTTCAGTTTTCACACTACTCTCGTTTACCTTCTCCTCAGCGTTTCCATCTCTTTCGCTACTTCCTGCTTCCTGTTTCTCCCCGCCAGCTGTGACATCACTTCCTGTCGCCTCTGTCTCATTCCCTTCCTCTCCCGGTTCTCTCTGCACTTCAGCCTCATTATTCAGGTTTTGCCCCCGTCGCTCGTTCACGCTTGCATTCGTGTCTTCTGTGCTCTTCTCGGCGCCGTCGCTGCTCTTTTGATCACTTGTCTCTTTCTCTTTCTTCTTCTTGTTCTTTGGTGCGTCTTTGACGGAGTTCTTGTTGGACTTGTTCCGTGCTTTAAAGATGACTTTCTGAAATAGACAATGTCGACAGAGAGTTTTAAAACTTTTTTTTAATGAAATGAGATATGAGAATGAGAAAGTGTGCTTGGTTATAATGCTTTACCATTAGGCTATTTTATCATCATTTTATGAATCACTGCTTCCATGATCAATAAAAAAAGTACAATCTATGTACACTCTCAAAATTCTGATTGCCTATTTTTTGTAGATTATTTTTTTTAAACATTTATTTAAATGTATTCATTATTTTATAATTCATTAAAAAACACTTCAAATTGTAATATATCTACTTTTTTTTATACATTTATAAAATGAAATCATACATTTTATTTTATATATACCATAATATATAATATAAATAATAGGTAATATTTATTACAAATCATATATATATATATATATATATATATATATATATATATATATATATATATATATATATATATATATATGTGTGTGTATATATATATATATATATATATATTGTTTTAATTAAAAAAAATTGTATTGCTGAGTTTAGTTATTTAGCAGTAAAAATGAAATCATGAATTATACATACTGTATATTTCATTTCATTTTGATAAATTTTAAATTAAAATTGAAATTCTTATAAAAACACACACACATATATATTGTGTGTTTGTGTAATGTATGAACCCACTTGGGAAAATAATATAATGAATATAATTTATTTAAATTAAAAGTATCTACCTGTAGCCTAAATTATCTTAAAAATCAAATAACAGTCCATCACAATGTATAAACCATTCAGCCTACTAACCAGACTAAAAGCACTGCAAAAATATTCCAGTAATATTAATTCTCAAGGTCCCAGGCCTGAGGTGATTTTTACTGTAATCGATAACCGAGACGCAAGATGGCGCTAGTTGCATCACGTGTGTATGTAAGAGAGTGAGGCGCGCGAAAGACGCAAAAGTGGCGCCAATTTCAGTTAGCCGGGACAGCAGATGACGGCGTTGCTATGGACACAAATATATGAGACCGCTAGATGCCGCGATTGATTAATCAAACGTCAAGTACTCCAGAGAGCCGTGAAATAAATAATTACACGTCGCGAACCAGATTATTCAAGAGGTGCTTCATATAATAACACTGTGTTTGAAAACCCGGACATCAACAGTGACAGAACTTTGGTCACGCCACCCGCGATTGAGTCGAGTCTGGACCCGCCACCGACTGTACGGTGTGAAGTAAGTGTCAAAAAGCCTTTCATGCTACACCATAACCTCTCTCTCTGATACTGTGTGTGTGAGTGTATGATAATAGATGGAAAAACTCCATTCATTTTCTCTATAGGGAATTTTCTTTGTTTTTTCAACAATAACTTATAAACCGTTAAAGTCAGCCCTACTGTGAGCTACGAGGTTGTTAATCAATGGTTATTGCTTTTGTTGAAGCCGTCAGGCCGCATGTTTTCACCTTAGCTTTATAGTAAACAGAGGAATTCGTGGTGAAAAACTACATTACCCATAATGCTGTACAGAAAATTCCACCAATCAGAGAGCCGAAACAAGCAAAACAGCTCCGCCCACTCCCATGAAGCACTGCAAATGAAGGAATCAAGTCGATATTCCTTCGCTCTCAAACTATATTTCAATGCATATTTTGCAATACATTTAAAAATACATTGTTTATGTATATATAATCAACATTTTTAAATGCATAGTTT
>NC_138236.1:1778372-1805872 GCF_964197995.2 Scardinius erythrophthalmus
AAGTTCAAAAGAGCAACATTGATTTGAAATAGAAAAAAAAAAATCACACTGACCCTAAACTTCAAAACTTCTTCAAAACAGTAGTTTGCTTGTCATTTAGACATGTAGATTAATTTACAGTTTTAAAGTAGCTTCACCAATACTGGTGATAATTTTAGTGACATTATGCAAGTACTTGAGATAAAACGCTATGAAATTTTCATATCATGATTATAGTGACCAAAATGATCACAGTTATCAATATTATCACGGTATAGGCCTAGTTAAAATATACGGGAAATTTAGCCTAAATTTTTATGATTTATAGGCATTTTGTAACGTTTTGGGTTTTGTTTCTTGTTCTTGTCTATAGCCGCGTTTCCATTACCCTTCAAATTGCGCAAATTGAAAATACGCCCGATGGAAACACGTCAATTTCGTAAAAACTCCCATTTATCACCAAAAAGTTTTTCCGCTCGCATGAGGGGTTTTTTCAGGCAATTCGAAAAAGAAATATTTCGCAAAAATGCAATGGAAACAGTTTTTGCGCATTTACAGTCACCTGACGTAGATGACGCGGTGTGTTTGGACAGAATACGAGGCGGAGCTCTTTATTAAATTCATAAAAGACAAAATAATTACAGGAATAATGGATTCTAAACCTCAAATAAATGCCACAATCAAGACCTCAGAGCAGAAATGAGGGAGAAACACCCAGAAACTCCTCATATGAGCCGCTCAAGTATAATAAGGGTCGTTCCTTACCATTAATGCTTGGATAACACACATACGTCTCCTTTGATTAATAATAATGGCCAGTGTGGCAGCTGAGATATAGCCTAGTACATAAACCTACTAACGTCCGTTGCCATGATTTTTGGAATGATTTTACTTATCGCGAGTTTTAGTCACGTAACATCGGTTAATGGAAACGCCGTCATTTCGCAATAATTTTTTTGTCGACATTTAAAAAAAAAATCGCAAAAGTTTTGCGCTAATCTGTAATGAAAACGCACCTATTGTCATGTTTCTGTGTCTTGTCATGTGATTCCCTGTTTGTCATGTGATCCTGCCATGTTCCTTGTCTTGTAATTAGTCTGTGTATTTAAGCCCTCATGTTTGCTCTTTTGGTGCCTTCACGTGCTATGGTAATTATGGTAAATACCAAAAGCCGACATGGAAAATGCACATGAACACCCCCTCATGTGGTATTTTCCACTGGGCAACTCGTAGAATATTTTGATGCACGAGTTGCCGAGATGAGATAACCTTTGACCTTTTCAAAATGGCGGATAGCAACGCAAGAGTCGTGAATACTGTTAGCGGATAGTTTTTGTAGCCTATACAATGTTGTGTCATTAACGATTGTAATATAATGCGTTAACACTCAATTTTCAACTTCGCTGCAATTTCCTTGGTTCATATTTAATCATTTTATGTCATGTTTTTTTTTATTATTTATTATTAATTATGTTTTAATCATCAGAAAGCACCACATTTACGTTTTTTTTTTTTTTTTGTAAAGATAAAAAAGATACTCTACTGACACAGACCTTGCAGGTACTACATTACGACAACAAAAGCACTTGAACACAACACACTGGTAAATACCAGTTCACAAGTGGAAAATATCATCTTTTCCATAGCACTTGAAGGCAGCATAAGTCTTTGTCTAGAATTAAATGTTTCTGGTTCTGGTTCTGAGTTTCCAGTTTTATGCCTCATCATGCCTTTGTTTTATGTTTGATCATGTTTTAGAATTAAAGTTGCATTTGGGTTCACTTCAACTTGCCTCCAGTACTAGGATTCATTACACATTTACTGTTATCTGCTCCATAAACAATTCTACATCTGAATTGGTGAGATTTTTAGAACGCACATTAGTTTATTTTCCATATTCCTGTTTAACAGCAAAAATTTGGTCTGATTTTCACATTAATCTGAACAAAAACGGCAGACATGCTGAATGAAAATGTAAATCTACTCTCTGACAGTAGGTGGCGCTTATGGAACAGCAGAGATATATCGGTAAACAAAGCAGCAATAAGCTTATAAACACTACTTTATTAGGCGCTACATCTAGGGAAGATGGAGAGCAAATGTCTTTGTAACTTTTCTAAAGACAAAATTAATTTGTTTATACATTCTGTCATATAAATTCTTTCAGCACTCTGCCATGTTTTCACACAAAACGAAACCTACGTTGCATGAGACCGTTTTAAAATTGTGATACTCAAATACAGTTTTAATGATTATTAATAATTATGAACATGAAAATATGAATAAATATATATTATTGTGGTTTAGCATCAAACCGGTAACCATTTCATCCCTAGTAAGGACCGTGAGTTTTACTCACATGTTGCCATGTTGTTTTCCGCCACCCAGGAAAACAAGGCCAGCCGTTTTCAAGACACTGAAAAGTGACGGTTCTGTTGTATCTAGGACAGTGTTTTGATTAATTAGCCATATAGCTGCGTTGTGGCTTCTTGTGAAAGTTTAAAATAGGCCCGTAATTAATCAGCAGGGATGGAAAGCTGACGTGTGAGAGAAAGGCCAGAGCGGGATCCTATGACAGATGGAGATTACAAGGTGAACTTCAGTTCGACATCGCCGGAAGCTTCCACTTGCTAATACAGGAACCATCAGTTAGCAGGTATTGACATTTCATTACGGCGAGCAAACAGTCATGTTCTGACTCGATGAGGTCTGAGAGGTCTTTATACCCCGAGCACTATTGGTGTGTTCAAGTCATCTCGTATAGATCGTATTTACGAGTTGAACGCACACGAACGCCACCGCAGTGTCGAGTGGGAAGCACAGATTTTTGTAGGCGTGTTACATGGCGGAATACCACAATACTGAAAGCTATTTAGCAGTGATATTGTCATGCTTTTCTATTTACAGCGAAGTCAGCTGATTACCTGCACAGAATATGATGGCATTATAATATAACACTGTAATATGTTACGATAAAGTTTGCAGTGGCTTCATAAATTAATTAAAAACATAAAAAACCAAAGCACACCTGATGCATATTTCTTGGTTCTTCATTTTCTAGAACTAGAGCAGAACCTTGCTGTATTTTTGTGTAATTAATTAAGAGATTAATTAATCAAATTAATCATTTTTTAATCATTAAAAATCTAATTTTTAATTTGAGTCTTGAGAGGAAAGTGTGCCCACAAGTGTGGAAAGAGGCAAAGGTAATCCCCTTAGCGAAAAATGCTCGTGCTGTTTTTTCTGGCTCTAATAGTTGACCAATTAGTTTGTTACCTGTTATAAGTAAACTTTTAGAAAAAAATTGTATTTAACCAGATACAAGGTTATTTCACTATGAATGAATTGTTAAGCAAATACCAGCATGCTTATAGCCTCCTGGGACCCAAGAATAGACTTTTGTCCACTGTAGTGGACATTATATTTTAGTGAATTTCTCTGACATCATACATGTCACATGACACAACCTGGGTGTCCTGTAAAGAGCACATTCAGGACTTTTCAGAGATACCAAATGTTTGGAGGTTTCACCATGAAAACAACTTCTCCTTGGTCTTTAAAAATGTCTGACATTAATTTAGTGATCAAATGTAGCATTCTTATGGAAATATGATAATATATTGTAATTATAATTTAAATTGGACTACTTTTCAAATTGTATTTCATAAAACAACATCTCAGGAAAATGTTAAGGGGTTTCAAATAAAAAAAATATTTTCTGTTACAGAACGGCATTGATTTCATACATGTCCACTGTAGAGGACATCAGGACTTAAATCATGTTTATCAGGCATTTTGTGAGACACAACAAGTGAATATGGAAATAAATTATACATCAATATTCCTATGAAATATTAGATATTATTATTAAAATGTTGCCAATTATTACTCCAATTATTACACTTCTTTTTTCATTAAATGTTGCTCCAAGAACACATTAAGGTGCAAATTAGATACAGTTTATAGATACATTGCATTGAATGGGAATATTAATTTATGGACATTTTACCCACATATTGCATAAAGTAAAATGGTGTATCAATTCGTTCCGTTATTTCTTTCATAACATAGTTGAGAATAATCTTTATACAAATTTTGGTTGAAAAAATCCTGAAAACCCCAAATTTATTGGTGATTGAAAAAAAACCCCTTTGGTTTTGCCTATACATATAATTTCATGTCATTTTATTTTTTAAACAACTTAGTCCTGGTGTCCACTACAGAGGACATAGCATAACGTATGAATAAAATATTATTTTTCAAAAATGTTTTTTTTTACCATTTGTTTATTGTGCTCTAAACAGTGTGATGACATGGAAAAAAACTAAATTCAAAAAACTTTTTTTTTCTGGGTCCCAGGAGGATAGAGAAGGACATTCAACTTGTACAGCTCTTGCACAAATGACAGATGATTGGTTACATTATATTGATTAGATTTTAGTGCTGCTTTTGACATAATCGACCATAGTTTGTTATTAGGGAAACTCAAATGTTATGGTTTTACACCATCTGCATTAGCATGGGTAGAGAGCTACTTGACAGATAGAACACAGAAGGTGTATTTCAATGGAAGCTTCTCTGAGGTGAGGACTGTAGCATGTGGGATTCCACAAGGGTCTTCATTAGGACCATTGCTTTTTTCTATCTTTACGAATGATCTCCCATTAGTCTGTAAAAGAGCTTCTGTGTCTATGTATGCGGATGATGTAACGCTTTATATGCCTGCACCAGCTTTAGAAAATATTACTGCAGCTCTCAACAATGAGTTGCAGATGGTATTTAATTGGGTTATTGATAATAAACTTGTTTTAAATTTAGCTAAGACTAAAAGTATCTTATTTGGAACTAAATGTTCATTAAAAACAAGGCCCATGTTGGATTTAGCACGTTTTTATTATTCGTGTTATTCGTTTTTAAATCCATATTTAACTAAACATGTTTTGCAGACCCTAGTGTTATCACACTTACCGGTAGATTATTGCTCTGTGGTTTGGTCAGGAACTACAAAGAAGAATTTAGGGAAACTACAGAGGGTTCAGAATAGAGCTGCCCGTTTAGCCCTTTGCTGTGCAATAAGGGCTAATGTTAACAAAATGCACGGCAAACTTTTCTGGTTAACGGTTGATGGGAGGTTAAAAGCATCACTTCTTCTTGGCTTCATAAATAAAATTAATGTATGGAAAACTCCTGATTGTCTGTATAGGCAACTTACTCTGAGTTCTAATGTACATACATATCCCACGAGGCATGCCGTCATTGGTAAATATATTATTCCAAAATCCAGAACAAACTCAAAACGACGTACAGTGTTGTATAGAGCTATGGTTGAATGGAACTCTCTTCCAGGTCATATTGTTAAAACTCAAAATAATATTGGTTTTAAAAAAAACAAATAAAGGATTTTTTTTTATGTTAGCTTATATTAGTAGATAGAGTATATTGTATGTGTTTGTGTGTATGTGTATGTGTAAGTGTATTAGGGGTGGGGGAAAAAATCGATTCTTAGATGAATCGCGATTCGGGACGTGGACGATTCTGAATCGATTCACAAATGTCAAAAATCGATTTTCAAAAAAAAAAAAATTCTAATAACGTAACATTGACGGAACGCAAAAGGCGGAACTCTGAAGCGGACGTGCACGTGCGCGGACAGTCTGTGGCGTGCACATAACAGAGACGCGCACTAGGGCTGTTCGATTCCGGATTTTTTGGAATCGATTCCGATTCCGATTCCTGTTTCTGGAATCGAAAAGAATCGATTCTTGGAATCGATTCCTCACTGTTATTTTCGATTCTTTTCTTTTTTAATACCAACAGCATGTCTAACATTGTTGCGTCTTACCGTGCCACACAGCAAGAAACTCTCTACACCGGGCGTGACAAAGCGACCGTTGCAAATCCATTTGTCCTTCCTATAGATGTATTGTGACTTGCGAGTGCTTGGTCATAAATAGAACGAGGCATTTACTTTGGGGATTTGTCACGTCGTGCTTCCTGCATCAGGTGTAGACAGTACAGTGCAAAGACTAGGAATATGTTCACCATATACATGCGGTAGATTTTATTTTACATACATACCTAACTAACACACACACACATAAAATCGATCTATCCACATACTAAGTGTATACACTTGTATGTGGATAGATCGATTTTTATTTATTTGTGGTACATATATTTCATCCAGTATCATTAAACTATAGCTAAAATTCCTGTTAAATTCTAAAAGCATTTTGTTCAGGAACAGACTCATGCACACTTTACACATAGGCTACAAACTTTTTAGGCCTTTTAGTTTACACAACTTTTTTTTTTTTAGGGCCTTTACACATAGCCTATAAACTCTTTTTAGGTCCTTTACACATATTCACTTTTTTTAGGCCTTTACACATATAAACTATTTTTACACGCACACCTGCGGCGACACAAATAAAGCACGAAAAGAGCTCTTTTCTGTCTGTGTCATACGTAGGTCACGTGCACACTATAATGTTCGCACCGTCTATGGTTCGCACGCACCCCTACACACAAGCACTGTTCCCACAGTAACCATTCCTCCAGCTCACGCGGCGAATGCAATAAATGTATCCTAGGTCGCGTGGCCACTATTGTATATTAGCAGTCTGAACTTTATTTCTTTACAGGTGACGTGACTGTGTTGACAGATAAATTCAGCAACTGGCTGCGGTTTGTGTTAAAAAAAAATAAAAATCTTAAAGAGGAGTCGATTCCCCTAATGGAATCGATTCCAACCTTTGGAATCGACTCTCAATTCCCAACGCCTCGGAATCGAGGAATCGATTCTTTTTGGAATCGAGTCCCAGCCCTAACGTAACGGACGCATGATGGCTGAGCGCCAAATGTGCAATGCCAGTCACAAAAAGTTACATTTTGACTGTAAGTTACTCTCTGCAGATGTTCATTCACTTTCTTTGTATAAGCTGTTTTTGATTGTGGTATACAGCAAACATTTCAAGTCATAACTCTTTATTATTTAGTTGTGTACTATAAGTCAAGAGCGACTTTGTATGTTACTAATTATTCAGAATATGCATAAGTCCACAAGCATTATACGTTATGATAGCTTCTGGTACATAATTCTCTATTTTTGAACGAAAACTGTTTGTGAATTTGCTACAGCAAAATGTTTTTTTTTTTTTGTATGAAGGATTATATTGCTAATTGGAAATAACAAGAGGATGTTGGTTAGAAGTCTATTATTAAATGCTACTATGCTAGAGATTCAGAATATGCTGAAGTTTGTATTAATTTACTACAAGTATGCTGCTAGTACAAGCACACATTTATTTTCCTGTTGGTTCTCAGCAATGTTGGGACATATGTTGGCAAATGTAACCTTACAGTTGACTTGCCAAATCACTTCCATTTGTTTAATTAATAAAATTTATATAAGAAGTATTGGAAGTAAGTTCGTTATGGGTCATCATAAATACTTTGCTTTAAAAGTACCAAGTAAAAACATTTTTTCAATGTTTTTGATAAAAGGCACTTCCCTGAGAATTGAACTTAATAAATGTGAAAAAGACACTTTAATGTCTGTCATTATGTTTGTCATTCTGTATAGCAAAGCAGATGAGAGTAGATCATGATCAGAAACCTGATTAGAAATCATTATGAATAAAATCGAATTGTTTTGAATCGAAAATCTTTTTGAATCGAAAATCGATTTTGAATCGAATCGTGGCCTCAAGAATCGGAATCGAATCGAATCGTGAGATGGTAAAAGATTCCCACCCCTAAAGTGTATATGTATATACAGTATGTGTGTTTATGTATATATGTATTTTATGAGAATTTGTTGTTTCAGTGGATGATTGTGCATTGGTTGTGTATGTTGGTAATATGTTCAATTGTGATAAATTGATAATATGATAATACATTTTTTTATTCGTGTTATGTGTTGTGTGTGGACCCCAGGAAGAGTAGCGGATGCATTTTGTTGCATCAGCTAATGGGGATCCTAATAAAATAAATAAAATAAAAGAGAAAGTACACCGCCATCTTACTCCGACGAAAGTGACTTGAACGCACAGCAAACGGCTGGTAGAGACTACAACGACATTCCTCCCGGGTTAGTGACATCACTAACCTTAAAATTTACATAACCACCGCCCTTGGGAACGCGATAGATTATCATGACAGAATATGCTAATCAATGACTAGAAGATAACTCCACATCAGCTTCATAAATTCATCAACTAACCATTCAGAAATGTCCTGTTGCTTCTACATGTTGTCTCTTCTTCTCGAGTCTCTCCATCATTGTCTGACTGCGGTTTGAACATAAAAGGCTAAAAGTTTTTGAAATGTTCAGTGCATGTGTGTGTGAGGTAAAAGAACACGAGCTCTTGAAGCTCCGCCCCCTGTGCCGGGAGCAGCAGCTCATTTGCATTTAAAGGTCCCTCAAAAAGTGACAATTTTAACATGCTATATAAAAATATCTGTGGGGTATTTTGAGCTTAAACTTCATACACACACTCTGGGGACATCAGAGACTTATTTTACATCTGTGAAAAGGGCATTATACCACCCCTTTAAGGCAATTATTTTAGCTAGGAGTCTCTACCTGTTAGTCTTGATGATGGGTGTAGGCAGCACACAAGTGAGTCTCCATCCGAATGAAGCCAGTGACTGCAGCAAAGGAATATAGTCTGTCTTCACCTGTAAACCCTGAAAAGAAAAAACAGTTGCTGTATAAAAATGCTACGAAGTCACACTTAAGTAGCAAAATTGACTTGAGACATGCGTTGTATTCCAAATTTACATTTGTAGGTCTTTATGAAGAATTTTTAATATAGTGACTCTGTTTAGATACACCCTCTTTCACTCTTTTGTGGGGATGCACTGATATGAACATTTTGTCCGATACCGATAACCGATAATTCTTTAGTATATTTTAGAGCCGATAACCGATATATCGGCCGATAAATCGAAATCCAAATTTTTGAGAGCCTGATTACAAAAACGAAAGTCTCAACATTAAAAGCCATGTCCCAAGCACACAATTATAATGATGTTCTCATTATAATATTATGCAGCCTGTATGACAGCCTTGCACATGTTGCACTTTACTGTATTTTCCTTTTTGAAGTGATCCCAATCATATTTCAAGCAATTCAAAAGCATAATTGTGAACAGTGCACATCTGAAGTGTCTCAGCTGAAGGAAATAATCCATTATTTATCGGTTTTAATATGTCGGCCAAATTTTCTTCACGCTTCGGTTAACGGTCATACAGCGCGAGATAAGATGCTAGTAACTAAACAGCTGTTTTACGATAGAAGTTTTAAAAGACCGACAGTAAAAATAAGTTTGCAAAGACTGTATTAATCAAAGCTCAGCTTTGCGAAGAGGAGATTTACAGATTAAAGGGACCGAGAGAAGAAGAAATAAAGAAGGTGATGGAGATGAGAGAGAAAGAGCAGGTATTGCATACTATGCCCAGAATGAGATTGCTAAAAGACAGTAGAAACTATAATCTCAATTTAACAACACAAGCACCTATTAAATATATTACCATTATTATTGTATAAATATATTTGTAGACCTCGAATGTGTTTGAATATTTCCCCAGTATCAGCACTGGGACTTTTCACTGTTCGTATCACTCCGCTTGTCTGTGTTTGCGCAACTTGCATCATTAAGCCAGTAGGTGGCGACAAGTGACTGTGTTTATGAGTGAGCAATTGAGCCATTAAATGAACAGATTAGCCCAAAAACATTGATTAATTTAGGAAAACTGAAATTTGATGCTCATGCTAATTGCTCATGGACACATAAGGATTGCATTGGTGTTTGATTGAAATGTAACATCTATGCAAAATCATCCTTGAATCATTTCTTATTTAAGGCCACTCCCGTTTCGAATATGTGATTGTGTATTGTTAACAATAAGCATAAATATTCTGCATTTCCATTTTGTAGTGTGGATTATTCATTGTGACATTGAAGCTGATTCTCATGTTTAAGAACCTGTTATCTGATAAAATACTTCATGCTTCTGCCCACTGACATGCTTTTAAAGCTACTGTTGTCCACTTTTTTGGCCTTCAAACACCTTAAAATGCACATGTCGAGATCAGGAAAATCAAACTTTTTCGAAATCACTTTTGGGACCTCTGTATTTATAAAACCTGCGTACGACCCTGATTGGCTGATACCGATATGGTGGCCGATATGTCGTTCATCCCTACTTTTTTGTTCTTTTTATTTTCTTGGACATTTGCTTAGATATATCAGAGCAGCATTCTGTGAATAATTAGCATATTTACATATCTTAAAATGTTAATTATGAACAATGGGTAAAATTGGGGGGCGGGGACATATGAGGGCGGGGCTCCATTAGGGCTCCTCCCCTAACCGCATGTGATCTCACTCCAAGCTTTTGGTAAAACTTGAGAGCCCTGTTACATATCTTAAAATGTTGACACACACAACTTCTATTAAAAAAACTGCTTGTCAATCTTTTGAAAATTTTGTTCTAAGGGATGTTTATGGATAAAAGCTGAATAATTTAAGTAGATATAGATACATTGATTTATCGTGATTGGAAACAATTCCCAGTGTTTTGCTATGGCTAAAATGAAGAAATTTCATTTTAATGCATGAAAGAAAGAAAAAAACAGACCAAACGTTGTTGACTTGATTTGAACATCCGGTCTGATACACTTCAAGTGATAAAGATTAAAGGTTTAATTTCTGCCCCACGAATATAACAGATGTTTCAATAAAGAATGTATTGTGAGTAATTCAGAGAAAAGTGTAAATCAACAGGGTTGTTTTGAGCAGTTAGGCATGTACTGTGGTTTTACAGAGAAAGCTTGTACCCTAATTTCAGGAAGGCAATGCGGTTTAACGGCGGTTCTCAAATAGAAACCATGTCGTGTGTCAGGCACGCGCGCACACTCATGATGATAACACAAGACAGCGCTAGATGACAATGCTTCACTCGCAATTATATGCCACAGGTTTTGCATGAGTACACGGTTCGTTTATATGTGAGTCACTCTGGAAAGTTCAGAATAGACAACAAAATGATGACTTCCTTTTGACAACAACTTAACCCAATCGAACCTTCCTAACAAGTGGCTGTTTTTGTAAAACGTTTTATTAGGTAGATTGGTTGAAATATGATTTATTTGTTTACTTGATGCTTTTAAGAACTGAATGTATGCACACACACACACACACACACACACACACACACACACACACACACACACACACAGGGCAAAAAAAGTGCCAAGCCTAAAATGGCTAAACAACACTAAGCTTTTAATTGTCTTAACGTCCCCTGTGGTGAAAATACAGCTTTTAATGTTGTTTATGTCTATGTGGTGTTTTAATGTGCTTTTAGCTGAGTATTTCCTCCTTAAAACTGCAGTGAACCAAAGCCAGTCTCAAAAACACGGTTTAAAATCGCTGGTGTTTCTGACGTCACAAACTACCTTGTAACCAATCAGATCAACGTGTGATCGTCAACCAGTGGATCTCTGAGCTGAGTGAGTGAGTGGAGGCGGGGCTCATTTTCTTATTCATAGAACCGCGCATACTAAATGAGACAAGGGTGTCGAGTTACATTCAAGATATTTTAAGGCATAAAGAATTATTTTTTCAAGAAGTGCAAGACGTGAAAGATACCTCGCGCGCGTCTGTCAGAAACCCCAGAAAGCCATAGTGGGTTATGTCTTAAGTGAACGTAAACAGTCAAGAAAGAAAATGAATGTGTAACAGCATCATTATATTGGATGCGTGCATTGTCTTAAAGTGACAGCAGCATAATATACCTGATGCTGTCTGTTTTTAATGTTAATCAAACAACATTGTGTGCGGATCTATACATTTATTCAAGTGAAAATTCTTGGCACTAACAATATTAGTAGATCTCATTAAAAGACTAATTAAACCCAATGTAACGTTACTATTGAAATTGATTTCTAGACATCATAATGTTATTTTTTAACATTCACATACCTCCCCCCCCCCCTCCCTCATAGGTCATATTTTCCCTTAAAATAACTAGTCACTAATATGAATAAAGGGAGGAATTTGATTACACTATTTCAGGTAGTTTGTCGGGCAGGCCGGTTATGCAGTTTGGTTGCCCCGGTGTAGCCCCGGGACGTCGGGCTAGCCATTTTGCGAGCTCTGGTGGGAATGCCTTCAGTGCACAGAACACACGTGATGCTCACCTCTCAGAACAGCCTACAGAATCTCTGCCCACGTGGGCTTTGGGACAGAGCCAGACTCCTAGTTTAGTCTTTTGTGGAGGTTGTGTTTCAACACCCTTCCTAGTTATGAAGCCCTTTTGCCTAGATTGGATGACATTGTTGTCTGTCGTGTGTTGAGAGGCCCGGGTTTCTGTTGAAATGTTTTTTTGGGTATTTGCATTGGCCAAGGCCAATCCTGTGGGGAATCCAAATATGTGAGAAGAGGTTTTTGTTGGAAGACGTCCCAGTAGTGGACCCTGTTAACGGCTCCACAGACTTAAAAGTGGAGGAGAATTGAGAAAATATGGACTGTTTAATGGCTTTCCGTTGCTGTGAGATTGTGAACATCTACATGTTGTTGAAGTGCTACACTCTTTCATCATGGAGGTGAGGGAAATAGAGCAGAACCAAGACTCCTCAGCAAAAAAACAAAGAGTCGTAAAGTCAACATAACAGCCAGCTTTCTTAATGTGGAGCATTTCAGAGTGAAGAAGGATGATTAATGAGAAAAAACTTGATTTTATCCATCTGTAATTGATTGGATTGTGAGATAAAGAATTGAGTCCAATGGTTTGAGGGGAGGAGATGATGTCATCCAGGATAGAAAAAGGTTTCAGAGGTGGAGAAACCTTTTAATGAAAGACATTTCTTTAATAATGTGCAGGGATCATTCATTATAAGACCAGGGGCCTCATTTATAAACGTTGCGTACGCACAAAAGAAGGCGTACGCCGCTCTCTACGCAATAATTGGTATTCATAAAAAGCAACCTTGATGGGAAAATGTGCGGTCCTTCACGCAATCTCTGACCCAGGCGTACGCACAAAAACGGGTGAAATGAGAAATTGGCGACACCGTCGACAGATGGAAGAAACATGAAAGTGTGTGAAACTGTAGACCGTTATCATAAAAGAAATGGCAATACTGCCTCATAAATAACATGAAGACTTCACAAAGCAAGTCTTACAATTAACAGCCTACACAAACACACGTTTGATCGATCTGCAGTGTAAAACAAACAAAATCAAACGTGAAAGAAAAGTGAAATATGTTCTGCAATAATATTGGCATGTTATGCAATTCATTCTCAAAATTCTCCGCCTCAGACACCACTCCACTTAATAGGGATTCCCCAATAATTGCCGCCAGTCTCTCATCAAGAGGGGTCACACTCTGGCGATGGAGCGCTAGACGCTTTTTTGCATCGGCTTTGATGTCCGACCATTTCTTTTTTATTTCGGCCACGGTCCGAGGTTGTGAGGCTGCAGCATTAACGGCGTCTGCAACCTTCAAGTGCCTTTTTGGCATTAGTAATGCCCACACTGTGCCCTCCAAACAACATTTTACTCCTCTTTTCGACCTCGCCAACGATAATTTCTACTTCACATTGAGTGAAGTTACGTTTCTTGGTTTTCCTCTCTGTATTTGCCATGATTTCGCAATCGATGAATATTAACTTGTGGGCGTTTCACGGACTATTGATGGGCAATAGGGCTGAACGATATATCGTTATCGTATCTATATCGAGATATGAACTTTCAAGATATTACTATCGAAAAAAGCAACGATATAGACGATATAGATTTTCCCTCTCCGCGCTCACCCTGCATACAACTCTGGCAGTCACAACAAACATCAGTTTTACGAGTGCCCTTGAATGCACCGCTAAAGCCAGCGCGCACACACTACCAGGGACGTGGGAACTATATTGTGAGAGGGGGGGCGGCGTTTCCATGGTGACGCGTCATTGCTTGTCTCGTGACACACCGCAGCAGCAACAGCGCTGAATGATTGATGATCTTCCTTTTTGTCATTTTTCCTTTTTTATTCAGAATATTTACAAATGTGTTAGCTATGGCATGAAATATCTGATATTCCGATTGTCAAATACATGCAAGTGGAAGTATATTGTTGTTTAAGCACCTTTATAACGATCGCGTTAGTTGAGCTGTATGCGCGATGGGCGCCGCCGTGTTAGTTTGTGCCGCAGACGCAGTTCAGAGAATCGGATCTGTTGGATTTACAACCTCTATGTTTACAACACGTGAATTCATCCACTTCTCCCGAAATACTTAAAAGTAAGTGGCTGGTGAACTGGGAATAGAAGAGTGTAAACATTGAAGTTACTTACACAATGTGTATCTGATATGAATAAAACGTGTCGAATTATAATGGAAAGGATTATTATTACCTCTTCCATAGACATCAGTGTGTATTTTACAAACTCTAAATGTATAGTTTTTTTAGTACTTACGTAGTCATATCGTATTGTATCGATATCGAGATATCTGGCATGAAAATCGAGATATGAAATTTTGTCCATATCGTTCAGCCCTAATGGGCAACTATGGGCGTGACGTGAAGCCGCAAAAGCTGCGCTACATTTAGAATTGATTGTGATTTATTAAGGGAAAACAGCGTTTTATAAATCTGAATATTTCTGTGCGTACGCACGTCCTATGTTTCATCCGTACGCCACTTCTGACGCAAATCCTACGCAAAGTTTTATAAATGAAGCCCCTGGGGTGTATATTAAGAACTTAGATAGGGTCAGTTGTAACTTCATGTTGTCTTTGAAGCTGATGTGTGCGATTTCTTTCTTTCTATATTTAGAGGACTGTAATACGTATGCATGTACGTCATTTGTTGGTCGACTTTGTGTAAGTGTCAACATTGTGGTGTTTTCAAAAGCAACACTGATAAATAGGGCTGGCTATCGTTCAAAACTGTTCGATACCGATACCTTGACTTCGATACCGGTTCCTGAACGATACTTTTTCCGATACCAATTTTATGAAAATCCGTTTTAACAAGATTACATTACATATTACCTAAAAAAAAAAACTTTGGTTTTATTTTTTCATTTTGTTGACTTTTGTTGACTTTTGTTGACATTTTTACAGACTCAAATACTCATAAAGGCCACTAGGGGCTGGAATATATGCCTCGCGCTCAAGCGCACGCATAAAACAAAAGTAACCTAATGATTATGAATATGTCGGGGAAAAAATAGCAAGGAGACATTTTAATTGTTTGTTAATAAACTAGTGTTTTCTGAGTCAGTAGGTGAGTTTCCATTACAGATTTGCGCAAAACTTTTGCAATTTTTTTTATAAATGTCGACAAAAAACTATTGCGAAATGAAGGCGTTTCCATTAACCGATGTTATTCAACTAAAACATAATTTTTTCCTCTCACGATAAGTCATTCCAAAAATCATGGCAACGGACGTTGGTATGTTTATCAGGGCTGCCAACTCTCACGCATTGAGCGTCAGACTCACGCAATTGATTCTTTTCACACGCTCTCACGCCACACATCCATTTTCTCACGCACAGAAAAATTGCGGAGCAAAGAGGTATTTTTAATATTAAACTAATTCTCAGCTCTTAGATTCCGTCAATTTTATTCCGATATTCAGACAAAAATACGTTTGGCGCTTGTAAATGTGACGTGACAGATCGCTGCGCGCCTCAGTTCAAGTGCACGTGAACCGATCATCTGTTACTTTTTATTTAAAGATGCAGTACAACTTACCGAACGTATACATAATATCGACCAATTAGTGTTTTTCAACCACGGAAAGAGGTCAATATATAAAAGCAGGAGAACAATTATGTCACATAACGTTACATTTACCTCAGGAAAGCCATTTAATGACCATAGCAGGCTAATTGAATAGACAAAATAGCTAGAGAGGAGATTTTGCTGAGCACTATTTTAAATATTTATTATATTTTTACTTGCCATTAAATAACTGTTATTATAACAAAAACTGCATTATATTTATTTCATTTGTTATTTTTAACCTTTAATAATACCAGCAGATTAGGCCCTCTATTTTTACAGCATTAGGTGAGATTATTTTTTTAAATAAAATTTAAAATAAACATGTATCCAAATTAGTCAATATTGAATCAAAATCGGAAACAAATCACACGAATGGAATTGAAATCTTGATTTTTTTTGTCAAGCAATCACTGTACAATGTAGGCTAAACATGGTAACATGCTGTCACTAAACTTAAAATTCTATTTAGTTACCAAATGTTTGGACAATTTGGTAACTAAATTGTTACCCTGGTATTGTTATTTGGTTACTAAATTGTTACCCTGGTATTGTTATTTGGTTACTAAATTGTTACCCCCCCCCCCCCAAAAAAAAAGAAAAAAAAAAGAAAAATCTCACTCCAAGCTAAACTCAAAAGTTGGCAGCCCTGTGTTTATGTATATCTCAGCCGCCGCACTGGCCATTATTATTAATCAAAGGAGACGTATGTGTGTTATCCAAGCATTAATGTTAAGGAACGACCCTTATTATACTTGTGAGCGGCACATATGAGGAGTTTCTGGGTGTTTCTCCCTCATTTCTGCTTCGAGGTCTTGATTATGGCATTTATTTGAGGTTTAGAAATCCATTATTCCTGTAATTCTTTTGTCTTTAATAAAGATTTAATAAAAATTTAATAAAGAGCTCTGTCACGTATTCTGTCCAAACACACCGCGTCATCTACGTCAGGTGACTGTGACTGTTTCCATTGCAGTTTTGCAAAATATTTATTTTTCGAATTGCCTGAAAACCTCCTCATGCGAGCGGAAAAACTTTTTTGCAATAAATGGGAGTTTTTGCGAAATTGACGCGTTTCCATCGGGCGTATTTTCAATTCGCAATTTCAATTTGCGCAATTTGAAGGGTAATGGAAACGCGGCTAGTGTTGGCTGCAAAGATGAAGTTGACGTCATCTCCGCAGAATAGTGAACGCCTATAGAGAGAAATGCACCTTTTATTTGGATTACATAATCAGAGTATTTGTTTTCGAGTCGAATTGGTTTGTTTAAAAGTAGACATTTCAAGCTTTCTATATGCTTGTATTTCTCATGTCTATGAGGCGAATAGCCTAAACGCAGAGTTTCTGTTAATTTGTGACGTGCTTCAATTCTTCATCTTGTCGATAATATTGCATCGCACGCTGTTGACATCGAGCCTGGTGAAATGTAGACACACTTTTGATCTTTTCCATCTATGGGAGTTGGGACTCTTACACACTACAGCCACGTCTCTGGGTGTAACCGGTGTAAACTAGTGTTTTTCCTTGTTGTCTCGCCACAGCCAATCATGCTTCATGCTTACTGGCTCACTGTCGTTGATGAGATTAACCCCTTAGGTCTCAAGATTTGGTACTGAACGACAAGAGATGTTTTGATACTTGATGGTGTCGAGGCAATTCAGTCGGCGCCCAAATAATATCGCACTCGATAACCAGCCCTTATGATAAATTACATATTCACATATAAAACAGCATTTTAAATTGTAAAAATATTTCACAATATCACTGTTTTTACTGTAATCAAAATGCAGCCTTAGTGAGCAGAAAGAGTCTTCAACCAACCCCAAACTTCCT
Organism: Scardinius erythrophthalmus; assembly: GCF_964197995.2. Lineage (NCBI taxonomy): Eukaryota > Metazoa > Chordata > Actinopteri > Cypriniformes > Leuciscidae > Scardinius > Scardinius erythrophthalmus. Next base: position 1,795,983 of record NC_138236.1, read on the forward strand.
CCAAAGCATGATGGGAAAAATATCAAAGACTGCACCAGAAGATCTGAGAGATCTATTTCTGTGTTTAACCTTTTCAGTCAAAGAAGCAGATTTCAGCTCACACACTTCCATTCTCGGCAACCAGAAATAGCTTTTTATTTTACACCTATATCACACTTTTCTACCCGGGGTCCACAGAGCGCCGCGCCTGTCAGACGTTCAGCTGCCTGTGCTTTGCTATATACAGTCAAACCAAACATTATTCAGACACCAGACCAGATATAATTTTACTAGTGTGTGCAGGACACTATAGTTCATTTATGTAAGTGAGGATAGCAAAATAAAGTGTAACATATACCCTAAAATTCTTCATACAGTGACAAAAAATTTAGGACCACAAATGATTGGGACACTTTGAGCTGATCATGTTTTTCTGAAGTGTGTTTTCTTTAATTGCTAATGCTCTTTTTACACACAGACTGAACACAATGAAGCATTGCTTGGTGATTGGTTGAGCTAAACTGGTATTATCTAATTGTGTAGTTAAATTTAACAGCTGACAGATATTCAACATAATTCATGTGTGAGTCAGTCTAACAGAAGGACGGACAAAACCAGTCAAATATCACCTGATTTGATTTGTAGGGCTGGACACGAATATTAGAATATTCGTTCGGTGGGTTGGTGTTCGATTTGAAAATTTGACATTCGAATATTATTATTTTATTTTTTTTGCACACCTGGTATCCCCCTCGAAATGGTTCTCAATCGCGCTTGAATCGCGCGAATTACAATACTCTTTTTTACAATTATCTTATATAGCCTAGCCATTTTAAATAGGATGGACAGTTGAAGGAACCCAACCTCGTTATACTTAATAAATATATTTGCTTCTTCTTGGCCTACTAAAGTGTTCCAGCAAGGGGAGTGTTCTCTGGCTAGAGCAGAACAGCGGAGTGTGTGTGGACAGAAGTGCAGAACAGCGGAGTGTGTGTGGACAGAAGTGCAGAACAGCGGAGTGTGTGTGGACAGAAGTGCAGAACAGCGGAGTGTGTGTGGACAGAAGTGCGGAACAGCGGAGTGTGTGTGGACAGAAGTGCAGAACAGCGGAGTGTGTGTGGACAGAAGTGCAGAACAGCGGAGTGTGTGTGGACAGAAGTGCAGAACAGCGGAGTGTGTGTGGACAGAAGTGCAGAACAGCGGAGTGTGTGTGGACAGAAGTGTAGAACAGTGGAGTGTGTGTGGACAGAAGTGCAGAACAGCGGAGTGTGTGTGGACAGAAGTGCAGAACAGCGGAGTGTGTGTGGACAGAAGTGCAGAACAGCGGAGTGTGTGTGGACAGAAGTGCAGAACAGCGGAGTGTGTGTGGACAGAAGTGCAGAACAGCGGAGTGTGTGTGGACAGAAGTGTAGAACAGTGGAGTGTGTGTGGACAGAAGTGCAGAACAGCGGAGTGTGTGTGGACAGAAGTGCAGAACAGCGGAGTGTGTGTGGACAGAAGTGCAGAACAGCGGAGTGTGTGTGGACAGAAGTGCAGAACAGCGGAGTGTGTGTGGACAGAAGTGCAGAACAGCGGAGTGTGTGTGGACAGAAGTGCGGAACAGCGGAGTGTGTGTGGACAGAAGTGTAGAACAGTGGAGTGTGTGTGGACAGAAGTGCAGAACAGCGGAGTGTGTGTGGACAGAAGTGCAGAACAGCGGAGTGTGTGTGGACAGAAGTGTAGAACAGTGGAGTGTGTGTGGACAGAAGTGCAGAACAGCGGAGTGTGTGTGGACAGAAGTGCAGAACAGCGGAGTGTGTGTGGACAGAAGTGCAGAACAGTGGAGTGTGTGTGGACAGAAGTGCAGAACAGTGGAGTGTGTGTGGACAGAAGTGCAGAACAGCGGAGTGTGTGTGGACAGAAGTGCAGAACAGCGGAGTGTGTGTGGACAGAAGTGCAGAACAGCGGAGTGTGTGTGGACAGAAGTGCAGAACAGCGGAGTGTGTGTGGACAGAAGTGTAGAACAGTGGAGTGTGTGTGGACAGAAGTGCAGAACAGCGGAGTGTGTGTGGACAGAAGTGCAGAACAGCGGAGTGTGTGTGGACAGAAGTGCAGAACAGCGGAGTGTGTGTGGACAGAAGTGTAGAACAGTGGAGTGTGTGTGGACAGAAGTGCAGAACAGCGGAGTGTGTGTGGACAGAAGTGCAGAACAGCGGAGTGTGTGTGGACAGAAGTGCAGAACAGCGGAGTGTGTGTGGACAGAAGTGCAGAACAGTGGAGTGTGTGTGGACAGAAGTGCAGAACAGCGGAGTGTGTGTGGACAGAAGTGCAGAACAGCGGAGTGTGTGTGGACAGAAGTGCAGAACAGCGGAGTGTGTGTGGACAGAAGTGCAGAACAGCGGAGTGTGTGTGGACAGAAGTGCGGAACAGCGGAGTGTGTGTGGACAGAAGTGCGGAACAGCGGAGTGTGTGTGGACAGAAGTGCAGAACAGCGGAGTGTGTGTGGACAGAAGTGTAGAACAGTGGAGTGTGTGTGGACAGAAGTGCAGAACAGCGGAGTGTGTGTGGACAGAAGTGCAGAACAGCGGAGTGTGTGTGGACAGAAGTGCAGAACAGCGGAGTGTGTGTGGACAGAAGTGCAGAACAGCGGAGTGTGTGTGGACAGAAGTGCAGAACAGCGGAGTGTGTGTGGACAGAAGTGTAGAACAGTGGAGTGTGTGTGGACAGAAGTGCAGAACAGCGGAGTGTGTGTGGACAGAAGTGCAGAACAGCGGAGTGTGTGTGGACAGAAGTGCAGAACAGCGGAGTGTGTGTGGACAGAAGTGCAGAACAGCGGAGTGTGTGTGGACAGAAGTGCAGAACAGCGGAGTGTGTGTGGACAGAAGTGCGGAACAGCGGAGTGTGTGTGGACAGAAGTGTAGAACAGTGGAGTGTGTGTGGACAGAAGTGCAGAACAGCGGAGTGTGTGTGGACAGAAGTGCAGAACAGCGGAGTGTGTGTGGACAGAAGTGTAGAACAGTGGAGTGTGTGTGGACAGAAGTGCAGAACAGCGGAGTGTGTGTGGACAGAAGTGCAGAACAGCGGAGTGTGTGTGGACAGAAGTGCAGAACAGTGGAGTGTGTGTGGACAGAAGTGCAGAACAGTGGAGTGTGTGTGGACAGAAGTGCAGAACAGCGGAGTGTGTGTGGACAGAAGTGCAGAACAGCGGAGTGTGTGTGGACAGAAGTGCAGAACAGCGGAGTGTGTGTGGACAGAAGTGCAGAACAGCGGAGTGTGTGTGGACAGAAGTGTAGAACAGTGGAGTGTGTGTGGACAGAAGTGCAGAACAGCGGAGTGTGTGTGGACAGAAGTGCAGAACAGCGGAGTGTGTGTGGACAGAAGTGCAGAACAGCGGAGTGTGTGTGGACAGAAGTGTAGAACAGTGGAGTGTGTGTGGACAGAAGTGCAGAACAGCGGAGTGTGTGTGGACAGAAGTGCAGAACAGCGGAGTGTGTGTGGACAGAAGTGCAGAACAGCGGAGTGTGTGTGGACAGAAGTGCAGAACAGTGGAGTGTGTGTGGACAGAAGTGCAGAACAGCGGAGTGTGTGTGGACAGAAGTGCAGAACAGCGGAGTGTGTGTGGACAGAAGTGCAGAACAGCGGAGTGTGTGTGGACAGAAGTGCAGAACAGCGGAGTGTGTGTGGACAGAAGTGCGGAACAGCGGAGTGTGTGTGGACAGAAGTGCGGAACAGCGGAGTGTGTGTGGACAGAAGTGCGGAACAGCGGAGTGTGTGTGGACAGAAGTGCGGAACAGCGGAGTGTGTGTGGACAGAAGTGCGGAACAGCGGAGTGTGTGTGGACAGAAGTGCAGAACAGCGGAGTGTGTGTGGACAGAAGTGCAGAACAGCGGAGTGTGTGTGGACAGAAGTGCAGAACAGCGGAGTGTGTGTGGACAGAAGTGCAGAACAGCGGAGTGTGTGTGGACAGAAGTGCGGAACAGCGGAGTGTGTGTGGACAGAAGTGCGGAACAGCGGAGTGTGTGTGGACAGAAGTGCGGAACAGCGGAGTGTGTGTGGACAGAAGTGCGGAACAGCGGAGTGTGTGTGGACAGAAGTGTAGAACAGTGGAGTGTGTGTGGACAGAAGTGCAGAACAGCGGAGTGTGTGTGGACAGAAGTGCAGAACAGCGGAGTGTGTGTGGACAGAAGTGTAGAACAGTGGAGTGTGTGTGGACAGAAGTGCAGAACAGCGGAGTGTGTGTGGACAGAAGTGTAGAACAGTGGAGTGTGTGTGGACAGAAGTGCAGAACAGCGGAGTGTGTGTGGACAGAAGTGCAGAACAGCGGAGTGTGTGTGGACAGAAGTGCAGAACAGCGGAGTGTGTGTGGACAGAAGTGCAGAACAGCGGAGTGTGTGTGGACAGAAGTGCAGAACAGCGGAGTGTGTGTGGACAGAAGTGCAGAACAGCGGAGTGTGTGTGGACAGAAGTGCAGAACAGCGGAGTGTGTGTGGACAGAAGTGCAGAACAGCGGAGTGTGTGTGGACAGAAGTGCGGAACAGCGGAGTGTGTGTGGACAGAAGTGCGGAACAGCGGAGTGTGTGTGGACAGAAGTGCAGAACAGTGGAGTGTGTGTGGACAGAAGTGCAGAACAGCGGAGTGTGTGTGGACAGAAGTGCAGAACAGCGGAGTGTGTGTGGACAGAAGTGCAGAACAGCGGAGTGTGTGTGGACAGAAGTGCAGAACAGCGGAGTGTGTGTGGACAGAAGTGCGGAACAGCGGAGTGTGTGTGGACAGAAGTGCAGAACAGCGGAGTGTGTGTGGACAGAAGTGCAGAACAGCGGAGTGTGTGTGGACAGAAGTGCAGAACAGCGGAGTGTGTGTGGACAGAAGTGCAGAACAGCGGAGTGTGTGTGGACAGAAGTGCAGAACAGCGGAGTGTGTGTGGACAGAAGTGCAGAACAGCGGAGTGTGTGTGGACAGAAGTGCGGAACAGCGGAGTGTGTGTGGACAGAAGTGCGGAACAGCGGAGTGTGTGTGGACAGAAGTGTAGAACAGTGGAGTGTGTGTGGACAGAAGTGCAGAACAGCGGAGTGTGTGTGGACAGAAGTGCAGAACAGCGGAGTGTGTGTGGACAGAAGTGCAGAACAGCGGAGTGTGTGTGGACAGAAGTGCAGAACAGCGGAGTGTGTGTGGACAGAAGTGCAGAACAGCGGAGTGTGTGTGGACAGATGTGCCTGAGCTTGTGTTTTGGGTTAAGCTGCGTTGCTTTGACATTGTGGAAAACAGATGAATAGAAACAAAATGTTTTAGCCTTTTTACCCGTTATTATCAATCTAAATTAATCTCGTTTTTAATTTAACTTAATTTTGTTTTTCTTTATTTAAATTTTGTTTTTTCTTTATTTAAATTTTATTTAAATTTCGTTTTTCTTTATTTAAATTTCGTTTTTCTTTATTTAAATTTAGTTTTTTTCTTTATTTAAATTTAGTTTTTTCTTTATTTAAATTTCGTTACTTAAATTTCGTTTTTCTTTATTTAAATTTAGTTTTTTCTTTATTTAAATTTTGTTTTTCTGAATGTGTCGCGTCTCGCGTGTCCATCTATATTGCACCAAATGCGACACTGCACTCCCTTGTGAAGTCGATTTGATGAACGGTTCTCGAAATAATCAAAATGCAAACAGAAACACACATAGAGATTCCTGCATTTATTAGAGAGAAGAATATGTTCAGCCCCCTCTCTCAGAAGCTTCGAATATTCGATGGTCATTACTGCCGAAGCTTCAAAGCTCAAAAAATGGTATTCGGACCAGCCCTACTGATTTGATAACTCTGAGTTATATTTTATTACCATTTTCCGTACTATAGCGAATAAACTGTGATAATTTTTTATTTTTATTTTGCATTGCGGTCTTTACTATATTTATGTATGTATGTATGTGTTATGCATGTTTTTGTGTATAGGTGTGTACTGTGTGTATATACGCATGTATGTATATTTGTGCATGTGTACATGTGTATGTGTATATATGCATATGTGTATATCACTTATTTTATACCTTTTTTAGTATGACATTGTACAGCACAGTGGTCAACTATTGTTGTTTTTACTGTGCTTTATAAATAAACTGATTTGATTTGATTTGAAATGTTGAAGGTGTCTGAACAAAATTTTGGTTTGACTGTATATGACTCTCACGTTCTGACAGCAACCGCCCGCATTAAAATCACTCATCTCGCACATCATAAAGTTGCCAAAAACTCGGTTCATGTGGAAACACACTCATCCCACTGCTAATGAAAGATTTGGAAATCTGATTCTGATCCGCTTCCGAGTCGTGTAGTTCAGCCACATTCACACAGACAAAGAAAAGTGCTCTTTGAAACGGCAGGTCGCATGTTTTCCTCACCTCCACAGGAGCCTTAAAGGTTACGTTGCCAAAGGACGTGTTTTAATGGCCTATCTACAGTCTAGATATCACACTGCTCCAGTGACTGCACTGACCTTCACACTTTACCTTCAGCTCTAACTACATACTAAATATATAATGCCAGAGGAAAATTATAAGGCTCAGGGAACATAATGGCGTTTCACTGAAGCTCCTACTTTGATGTTTCTCTTGCGGCAACTTGAACTGCCTTTGACTTTGTTGAGCACAGTTTGAGACATTGTTGAGTGTTTTTCTCTCGCTGATTTTGTTATCGGCATCCTGATGCGATCGCGTTATGGTAATCTTATTCGAGCTCTAATTGGGTTACGCTGTGTGCTTCAAACGGGCAACTCTACGTTAACTTATTAGCTTGGTTACCTTGGTCAACTTTGTTAAATCTCTCTCGTCATGATCCAGTGAGAAAGAGTTTGATGTTTTTTTGACTTATTCCCAGCCTTTATAGTTGAATAAATCCAATCCAAGCAGAAGAAAAACTGCTTTCAAGAAACAAGACACAGATGTCGACTTGCTTCAAAACATAAATCGGATTCTCCCATAGTCGGACTAAATTTCACATCGCGTCAGAATAAAGGGGCGGGGCCTGGGTGAGTTAACTAGTAGTGTGTTAAACTAGTGGTTATGGTCATTTCCCAAACACACTCGAAGCGCTCGACCAATCACAACACACTGATCCAGCCGACCAATCAGAGCACAGTGTGCTTTTCAGAAGGAGGGGCTTCATAGAGACAGGAACTAAACAGGGGTGTGTCTCCCGAACGCATCATTAGCCAACTATAGTCTGTTGTTATCAGCAGTTCTACGAGTCGGTGTTTCCCGAAACCATCGTTCTAACGAACATTGGCAGACAGCATCGCAGAGTTGTGTGTGTGAATCTGGAAATAAAGCAAAATAACTGAGAAATAGTCCTCAGATGCATATCTGTAATTTATAGCGAAACATCTAGCGTTAATTTAAAAATGAAGTTATTAGCTACTCCATAACCTGCGTGACATCATTAACCACCGTGTGACAATTTGCGACAATACGGTTTTGGGAAACAGTCGTGACTATAGTTGATTTCTTCAACGATGATCGTACTATAGTAGTGAACTTTGTATTTTTACTTTGAAGATTATGTCTCGTATTGTTCTGGTTCATGGTATTAATTAAAAAATAATAATAATATAAAAACTGTCATGTCTAGTTGTAGACCTACAGCAGACTCCAGTATTAGTTACCACATTAGAATAAGATTTAAGACAGACCAGGTTGAGTTTATATAATGTTATATGTTTGGTTTTAATGATATATGGAGACTGTTTTTAATATAGCCTACAGTTTGACTCCCAAACTCAGATCAGAATGCTTTATCTGGACTCAAACTGTACTGGGACGGAGAATATTAAACCAAAGCTGTGATTAATATGACACTGACCAGTTTGTTATTTTAGTATTATTAATGTGTTCATATTTTGAATTAGCCTTTACTGGGAAACTGGTTGGTTCAGGCAGTTAATGGACTCGTTCCAGACGTCCTCAGGCCGTGATCGCTCTGTGTTTACTCGCAGAAGGACGCAGGAATCAAGCATTGCAGAAACTGTTTTCATTTTCATGTTAGTCATTCCAATATCCTAATTTCTTAGTGACCGGACAATGTTCAGGGTTCGTTATACAGGTAGAGCAGTGTTTTTACTTCACAAACAGCGAATTACAGTCATTACAATGTCAGCACGACATGACTAACAAATCTCTGCAAAAACACAGAATTTAGCCTATTTTTTTAATCCTCTACATGGAAGCCAATTTCTGCCTTGAAGGAAAAAACATGAATTAAGTGACTTTTGTGTAATTTTTTTCAGTTTATATTTTACAGGCTCTCTCTTTTTTTAAGGTAAATTTAAGGCAATTATCTTTTTATTTATTTATTTATTTTTTAAGACTGCTTCCACCATAGAGTAAAAAAAAAAAAACAGGGTTCGTACGGGTGCTTGAAATCCTTGCATTTTGATGGTGTGTTTTCAAGGTTTGAAAAGTGCTTAAATTTGGGATAAAATGCTTGAAATTGTAACTGTAGTTCTTTCACAACAAATACCTATCTGACTGAATAGTTTGTTTATTAAATGGAGAAATAAAATGTAGCCCTTCAGATACAGAGCGATTTGCGCTACGCTTGATTTCCGCGCTCGTTTGGATGCCCCGTTTTTATTGGCCGTGAGGTAATCGTCACAGAGCGTTGCGGCAAAAGTTGAACTATTGTTAACTTTGACCGCGACGTGCGCAAGCTCGCCAATACTGCGCTACGCTTCGGTCGACGCGGCGCAAGCCATTGAAATAACTTGAAAATCACATTATCTGGTGAGCAATATTTGGACATTAATATTATGAAAAGTATTATTAATAAGCATTATCTACTTAGACAGTGATACATTTTGTAAAATAAAACTTGTGATTTGCTTAAATATCTGATTATGAAACAATTTTGGCTGTTTATAGCATTATCTCTTTTAATGTGATAAAAACACTAAATCATAATTTTGACTATGTATTGGTATGTAATTTACGGTGCTGTCATGACTACATCTTTAAAATGCAACTTTTTTTCTCACAATGCTGTTCAGACCACATGATATTAGCCTGATATCTTTCTTTTTTTGGTCATTTCTGAAGACAAGAGCGCCAGTTCAAAACTTCGGTAGCCATTGTTTGTTTACGCTCTTGTTTCTGAGTGATCCCATTGGTCCAACGCACTTTTAATGGGTAGTATTTTTAGCGCCTGCATTAAAATTCCTGCAAAATCACGGCATGATTTATATAGCTTAAAATGTGCTATAATGACCATTAATGTCTTTTAAATTACATGGTTCATATGCTAGTAGTGTATAACTGAAGCTATAGGTTGTGAAATCAAGCATTTCTCGTTCTTACTGTTTTTTTTGTTTTTTTTTAAGTTCGCTTATGTACTAGCATAGCGTACATCTACCCGATTAGCCTGCTAGCTTAGCTTATATTATATTAGGTATGTGTTTTGCTTCCAATACAGTTTCCGAATACATGTTTCAAATTTATGATGTTTGTGTGTACTTAGCATGACAAATAATGTATTAAATTTATTATAGTAGCCTATCATAATATACTATACCACATGACAATTATTGTGTAAAATTATTATTAAATTACTTTTACAGTACATAGTATGTTGCAACAATCCTTCTTAAAAAAAAACATTGCTAGGCATGGTTGTGTTTGTTTTATTATGCAATAGGCATTCATTTTATATTAAATATAAATATATTTACTGAAGCTCCCGCACTGAAGCTCTGCTCTCCTCTTCATAACACACACTCTCCTCTTCATAACACACACTCTCCTCTTCATAACACACACTCTCCTCTTCATAACACACACTCTCCTCTTCATAACACACACTCTCTTCATAACACACACTCTCCTCTTCATAACACACACTCTCTTCATAACACACACTCATATACTCTCCTCTTCATAACACACACTCATATACTCT